>NW_004524579.1:20036208-20070989 GCF_000260255.1 Octodon degus | reverse complement strand
TCTCTCTCTCTCTCTCTTTCTTCTTTCTTTCGTTCTTTCTTTCTTTCTTTCTTTCTTTCTTTCTTTCTTTCTTTCTTTCTTTCATCTGTCTTGTAAAAGGGATGAAACTCAGGAACTTGCATTAGCCAGGCAGGTGTTTATGCTGCTGACCTATATCCTAGGTCCTCAAAGATATATCTGGCTTGTGTGAAGACATCGGTTCTTCACACCCTTCCAAGTAAAATAATTTTGTGAGATGTGTAAGAGAACAATGTTTTTGTTAAAGATGATGGTGGCTATCATGATGAGTAACTTATGAGAAATGTCTGTATGTTTTTGTTCAAACCGAATTGATTATACTTGTGTGGTTTAGGTTTGTCCTATAACTGTCTCATGTCTTGACTTGTAGAATGTTAGAGAGAAATATAGGAATGGTGAGCAACAAAAATCTTCATTTATAAATTTACCCATCCAGTCTTTGTTTTTTAGATTCATGCTATCTCTGAAAGCAAGTACAATATTTAGGGAAAGAATCACAAAGATCAGTGACAATTTTCCAGATGAATAAAGAGATGATTTTCAAAAACAAATTTTTGGTCTAGGAACTTAATGTGCAGTGCAAATTTTGGAAATAATTAACTGGTAGAATTATAAGGAATGGTGTCCAGTAAGTGATTTTTAATTCTTTCATTCTATTCTGAGTTGATTAGAAATTAATTGAAAAAGCAGCAGATTATTGGAGACACCCACATCCTTATCCATTGAGGGTATATGCCAGCAGGAAGAACTTCCATAATATAAGGGTAAGGACAAACTCTGGAGTTTATAGTAAGAACCTAGAATGCAAAAGCCTACACTAAAGCTGCATGAGTGAAGAGGAAGACTGTAACTCAGGAAACCTTAAAAGTTCAATATACTTTGTCAGTTTTTCTAATAGGAGTTGGAATCCAGGATTTGCCCATGCAGGGTGCTTTTCATGTGTCAAACACAGGCAGGTTCTGGGACAACTAGATAAGCAGAGGAAGTCAGAAGCTGGCAAGAGGAAGGAAAAAATAAATGTCAGATTCTGGAACAAAGGTATAACTTACAAATTATGGGGGTGCTAGATTGGATTCTGAATTTTAAACCCAGAATAAATTTTATTTCTTCTTATACTTCCACTTTTATTCTTTTTTATTTTTTTAAAGAATACAAAACTGTGATAAAAAGAACAGCATTAGAAACAATACAAAATTTCACTAAACAGTGTAATAGGAGTTCAACAATGGTTGCTGTACTGCATGATGCTATCTTAAAATTAGTTGCTCAGGTTATCAGATATAAATGTGCGAGGTTCGTTTAAAGAAGAAACAAAACAACACAATAACGAAAAAGTTGTAAGAAATCCAAAAGAAAAAAAAATGAAAAAGAAAAAAATTGAACATTAACTTCTCCTTTCAAAAGACCAGCAGAAATGGTCAGTACAATTATCCAAATTCTTCTCCATATATACCTAAAAATATCTTTTTCCCTCCTTTCATGTGTCCTTTGCCTCATCCGAGTTTTTCCTTCCCATTGAATAAATTCTATGGCTTTCACAGTATCTAGTGGACCTTTTAGATTTTAATAACTTTCAGGTTCTTACACTGGTGAGATAATATGATGTTTGCACATGTGGATTTGATTTATTTCACTTACCAAGATAGTCTATAGCTGCATTTTTAAATGTCATCCAGATGTGCAATAGTTGCATTGCTGACTTGGCCTGTGATGAAAACGCTTTTGTTTATTTGGGAAACAGGTTATTTGTAGCTTAAAATAATGTGATTATCTAAAAGCATGTACAGCAAAATTCTGAATTATTTGTAACTAAAGAATCATGGTTAACTCGTAATTAATCCTCATGTAGAAACAGAAAAAGTTTATATTAAAGAGCAGGTCAGTAGATAATTACTTAAGAATGAGATTTATTAGTGTTCTGATGCAGAATCTTTTCAGGATGTTCTGATAACTCTTGCAATTTTTCTGGTTTCTTTTTTGTGGTTATTGTTAGATTCAGTATTAAACTTTATTTTTCTTTCGATAAGGTTAAGTCACAATTTCAATAATTGTCAGGATGTATAAATGAACCATCACTCAAGTAAAATATCCGTGCTTTACAGTGGCTATCTAAGAAATATTTTACGTGTAATCAATATATTCTAAATTTCACTATAAGCAGAAGCTGAAACATTTGTCAGAGAAAAGATGACAATGTGGAAGGAAAAGACAAAATCATTTGAAATGCAATTATTGAAACACTGTGTTTTAAAATTTCTATCAGAAAAGAAAGATAAGATTGGAGTAAATAGTGTGCAACATATCATTATTGTAGAGAGTCAATAAAAATGACCAGAAAACTAAACTCAATAAAGCATGGTATGCGTTGCCCAGCGTAGGAGCTGTGCAGTCTGTGCCCCTCCTCTATATCTTATTTTTTGCGCAAATTCACTGCAATCTCAGACTCCTCCGTCCCCAAATACACACACACACACACACACACACACACACACACACACACTCCCTTTCCCATCCCTCTGTGAACATCTCTCTCCTTAAGACATCATTGAGAAATTAAACATAGTGAGCAAAAATAAGGGGAAAAGGGAAAAGCTGTTTGCAAACAATACATGGCACTATAGCAAGGCTTGCTAATAATTGAGGCCAATTAACTATTTCACAGTGCAAGTGCATGCCTATAAGTTGGTAATTGTGTTTTTTACCCTTATCTAAATCCAATTAGGTGCATTTGCTAACAGTTGCCATTGCAGTTTTGGTATCTATGGTAACGGCTGATGAGAAAAAAATGACAGCTTTGTGTCATTTATAATGAATTCATACTTAAGGAATTATTGGAATGTGCATGTTCATAGTTGTAAAAAGTGCAATAAGTCACAGACTGGTTTTCTGTGGCAGTGACTAGTATCCCTTAGGGATGACCAATCACGTTGAATGGAAGCACAAGTAGAATTATAGGTACCAGGTAGAGGTCATGCACTGCACTTTGCCCTCAAACATGGCCGATAACAACCGTAGAGGTACCACGGTGTCCTGTTTCCTGACATACAGTGTAAAAGAGACAAAGAGAAAAGTAGGTGAGATACGATTCCTCTTATCAAACATTCAAGGAACTCTGCCGCAGGGAGTTTGAGTCAACATCATTCCCACAATATTTACCTGAATATTTCTGTTTCACTAAGAATGATAAGAGATGCTTCCTGATAGTAAACTTTACCTGGTGCACAGAGAAAAGTACATATCTGATATAACATGTTATCCATATTAATATGTGTAACTTTTACATATCAGCTAACATAAATTTAATTAAAACCAAAAGCATCAACACAAAAGAAAACAAAGCATGTGTCTTTGAAGTTTCTGTCTGTTAACTTTCACGGTGATTCCCATGGACAGCAAAGTAGCTCTTTGGTAAGACGGGGAGTGTGAAACTTTGTTGAGATGATGGGACTGTGATGTTATCATTGACTAAAGAAGGAGATTAATACAACTGATGAATGGAAAAGCTCCTCGTGTCTTTATTTTATTATATTGCCCATAGTCTCACAATCTTGCTATAACAGGTGATAAACTATATGTGGTAGAGGCCTCCCATGAGATAAAATGACATGGTTTGGACACATCGGTCATTTTCCTCAAGTTCAACATTAGCATGCTTTGATTCTTAACTGATTAGAATTCCTGGTTCAATTGCATTTTAATTCTTTAGCAATTATTTGGAATTCAATTTTATCCTGAACTGCATCATTTAATTTTGCACCTGCAAATTACTTTGAACTCCCCAGAGATAATGCTAACTAAGCAGAGGACATTATTACAGTGTTCTTATTCCTTGATAGCTACATGTAATAATGAAGACCTCTAAGCATGGAGCTATTTATTTTCTACATGGTCCTTGATGCTAGCAGCTTTCCAGTGATCTGACTACTGTAGGTGCTCCACTCAGCAATGTAAGAGAAAGGAGCATATGTTCTTATTCTCTATCTATGTGGAAATATGCTTGAGGAATTATGCCATTTCTTACACACTTGTAACTCTTCAGTGCCTAGTAGTGTGTCATTTGTTGCATCTCTGCGTCACGTTAGGGTGTTACCCCTTGTTACCCCTACCAAGTAGACATTATTAGCTGCTTATCTCTCCATTTCTTCTTTTATTACAAATAAAGGAGCTGATAAACTAAGCAGTTAGGTAATTTATTCAAATTCTCACAGCTAATATGTGGTAGAGCAGACTAAATACCAGATCTTTAAAAGTCTAAATCTTAGGTTCTTACCATTCTTTCACACACAGATTGTCTCATTCTATTAAAAATAATTTGTGTATATCTGTAATGTGTAGTTTATTATATTAAAGTTATGCCTTGTGGGTGATTAAAGAACTTTAAAATGAAATAGAAGGCATAGTCAATTTCACAAAATTTTTTAATGAGAATTCAACATTCTCCAATGAGTTTTTTAAATTTATAATAATTTCACAGTCTCTTTTTAGTTTTAGGTTAATGAAGAAATAATGCAAAATTCATGACTTTGATAAAGAGATTTTAAGGATTATTTGATACAAGTATATAAATTAACAATCAGTAATGGTTGAGAACATTTGTTAATGGCTCCTGTTATACCACTACGTAAAGCATGAGAAAAAACTAATTACATTTAATTTTCATGTCATCCATAATACTTACAGATACATGAAATTAGGCATACTGATAATCTTTGTTGAATTTATAAACTAGGAGAAATAAGACTGAAATTTTATTTTATTTTATTTTATTTTTTAAGGGAAGGGTCTACAGGGTGTTCAGGGTCTCACTGTTAGATCAGACTCATAGTGATCCTCCTGTTTACAGCCTCCCAGGAACTGGGATTGCAGGCACATGCCACCATGCCCAGTCTCAATTGCTGTTTCAGCATGCCCCACAGGCGGGGGCGGCACAGCAGGCCAAGGGATCAAAACTTCGGCAGTTGTGTTTGCTTGCAGACTCTTTAACCCTCTGGGCTACTTGGCTGGCCCTTTGACTAAAATTTTAATTCTATTTATTTATTTATTTTAATTTTTTGCAGAGCCGGGGATTGAACTCAGGCTCTTGCACTTGCCAGGGAAGCGCTTCTTCTACTGAGCCATCTCCCCGACTCCTATGTTTTTTTTTTTGTTTGTTTGTTTTGTTTTGTTTTTCTTTTGCAGCCTGGAAATTTTAAAGAAATAAAATTTATCATCTTGTACTCAGGACTTGTAAATTTTATTTGTATTATTTCCTAAGTACTTCGTTGCTTTCTAAGTTGTGGTCACTTTCTTATTTCTAATGAGCTTTTCCTGGGCCTAGCCTTATGTTTATAATGTATAAACAACAAAAACAAACAAACAGAAACCCCAGGATTTCCCTGTAAACTCAAAAATGATTTGATCTCAAAATAACCCTTTAAAATATTTTGGAAGCCATGAACTGCATGCTTATGAACGCAGGGAATTTGCTAACTTCTATTGGTAATGATGGAAATAAGCCAAACAGAACAGAACAGTCAACTTCACAGTAATGTATTTTCTAGGCTGAAATTAATGAACTGTATTTGAAAGCATGATTTCAAAAAGGACACTTTCCTAGGGTTGGCGATATAGCTCAGCTGACTAAGCCCTTGCTTAGATAAGAGCAGGGGCCAGGGTTCAATCCCTGGCACAGAAAACAGCGCTGACCCTTCCCTGGGGTGCACCTAGCAGGTGCTGGAATCCGCATGGTGGCGCATGCCTGTAATCCCAGCACTAGTGACACAGAAATCAGGAAGTTTACTATGAGTCTGAGCAGCATAGTGAGACCCTGAACAAGAAAAACGGAAGAAAAAAAAATCCTTAAAAAAATGACATTTCCCTAAATTTAACTCTCTATTTTTTTCAGTAAAGTAGGTTGTCCTGCCGTAAGTGAAAA
Source organism: Octodon degus (assembly GCF_000260255.1). NCBI lineage: Eukaryota > Metazoa > Chordata > Mammalia > Rodentia > Octodontidae > Octodon > Octodon degus. The sequence continues at coordinate 20,065,057 of NW_004524579.1, read as the reverse complement.
GCAACTCAGTTTTTGTGATATTTTTCTATCTCTGATGAGAAACAGACCTGTTTCTTTCTTTCTTTCCATTTGATTGAGGCCATCATTATCCCTAACATCATTTGAGACATCTTACCATAGCATCACAGAAAAATTTTGCCAAATGTTTTATATATGTGAATTTTAAGAAGCTTGCATAATGGCTATGTTTCTTGCTGAGAATGAAAAAGCGATCAACACGCACTTTCTAAAGAAGATGCAAAATGAGAGTTGCCAATTGCTCAACATTCCAAATGTATGTGAATAGAAAACATAAAAATCCAGGATAAGAAAAAGGAGACAGTAATGTTGACCTGAGAAACCTAGAAAGAATGAAAATCTTGACATTTTATTTATCACTGTACATCATAATGCTTTTTCAAAGCTTTAAAGCTTCCAAATTTTGGGTGATCAATATTAATACATTCCCATTTATAGCTTTACTTACTTTGAGTTAGTTTTCAAATAAATTTAGAAGACTTTCCTCTGTGCTCTATGAATCAATCCTTTGTGCATCTTTATTCTGCCTATCTACAACCTTGCCCGCTGGGTAACTTTGTTCTAACTGCAGACGTTTGTATTGTACAGCACAACAAGGTCTTCCCACACTTCACCCAGGCTGTCTACTTTTCCTGAATTGCATGCCTGGTGCGTTAGCTCATTGGCCAGTCTAAATATTAAGGTCTCATCTTTGGTATTACTGACTCAGAAAAGCGCCTCTAGCTTTTCCCTATGGATCTCCCCTAACATACTGCCAGTTTCAGGATTCTGCAAGTTTCTTTGGTGTAATTTCTTAATTTTCATTTCAGACTCATTATCTGTGGGTAGAATTTTGCTGTACATCACTATTTCTAAAACCCCGTGTAGTCTATAATAAAACCACATGTTATTTTTTTTCATTAATTTGTCAGAATATAGCACAATCTCTCCTGAATAATTGCCTCTAAAATGAAGAAATAAGCAATAAATTGCATTTCACATCATAGATGAAACCATCAGAAGAAAAATTATCTTTGAAAAGTGTCAGAGATGTGTAATTAGACAAAAATTATTAATGTTTTCCTGTGAGGAAACCCATTAGCGATCACAGAATTAAAAATAAAACCAAAAAACTTCATACGTAGCCAAATTCTTTAAATAAAAGTAATCTATTTGTAAAGCATATTTACTCACTTAGCCTAGTCAAATAACTTTATACTTTCTGTAAGTTGGTATACATTACAAAAATGCTTCTCAACTCTCATTTTAATTGATGAGAAATTCTGTACTAAGAAATCAATGCATTTTCATAGAACCATAAGACTAATAATAGAGTCATAAGCCAATGTCTAATGGTAAATAACTGTAGTCTCAACACTTGGGAAGCTATGACAGGAAGGTCACCATTTCAAGGGCATCCAATTCACTACATAATGAAACTTATATCAAAAATCATAATCACAATCATAATCATTGTATCATAAAAAAAGATTAGTCAATTTATTGGTAAAAGATTGATCATTTTAACCCAACCTTTATTTTGGTTTTATTACAACCAACAGTCTTATTCATTCTAAGACCAGGTACAGATTTATACCATATATTTATACCATATATTTATACCATATATTTATACCATATATTTATACCATATATTTATACCATATATAGAGAGACTATATATGGACTGGGCATTTAACAAAACCCTTCTGCCCTAAAGAGGGGAACTCTCTATGACATCTTGTATCCATTCTTTCACTGTAATTTCCTCTGACTTAGCCACAAAGCCATAGGCATTCCCTCTGTTCAGCCACAATTAGAGCTAAGTAACTTTTTACTCTAGGCCACTTGCCTTTCCACACCTTCCCTTCATCTTCCTGCCCCTCTATCTTACTTGCTAAATGCCACGCAGGTTCTATATGGACCTCACAGGACCACTCGTCTCACTTCTTCATCCCAAATTACATTGTTCTCAGAACGATTTCACACGAGCATCTTTTTCAATCATGGAAATGAACTGATTTTAATGTTTCCTCAAAGTGGAGGAATTATATTTCATCTATGAAGGTTATCACAGTGCTGAACCTATAAACCCTTAGATAAAAGCATTTTTGTTATTGTAGTTCATTGATTAATTTTGGGTCTCTCAATAAGTCTAGTCATGCCAATGAAGAAGAAGCTTGTGCTAAAATTCAGGGAAAATCTGAAAATCTATGTTACTCAGATTTTACCTTCAAAAGTAATATCAATAACAGAATGAACATTTCAACTAGATGTCACCTTTCATATAGTATCACAATCAGAAACTAGAATCACTGACAGTCCTTCCTTGGAAAGTTCAGACCCACTGGAAAATCAAGCCAAGAACTGATAACTAAGCGTCTGTAAAGCTGTGACACTTTGTACTGCTAATTTTTTCTATTGTATGTCTTCATTCTGTTTCAAATTTAGTAAAATTTCTCCTAAAATGAGAGGTAATTGCTAGCATGCAGGGTAATAGACTAAAAAACAGAGTGTATCAACACAAACCTCATTGTTATTGGAGTTTAAGAGACAGATATCCACAGCCACAATTTTGAAATGACCTTCCTTCAATTAGCAAGAATGGTTGTACTCAGAAGATCTATTATTCAGTAGTGACTGTTTCAAATAAAGTTTTTATTGGACCAGAAGGAAAAAAAAGCAATAAATAGACTATCAGGAACACTAGGGCCTGATTAGTGCCACACTGAAAGAAAGCATGATATAGATAAAGAAATAATCTTCATGGTATTTCCACCCATGGCTTGTAAAAACAATTGATTCTGATAAAGTCCCTTTATTTTTATAAATACAATATTATAGGAAGCACTAGAGGATGAATTATTTATTGAGTATAAGAGGCAAAAATGTTGCTGAACACTTGCTGGGCATTCTTATTAAAAACAAAGTTTTCCAAACTGCTTGTGATGCAAAGGGGGTATGAATCTTTTCTGGAAAAAAGTCCATGAATATCCTCATTTCTTTAGTTTTGCATCTGAAAATAAAGGTCATTCATCATTATCATTCTCTATATGACCTTTTCTGATTTACAAATTAGGTACTTAGACATTAAATAAAGAATGTGCCAAAGGCTAACTAGATTGAATACAATGATATTTTATTTTAATTTATGTATTTGGTATAGCATCTCACTATGCAGCTTGGACTCATAGTGATCCTCCCATTTTCAGCCTCCCCAGTGCAGAGATTATAGGCGAACACCACCATGTCTGGACCCAGAGGGCAGGCTGATACAGCGTGCGGGACCAGGAATCGAACTCTGGTCCCTGCATTTGCCAAAGCAGGATAGTCTGCTGAGCTATGTCAGTGGCCCAATGATGATAACTAAAACCACATAAACTGATATTTTATTTTTTAATTTTTTTATGTAGCAGTTCTTTAATTATGTTCTTAGTAAGAAATTTATTTTCATTTATCTTTTATATGTACAAGGTCTAAGGGTCTCACTACACAGATCAGACCCACAGTGATTCTCTTGTTTTCAGCCTTTCAAGCACTGGGCTTACAGGTGCACACTACCACACTCAGTCTCAATTGCAGTCTCACGGTGCCTCAGGGGCAGGGCTGGCATGGCAAGCCAGGGTTGGAATCCTGATCCATGTGTCTGCCTAAGCAGGCACTTTAATCCACTGAGCTATCTGGCTGGCCCTTAGTAAGAAATTTAGAACACTAATTTATGAGGTTAAATTCCATTTGTCAGAGCAAAAATGGGTTGCAGGTAGCCCCAGAGCTGAGAAACAGCTTTGATTTTTGCTAAAATCTGTGAGTCCACCGCTTTCTGATCCACCTTGTACTGTTCTGAAATCTGGTATCTCTCTTTCTCAGTGTTGAAGTTCTCACTCTCCTGGTGTCTAGGTTTTCACAGCTTATGGAAGTAAACATCAGTGAGGGGTTTGGGGATTTTCACTTTGCTGATGTCAATTTTTGTAGAGGTGGCAATGACAAATTTCTGGTGTTTCCTTCATAGAGGAGCATGATTAAGGCAAAGAGTCCCAGTCACAAGTAGTAAGCCACTGGCCAGCTGCTTCAGGAAAACTACCCTCTTGTCTCTGAGATGTATTCATCTCAGATGCCCAATTATTTGTCCTATCCTGCATACCTGTATCAGTTAATCTGAGCAACAGATCTGAAGATAAATTACATAATGTAACAACCATTGTTAATGTGTGCTTCTTGTTTTGAAAATCTGTACCATATGTATTGTTGTATGTTACTCTGTTACCATCTTTGCTTTTGTTATTACTTTTGCTCTTAACTCTTTAAAGTAAAATAAAATAATTCTTTTAAAAGAAGACATTTAAGGTTCATAAGATGATACAAAAAGATACAAGTTGTCCAATTTTTATAGTGAAACAATCACAACAGCTCCTTGCCCTCTTTGTTTAGTGGATGGACCTCTTTCAAGGACACTGGACACTGTTTCTCTAGGTTTTCAGCACCTTTTGAATTCTACCCCTGCTGCAGAAGTTGTGGAAAGCAAGGGCTGGGACAATTGCTCTAGGGTGATCTTCCATGTAATATAAAGTGCAACTGCAGGTCTAGGGAATTTAAATCAAGACCTTAAATTTCTTTTGTGTGTGCCCCTGACAGAGGAAGGTGTTCTGGAAATGTGTTTAGAAGTGATGCGACACAGACATCAATGAAGAGGTAATACCATAAAGAATAGAAAACAAAATTCATTAACAGCTACGTAATCTTGCAATTGTTTAGAGAGTGCTGATCCCAGGACAATAACTGTAGGAAAAGGATTTTATTTTATAACAATAATACTTCTCTGGGGCACCCAAATTCCACCTTTTGGTTCGTACATGGCGTCTATCTGACTATCTTTCCACTAGGTGAAAAGTGGTCTACTGGCGAAGCACCACATGGCCACAATCCTCCCCTTCTCTATTTTGTGTATATTGTTTTACCCCTGAAGCCATGTAAGAACAGAAACCATTAATCTGTGTGCTATGGCTTTCCTCCACCATGAAAATGGAACTTAATCAATTTCTAACTCTGAGATAAAATTAAAATTTTCCACAGACTACACTGTGAAAATATCACACTGTTCTACACTCACTGAATATTTCTGTTTGAGCACATCTGTGACAACATGGTGAGACAATTGGGTCTCTTCCCACTTATCTGTATCGCACTGTATTGGAAAATGGACCTCTTGTGGGATAATTTACAAACAAAATGCTTGTGGATCAGGTAAGATACAAGCAAGTGTCTAGTATTTCAAGTCACATTCCTGGTGAAGGTAAGTTAAGATCTGGTTCATGAAATGACTTAAGCATGATAATTTTAAAGAGTCAAGAAGTAAACATACAGACTTGTGTTAAGAAAATAGCTGGATACTGCATAAAATCTTAGTTTACTTTGCAATTTGACCTATAGCAGCCCATAAAAATTGAAAGTTCTTCATGGACAGAAAATTGAAGTTGAAGGAATTTGAAAGATTAATGCAATATGAATAATGCATGAAAATTCAAGGTGGTGAGAGAGAAATCCCAATATACACGTGTCATGTGACATAAAAACCTCTGAGACCTCTAGCTCAGAACGGGGTCAATTTGGAATCTGATAACAGGCATAGGAAAGCAGAGGGTGTGTAACCAGAAAGGAGGGGAGAGAAAACATTATATGTGCATATCACAAATCACTAAAGAAGTTTCTAGGACACAAATGGATCCATAAAGTTCATAAATATTGAAATGACCACAAGAAATCAACCTTGTTCAGATGGAGGTACATCTGCAGATGCACTCAGGGGCTCCCATATGCAAGGTAGCAACATAGGGACTTTTGCAAAGAGAGGATTATTTAAACTCCAAGGTCATCTGAAGAAATGACTATTACCTAAGTCAGTTAAAAAGCATCCAGGTTTTACAGGGCAGTTTCAGAGAAAGCACTACAAGTAATAATGAGCAAGCAAAGTCCCAACAAGCTGGTGTGGTGGACAATCATCTAAAGATAGCTGGAAAATATTAGTACAAGTCAGTTACGGGGACATCTATCCAGTACTTATAATTAGCTTAAGGACAGGTTTGAAATGTCAGTATACTACTATTTTAGTGGCACACATAATTAAGATCTTATGAATGAAATACTGAAATTTTCAAATTATGCTAACTAAAATATTAATACATAGATGAAGGAAATTACTACAAACAAATAAATATAAAAATCTAAATTCTATACATTATTTAATACATAAATGAATGAATCATTTCCTGAGAATAATTATAGGGCAAGGTGTCCATGACAACACCTTGTTATAGCTAAATAATGTCCTTTAGTCTCTAAGAAAGTAAGACACTTTGGCTACACTGCACATTCTCTATGGTATTTAGGTTGAACCCTGTAACTCATTCTGGCCAGTGATTTATTGGTGTAAAAAACAGAAGCCAGTTCCATGTCAAGCCACTGAACCCTTGTCTTTTATTCCATGCTCCTGAGAGCTTGGGACTGTGAGTGTCAGACCCTCTGGAAGAGCTTGCTGGATCTTCTAAATTATCACAGAAAAAAATGGTCCTGTAGATCCAGCCAAAGATGCTGCTGTTACACACGACATGCTGATACCAGACCTTTAACATGCTGGGCTAATTGGAATGGGAGTTTAATTGTTTTCACAGGACAATTTAGTAAACACAGAAATATATATTTCTAACACGAATTTTCCAAGAATATTTTAGACTTAACTTTTATCTCAAATTAAAAATCATGTTTTAATATTTCTCCAATTAAAATGGCCCTTTTATTGGTAAAGTCTGAATTACTGAATGTGTCTAAGGGCTCTATAATTAACTTTTTATATCTTTTTTCTTACTCTGGTATAGTCACGTGAAACTATAGAAATAAAACCAAAGTGACAAAGTTTTCATATGATTTGGCTATCATCAATTATAGTAATATCTCCTTGGCACTGATCAACATTTTCAATAAAAGGAATCTAAAAATTAATTAGGCCTCCCTAGTGTCTGCCATTAACTTTTTCTATGGGGCTTACATTAGGTTTGCAGTCTCATTGTGTACGTATTAATTGAGATTCAAACATGTTTCCAGATTTGACCCTCAATGCATTTTTTACTCATTTTTATTGATGGTTTTCTTTTAAAGAGAAATTATTTTTTCAGAGGAGTTTTATTCTAACAACAAAATTGAGCAGAAAGAACTGAGTTCCTTCATATGGCCCATAGGGTCCCCCACATACACATGACTTCCGTCTATCAAAGCTTCATACAGATCTGGTACATTTGTTACACTCACTGAAGATAAAATGGTATCACATTCCACTTCCCTAATTCACAGAGGTCACTAGGGGTTTATTCTATAGGTTTTGACAAATGTGTGCATCCATCCCTACAGCATCATGCAAAACAGTTTCCGTGCACCTGTTCATCTTTCCTCCTCTGCACTCTTGGCAGCCACTAGTGCTTCTGCTCTCTCTGCAGTTTAACCTTTGCCAGAATTGCATGCAGTTGGAATCACACAGAATACAGCCTCTTCAAATTGGCTTCTTTTACTTAGTAACGCACATCTGAAGTCTTCTCACACAAGATAGGTCATTTCTTTTTAGAACTGACTGTGAGTATACCAAAATTTACTCACTTACCAACAAAAAGAAACTTTTGTTGTTTCTAAGTTTGGGAAATTATAAATACAACTGCCAGACATAATTTTGTGTGGAGATATATTTTTAAATTATAGAGGTAAATAGCAAGCAGTTTGACTCTTGGATTATAAACTATGAGTAAATTTAGCTGTATAATAAACTCTCCAAATGTATTCCACAGTTGTACTTTTTTGCATTCTCATGAACAATAAATGAGAGTTTGTCTTTCTCTACATGTTCAGCAGTATTTGGAGTTGTCAGTGTTTGGGGTTTTGAGCATTCTAAAATGTATGTAATTCTAAAGGTATGTAATTCTAAAAATATGTTGTTCTCAAAGTTAATGACCTGTTTTAGCTCATTTTCCTACGGATATATGCTATGGAATGCTTTTTATGTATCTTTCATATATATATGAAATACCTTTTCAGATCTTACCCTCACTTTACTATTGTTGAGTTCAAATATTATTTGTATATTTCATGTAAAACTCCTACATCAAAGGAATGCTTGCACCCATTTTCCTGGAGGGAGGCTCTGACGTGTGGAATGTTTTCCAACCAACTCTACAGCTGGATTCCATGCCTTGTCTCAGGCACCAGCACCTTAAAGCTGTCTCTACATAGTTTCTGCTCTGCACGGGACAGCAGAAGTGCCAGAAAAACAACAGTCCTGAACTTGGACAAGACGAAAGTCTGGGATAAGGAGTTCAGTGTGTCTGACTAGAGGAGGAATCACATCAGAAAAGCTGAGGAACAATTCACAAGAAGGAATGATTTGAAAGATTCAGTGGCAGTTGGAACTTGCAAGGAAAACATGGGATACAGCTCTCAAATCAGTCTTCCAGAGTAAACAGTTGGCAAAAGAAAAACCTAAAATTGGTTCTCTTGGTCTGCTCTCAAATTACCCATATAGATACCAGTTTAACTAATTAGACTTCTATGATTGCAGCTGATCTATTTGCACGGAAATATTTCTTTTGTGCCAGTTTTGTGCCAATTCCTTGTCAAGAGTTGGTAACCCAAGACCTTAGATGGATCAGACGTGGCTAGAATCCTTGGAACCTGGCACAAAGAAGCCCTGAGTGTAAGTAGAAGATTCAGGAGACTTATTGGGATATCTTCGCTCAAATTCAAAGGAAACAAGCTACGTGGAAATTACATACACTGTGGCATTGGAATATTTAATCTGTGTTCCCATCATATAGATCTTATACTTTGAGTAATTTTCACATCTTGATTTAACTAGCAGTGTGAGGTTTTGTTTTCAGGATAACAATTCTAATTTAAGACATTATAAACTTCAAGCTAAAAATGATTAGAAGAGACACAGAAGGCCATTACATACTAGTTAAGGAAACAATCCCACAAGAAGAAACAGCATTGATAAGCATATGTGCATCAAATACTGGTGTACCTATCTTCATAAAGCAAAAACTACTGAAATTAAAAAAAATCAAATAAACAGAAGCACAATTACAGTAGGTTATTTTTTAACATCCATTTTCACAAAGAGATAAATCAACTAACCAAAAACCAAGAAAGAAATATCAGAGCTAACCACTTCCTTGAACATATGGACCTAACAGATATCTAGAGTATTCCACCCCCTACAACAGAGTATAGGTTCTTTTCAGCAGCACATGGCATTTTTCCCAAAATAGATAATGTACTGATCCAAAAAAACAGCTTAAATGAGTGTAAGAACTGAAATTACTCCATGCATAGTATCAGACCACTGTGCAATAAAAATAGAAATCAATGATAGAAGAAATTTTGGAAAAGAAAAATCTCCAGGAAAATTAACAACATACTCCTAAACGAACAATGGGTCACAAAAAAATAAAAGAAGAAATTAAATTTTTCTACAAGTTAATGACTATAAATGTACAACTTAGTAAAACCTCTGGGATACTCTGAAAGAAGTTCTAAGAGCAGAATTCACTGGAATCACTGTGCTCATTAGGAAAACAGAGCAAGCTCAAATAAATAACCTTATGAGAGATATTAAAATACTTGAGAAACCAGTACCAAACCAAATGTAAAAAGGGAAATTATAAAGGAAAAGATATGAGTAGAAACCAATGAAATTGAGACTAAAAATCTGTAAAACAATCAAGCAAACGATGAATCAAAGAGCTGGGTTGCAAAATAAGAAATACTTTAGATAAGCCCAAACTCACAGGGAGAGAAAAAAAATGTCACCTCAGTGCAATTTGACTAGAGGAGGTACATCTAGGGCAGTATGGTCATAGATGCATCAGCGTTATGTTAAATTCACAAGGTTAATCAAAACTTGGAAATTCAGAAGATAGCAACTAGTTCAAGAAATTACATTCCAATAAAATAGCAAATTTGAAGAAAAAGACAGTCCTAGCACATTCCAAACTATCAAAAAACACACCTAAGATGTCATAAATATGCCTAATGATCTAATAGCAATTAGTGAAATCAACAGAGCAATGAAGAATTTACTAAATAGGCCCACAATTCGATGAACTTACTGTGGAATTCTATAAAGTTTTAAGGATATTATAGCACAAATATTTCTCAAACTTTTCAAAGAAATTGAGAGGGAGAGAAAGCTCTCTCTTTTTAATGTATTTAGTACATGGTCTACAGGGCCTCACTACACAGATCAGACTCCTAGTGATTCTCCTGTTTTCATCCTCCTGAGCACTGGGATTATAGGTGTGCACCACCATGCCCAGTCTCAATTGCAGTCTCAGTATGCCCCACGGGCAGGGTTGGCATATCACACCCAGGATTGAACCCTGGTCCCTGCATCTGCCTAAGCAGGGCCTGCAGTTGGCTGAGCTATCTGACCAGGCCTCAGATTTGCTTATTAAAAACAGACTCACTTGAATTCCAAAACTAAAAGAGACCCAACTAAAAAGAGAATGATGGATCAATCTCCTTAGTGAGCACAGATGCAAAACTCTTTAACATGGTATGAACAGATAGAAGATAGCACCCTATTAAAAAAAGTGGTACATTGTCATCAAGTAAGTTTCATCCCAGAGATGCAAGGATGGTTCATCATATATAAATCAATAAATGGAATGCACCACATAAGTAGAAGCAAAGTAGAAACCTTAGAATTATATCAGTAGATGCAAAGCAGGGCTTTTAATAAAATCCAACACTTGATTATCACAAAAACATGAAAGGAACCAGAAGGACCATAGTTGAATAGATAAAGACTACATAAGACAAACCATTAGCCAGAATCATACTAAATAGCAGAAAATGAAAATATTTCCCCTTGACAGGAACAAGACAAGTATGTCCACTATCGCTTCTTTTATTCAATATAACACTTGAAGTATTAGCCAGTGCAATTAAATAACAGAAATAAATAAAAGGATACATATAAGAAAGGAAGAACTTAAACTATCATTATTCATATATAGCATGATACTCTGCATAGAAGACTCAAGAAACTCCACCAAAAACTCTTGGAAATAATAACCAAATTCATTAAGGTAAGAGGGTATAAATTCAACACATGGGAATCATTATTATTTGTGTACATCAACAATGAAAGAGATATGAAAGAATTAGACCATTCACAGAAGATTGAAGCAAAATGAAATAACTAAGAATTAGCTAACCAAAGAGCTGAAAGATCTCTACAAAGAACAGTGAACTACTCTAGATAAAGACATTAAAGAGAGCACAAGAAAATGGAAAGATGTCTTCTGTTCCTGGACAAGCAGAGTCAATACTTTCAAAATGATCATACTTCCAAAATTTGACAAAGTTTCATGTGGTCCCAATCAAAATAGCTATATGCTTCACAGATCTAGAGAAACCAGTCCTAAAATTTATATGAAGCCAGAAGGGACCCAGAATAACAAAAGCAATTTTGAGCAATAAGATGAAAGCAAGAGGCATAGCAAAACCTGGCTTCAAGCTATACTACAAAGAAAACATCATGAAAACATCATGGTACTAGAACAAAAATCCATGTACGTGGATTGATGAAGAGAACTGAGGATATAGAAACCTCGTCAAACAATGGGAACAAAAGTATAAGTTGGAAAAAAGCCTATTCAACAAGTAGTATTGGGAAATCTGGTTATCTATTTACAGAAGATTGAAACTGTACCTTTATCTCTCACCATATGTTAAATTAAAATAAAAAAGGGTCAAATATCTAAACATTAAAATGCAAAATTTAAACCTATTGGGAGATAAAAACAGGTAAGACATTTGAAGATATGAGTGTATCAAATTATTTTCTTGTGAGAATCTTAATCTCACAAGAAACAGCAGTAGAAATTAACAAATGGGATTATATTAATCACTATAAAGAAGAGACAGCCTACAAAGTGGGGGGAAAATTGCCAGCTACTTCTCAGGCTGAGAACTAGCACATAAAAAGAACTAACTAGAATATGCAAAGAACTAAAAAAAATAAATAAACCACCTAAAATTAATGACTCAGGAAATGAACAGGAGAAATGAACAGACATTTCACAGAAGAAAAAAATATAAATAGACAATAAGTATATAAAAATGCTCAACATGTCCAAGCATTATAGAAATGCAATTAAAACAACTGTGTGATTCCATCTTATTCCAGTAAGACTGGCAATTACTGAGAAATCAAGCAATAAAAAATGCAGTAATGACTGTGGTTAAAAAAATCTCCTCCACTGGTAGGAAAGCAAACTAGTATGAGAATGATGAAGGTCAATAGAAATTTCGCAAAAAACTGAAATTAGGAATTCCTTTTGACCCAACTACTCCCCTTTCAAATACCTTCCCAAAAATGCTTAAATCATGATACAGTAGTGATGTATGCATGCCAATAGTTACAACAGAATAATTTGTAATAGCTAAATCCTGGAAGCAAACTGTATACCTGTAGCACAAAACACCCTGCTTGCCCAGCCAGTATACTTCAGTTGCCCAGGTGACAGTTGCTGTTCAGTTCCAGTTGTTTCTGTCTCTTAAAAAAGGCTGGTTACTCTGATACATAGCTAGTCACCATAATGCATATTGTAGGAACAAATCAAAGACAAGTACTCCATCTCTGCACACACCTCCTTTTTGACCCCATAAAAACCCTGTGTCATTAAGCCCTGACATTTTGAGGAACAATCGATTCCCAGTCAGCGCTTGCCCGATGTTAAATAAATCTGCCTCCAAATCCTGGATGCTGATTTGGTGTTTCTGTTGCCATAGCACACCCACCAACAGAGGTCTAGATGTAGAAAATGTGATATTATGTAGAATGTTATCCTACATGGCTATAGAGAATGACAGATGAGAGATGGTTGTAGGACAATGAATGCATCTGGAAAATAGTTCTCAGTGAAATAAACCAGACACACAAGCTCAAATACTGTATGCGTTTTAGTGAGGCAAAGTGGAAATAAAGAAAATGAATAAATAAGGGAAGTAAGAGACAAGGGGATGGATCTCTTGAAATAGAAAAGTGGTCTAAGAGAACAAGACATTCTGGGAGAAGACAGGCAAGAGGAAGGGGAAATGAAAGGAATAAACATGCTGTGTATAAGAACCTAATGACCTTAGGTAATATAAACATTATAGATCTTACATGAGTTAGATAAATAATATCAACGGGGATGAAAAATAGGATAGGGGAACTGGAGAATGGGGAGGATTTGAAGGAAAAAAGGGAAAGGGGATTTTTTTAATAGAAGAAACATGCTATAATACATAAATATTCCAGAAGATGACTGTAAGTTACGTGAACTGCAAACATGTACAAATAAAATTTTAAAATTAGAAAAAAATAAAATATTGTTACTGGTAAGGAAAAGAGTTCCTACATCATATATATCTCTTGACTGCACCTTCTAATAATCTATGATTTGTCTCTGTATTTTTTGAACATATTTTAACAAAAGAGAATTTTTTTTTTCTTTTTGCGGAACCCGGTATTGAACTCAGGTCCTTGAGCTTGCCAGGCAAGCACTTATTCTACTGAGCCATCTCCCCTGCCCACAAAACAGAATCTTTTAGTGAAGTCTAACTCAGCAATTATTTCTCTCCTGGACTATAACTTTGATATTGGGTCTAAAATGCACTACCAAACCCAAAGTTGGGCTGGGCGGTTAGCTCAGTAGAATAAGCGTTTGCTTGGCAACCACAAGGGCCTGAGCTCAATTTCCAGTTCTAAAATAAGTAAATTAATTAATAAATAAAAATTTATCAAGATTTTTGCCTGTATTACCTTCCATGACTTTTATATTTTTATGTTTTGCTTTTGAGTTGATAACTTATTGTAAGTTATTATTCATGAAGATTGCGTGATCTATGTCTTGATTAGTTTTTGTTTTATTTTGATATTTGCTCATGAATATCCATTTAGCTCCATGTAAAGAAAAATTAGTTTGTGTATATAGTAATCCCTTTGCTGTGTTGTCAAGAACCAGATGACTCTGCCTTAGTTCTTTATTATTTTTATTTTTTACTTATTTATTTGATATAGGGTCTTGCTACACAGTTCAGACTCATAATGATCCTCCTATATCAGCCTCCCCAGAGCTGGAATTAGACAGCAGGTGTGCACCACCACATCCAGTTCTGGGCCAGCACAGAGCTCCAGGCGTGCCGGAGCTGGTAGGGCATGCAGTATCAGGGATCTAACCTGGGTCCCTGTGCTTGCCAGTCAGGTGCTTAGACCACTGGCAATCTCCCCATTCTTGCCTTGGGTCTTATTTTATAGGTTCTATGTTATTTTGATTGATCTGTTCTATGGCATTTTTGGTTTTATGTTTGTGTATCTGTTTATTTTACATATTGAGGTTTTGAGCTATTGTATTGTAGAGTAAGAAAGATGTCAAACCTCTGTAAAGTGTAAAGTCAGATTAGGATAAATTTCAAGACTTCCAAAAACACCTTATATTTTGAAATCCGTACCATGCATACATCCAGGAATGTCATTTCAAAGAAATTTACGCACTGAATTTAGCATATAAAAGGGTACATCATCATGTTGCTTAACAACTATAATTAATTAAAATTTAAATAGACATAAAATGGGTCAAAACATCAATTTGTCAACTTTCTTAAAAATTAACATTTTTGATTATCCAAACTGAAACAAAACCATTTTAACCTTGTATCTCTTTGTAATTTATCATTGAAGGTGATTAGAAATTTCTGGTACTTTTCCCACACTGAACATACTATGTAATTTACAGTAATTGATTATTTTTATTTCATAAAATATTTACTTAAACATATTGTAATTGAATGATTACAAATAAATTTACAATTGATTATATTTTTATTGACATGGCCTTTTGAAAAGAATTTCACATGTTTTTGATAAAGGAAATAAATGGAAAATGTCAGAAAAAGTCTCCCTATATAAAGTTTTCTTCACCTTGTGCTTATTTCATTACATCTGATGAATTTAAGTAGTGTTTTCTTCATTGGGAGTCTAATGGTAGGTATGAATCTAAGTTGAAAAATATTTATAATGATTGTACTCTTGGATAAATGAGATTGAATTACTGTGATTATGAGCATGTTCTCCTGTTATTCTCTCATAAGGACACTTGAGGAACTGAAGAATTAAGTTATTCAATCTGTAAGATGTAGCACTTTCTGAACAACTGCCTAAATACCAACTACTTATATTGCTAGCCGAAAAAAATGTAAATTTTCAGGGAACTACCCGCTCGGGCCCGCCTCCTGTCCCTCTCTTGGACAGGAGCTTTCTTTCTCTCAATAAATATATTCTGCTCATAAAAAAAAACAAAAAAATGTAAATTTTTAAAATAGTTTTAGAAATGGGCTCTAAATAATTCACTGTGTACTATTTTCACTTAAATAGTCATGTTTGTGAGTAGTTTATCCATTAAAAAACAAAGTATTCTCTACAAAATCATTGAGATCTAATAAACCTGGCAAACAAATGCTACATGTTACACAAGAAAAATACATATTCTTAGTCATGGAAGATTGGCATGAGAGAACACTGAGAAATTGATCAATATTTAAGCTTTCATTTTCTAGTTGGAGACGTAGGGACTAGAGAAGAAAAGCCAAGGTCTCAGAGAACAGGCAGAGTAAGATTACAAACCACGAGGAAGGGAAGACTGAGAGATAAACCCTTAAATCGTTCCAGTTCTCTGCGTGGGGAAAGCTAATTGACCGCAGCATAGTAAGCTGGACTCCAAGTATAACACAGCTGTCTTGCTGAGATGAGAAGGCGCAGACATGCATGAGGAAAGCTGAAGCAGCTGGAAATCCAGAGCAGCAGAGAGGAGAGAATTCAGCAAGATAATCTCCAGAAGGCTGTTTGGGTCCCTTGTGCGTGGCGTGCTAAGGCGGATCAGCCCATACGCAGAGCTGCACCTCTCCAGGGAGGCACTGTGGAGAAGACAGTGGAGATAGCACAGAGCTCGTGATGCTGGAGCTCCGGATTTTTATACAGAGTGACAAGAACAAGTCTCTTCTCTAATTAATATGTATTTTATTATAATTCCAGGCATCCAGCTGAGACATCAGAAAACACTCCTGTCAGGAGTAGACGTTGAAACCCAGAAGAGAACCTATTTTAACAAAGAAATTAATCAAAATTCTTATAGGATATACAATACAGACAGAGATTGTATCTTAAATACTAGGTTGTCTTTGCAAAACTACAACAATAAACCTGAGAGAATCAGCTTAGAAGGAAGGGAGGTTTATTGAGGCTCATAGTGTTGAAGGTTTCAGCCCATCTTCAGCTGGCCTGTTAGTGGGTACCTGCAGTGAGAAAGCATAGTGTGGTGAACACTGAGGGTGTGCAGTGCATGTATGATGAGGCAGAGGGGGGAGGGGAGAGAGAGACACAGAGAGAGAGAGAGACAGACAGAGACAGAGACAGAGAGAGGAAGAGAGAGACAGATGCAGAGAGACAGAGACAGAGACAAGAGAGAGAAAGGTCAAAACTCTGAGGACCTCCCACAGGTTCCACTGTTTCAAAGTTTCATTCTGGGGTTCAAATCTTTAACACATGTTCTCCTGGAGACATTCAGGAACTAAAGCATAGCAAGTACCATACATTTACAGGATTATGAGAAACATCATAGCTTTTCAAAGCTCTTTCAGGGATGCAGGATGATTAGATTATCATTCAGTACTTACACTGTCCACAGCACAATATCAGCATTTTTCCTGAGGATGGTAACAGAATTAAAAATTTCTGCAACATATTGTTTGCCTTGTCAGTATACAACAGATGTTACTACACAAACAATAGATTGCTAAACCTGACTCATAATTCAGAACAATTTTAGTCAATGAAAAACAAGTGTAAAACATGAAATGATCTAGATACCAGGTTAAGCAAACAACTTAAAGTTGCTATCATAATGTGCATTCAAATCAGGAAAGGAAATTATACCTTCAGCGAAACAAGATGCTTGGCAGAGAAAATAAATTATAGGAAAAATCAAAATAGATATTTTATACCTAAAATCTCCTCAAACAAAAAAATACTAAATATGTATGCATAAAAGAGTAAATAATTACTATAAAGTTAAGAGAATTTAAAACATGACATTTTTGTAGAAAAAATGTGCATGTCAATGGAACAGATAAGAGTCCAAAAACTGAATCACACTTATATGTCTGGTTGCTTTTAATTCTAACTCTACCATAATTTAGTAGAAGAAAAGATAAATTTTTAAAAGAACTGTTACTGATGTAACTAAATCCATGTAGGACCATGGATTTTGATTAAGTGGACTTCGTGAAAAAAACTCAGGACAGATAGTATAGATCAAAATTTTAAAAACATAAAAATTCTGAACAAAAATATAACCAAGAAGAAAATATGTTGTAACTCAAAAAATAAAAATCATTTTTTGAAACACTCCTATAAATGTAAAGGCCTTTTATAGTATTGGAGAAAAGAGTAAAAAAAGAAAAAAAAATATATATGTTAAGTTTTATGCAAAATCTAGACAGAGAACATTTAAACTTCAATGTTAAAAAGAATGATTCTAAAAATGAATTAAAATATTAGAGGGAATTTTAACCAAAAGAAATATGAATAATGTGACAAGGTACTGAATATCATCATTTATCTAGGAATTTTAAATTAATATGTGCTAATTATCACTGTACAACATTTGATTGACTAAACTTGTAAAATAATGTGATAATAATTTTCTAGGAAGATGAGGCAACTAATAGATTGTTGTAGTAATATTGTAAAATGAAACAAGCAATTTGGGAATCCTCATAAAGTTCAAAATAAATAAGACATGTAAATCACAGATATTTCTCTTAGGTACTTCCCCTCATAGGAGAGTATTTTCCAACAAAATATTTTTCTTATTTCATATCATTTTGTACACAGTGTTCAAATCTGGAAACAAAGCAAGTTCCCTTTGATAAATGAATATGTCCTTTGTGAGGTAGCTATACAGAGAATATTCCCCCCATAACGAAGGAATGGATTATAGCTATATGCAACACTATGAGTGAAACTCAAATAGTCACAAAAGAGTGAATGATCCAATATAAATCCTGTTCTAAAGAAGGGTACGTTAATATATGGTCACAGAAACTGATCCTTGGCTGCCTAGAGCTTATAATGACTTGGAATGTGCAAGAGGATTCAGAATAAGTTAAAAGTAATATTCAAATATTTTTGAATAACTGAGAAGTTGAAAGGTTCTATATGTTGATAAGAAGTGGTTACAAATGGTATAACTTGTAAAATTATACAGCTGTACCTTTGAAAACGTTATCTTTAATTTTATGCAGATGACATCTAAATAAAGTTGATTAAAACAAATAACCAAATTTAAATCAAACAGTCAAATAAAGAAATTATGAAATTGTCTTAGGGATGGCAAGGGAGTTCAGCAGACTAAGCACCCGCCTGGCAAGCCCAGGGATTGGGGTTCGATTCCTGGTGCCACATTCCGAGCTGATAGCACTTCCTGGGTGCACTGAACTGGCCGCCAAGACCAGGAGTCATGGCGCACACCTGCAATCTCAGTGCTAGTGAGGCTGAAAACAGGAGGATCATTACGAGTCCAAGCTGTGTAGTGAGACCATGTACCAAATACTCTTCATCATTCATGTGATTTCTCAGGAAGCTCCATGAAAAGCTTAATTCTAAAAAGGGAATAAGAATAGGTTTAAAAAGAAACATTAATCACAGGAAGTACAAATATACATAATTTTAAATTAATGTTTAAAGAATAGAACTTTGAACAAAGCTTGGATATGGTAGATTAGACCATCAAAATCATTTTTAAATCTGTTTACTGAAAAAGGAATAAAAAAGAAAGATTATAAAATGTGGAAAGATGGTGTGATATCAGTTTGTATATAAGACTATAACATAATATTGCAGACAGTTTTATCTTTTTGCTGCTCTAAGATGAATGATTAAAGTAGACCTTTAAAAATGAATTAAAAATCCTGTGAAGATAAGAAAGAGAATACAAAGCTACCGATATGTTTGTGTCCACAGAATACCAAGCAGAGAATGGCAAAATGCAGGGTTTGCACAGAGCTTTCAACCAACATGTTTGTAGAATGCACCAATCCTGAGAGAGTTAATGCATCCTCTACCATATTCTTCTATGGGACCTGGAGACATAAACTAATAAATAAAAATTATTTAGTAAATACATTAATTTATTTATCATTAATAAAAAATTAATTTATCAATAAAACAAAAAGGATGACCTGGCAAGTCAAATAATGAGCTAGTTCTTAAATACACACAAATACAAAAGGAAGCATTTTATTTTTAAGTGATAAAATTTTTTTTAATAATTAATAAAATAGAGAATCTATGTTCAAAAAGACAACATGAATTGGGAAGGCTATTAAAAAAAAGCAGAGAATCAGGAAGAGGGGCAGGGTATAGAAGGGCAGGGTAATGAAGATGTGGGTGGGCTCCAAGTATACTCAACAAAAACCTTTACTCTGTAAAACCATGCACACTATCAAAGGCCCAGTAGTACACCAGAACAATAAAGATGGAAAACATTTTAATGACTATATTTCAAATCTGTTAAATATATATATTTCACTACAAATGGTCCTTCATTTATATCACCCTTTTTTGTTTAGTTTTGTCAGAGATGGGTATTCCATTGCCATTTAAATATTGTACATGCATGAATTCAGCAAAATAATCATATATATATATATATATTTATATGTACATATATATATATATATCTGTGTATACAAAATAGGATAGATATACAGCTAATTTCTCTTAATTCAGTGAGAAGAAAGATTTGTACTAATAGTGTTTGGACACGATATTGCGTCTGAATTTTGTACTATGACAAAGACAACAATATGCCATGCACTAATTATTGTAACTTTCCTAACCTGTTTTGAAACTGTGTCATTGCTATTCATTTCTAAATAAAATTAATAACATATACTTTAAATACATCTGAAAATAGTGATAAAATTCTGTATTTTAAATAAATACAAAAATGGTCAATATTGATTAAAAGTGTCTCAGAATGTTAAGGCAGTATTTTTTTTTTTTTTTTTTAGCAGTAGATAATCATTTGTCTTTTATACTGTTGAAGAGGTGGAACAATGTCAAAAGAACTATACTAATCATGTTACAAATTTAAAATACATCTGATTCCAACCTTAAACATATCAACTCAACTTACTTAACGATAATATTAGTAAGCTCAATGAATAAAAATAATGTAAGAGAATCAGCTAGAGCCTATTACATTATGAATAACTGATTGGAAGACAACACTGAGTATTCCAACAAATACTATGAAATTCATATTACTTTCTTAAGTGGAAATCTGTACCACTTGTAATCTTTTTCTGTTTTAATTCTAATTTGTACTCACTTTAAAAAATAAAAAGTATAAAAAATAGAGCAAAATTAGGACTGAATATTAGGTTATCACAAAAGAAGAACAATCAGAATAATAGATGCCAGAAAAATATTTAAGTAGTTCAACTTCTCAGTTACTTTCTTCATTGTTGAGACACAGAATCTGACACCTGCAAGTTAAGGGAAATGATTTATTTTAGCTCACAGTTTGTAGGGGTTCATAGTTGGTGACTTCAAAGAGGGATGGCGTGGATGAGGGACATTGCAGAGGATGGGCAGAGAAAAGTAGAGAGAGGGGGAGAGGCAGGGAAGTGACAAGTCCTTCAGGTCCTTCTCTGACCAAATCCTTCCTTCCAAGCACCTGAGCCATTCACTCATCCATGGACTAACTACTGCAGATTCCAACCACTCCATGTTCCAACTACTCCCCCTAAGCTCCACCTATGCACACAAGAGCTTTTGGGGGACATCTAAAAACAAAACAACAAAAGCTGTAGCAACACCTATCCAGCAAAGATAACAATAAGAGAAAATCTTCTTGGTACAAACAAAATAATATCAAACCCAAACTGATAATTACATCTTTTGCATAGGCAAATTACAAGAACCAGTAGAAAGAGAAAGTGTATTTCTTATGTGGCATTTCAGTATTGTCTGGTGATTCCTTATAACTGCAGTAGATTTTGTGGCTGAGAGGTATACAGCTGATAATCCCCTGAGCTTGTGGAGTCTTTTATTTAACATATTTGATATAGGGTCTCAGTGTGCAGCTCAGTCTCATAGCGATCCTCCTATTTCTATCCTCCCCAGGTGAGCCACCACACCAGGACTTGGCTGCCTGCTTAACCTTGCCATGGGCAGGTCCAGCCTAATCAGTGATGTCAGAATCGAACCCCAATCCCTAAACTTGCCTAAACAGGCTCTTAGTCCACTGAGTTATCTCACTGGCCCAGTGGAGTCATTTTCTTTACCATAATATGACAATTGCTCACAAAATGTTCTCTCTCTTTATTATTTATATAATAAATATGTATTTGAATTTAAAAAGTACATAAACTCTAATCAAATGCCTATCTTTGTATGCATTGTGTTGTTACATAATACTTTGTTTGCCTAAAATATTTCTCTAATGAAAATGATCAAAATGAATCATTTTCCAACTGTAGGGTTCAATGATTCTATGATCATTTTCTAATAATTATAAACCAGAGTTGGTAATGTGCATCAATCTACTTAACACCTGACACATTAAGTATACCTCTTCAATAGAGCTGAAATCAGAAAATTATTACCTTTTTTGAGCCTAGAAGATAAAGATAGATGAAGCACAAATTACTCAGTGCTGAAATAACTCATGGAGAAAATGGAAAGAAAGAACACTTGACAGGTTTTTAGAAAGCAATACTGTGTTTATATTCATTTGTGAAGATTCTAGTGATAATAGCTTCACTCACAATACTAGCAATTGCTTAACAAGGGACTCATCACCAGTCTGCAGATAAATACAAGTTAAAATAACTCTTCACAGCTATTCTTGAAGTTTTCTTTTTTTGTTCGTTTTACACAGCTTTTGTTGGATCCTAATTTCAAAGAAATTTAAGCATCATATAAAAGTCCCAATTTATAGACCCAAAGCTTTCACTGCTTGGATTTTAAAGAGGGTTTTATAGACAACAAAACCTTGTTATAGTAAGATGTGATTTTCTTGCTAAATCACTGACCCAATAATGTTTCTATTCCCCATAAATTATCGTGTGCTCTATCATTGTAACCACATTTTATTTCAAAATCCTCCTGTGTGTTGGGACAGTAATAGGCAAGAAAACAGGATTGGATTAGGCCTCTTCTATTTCAGAAGTCATTCTTTTGTTTGCTATTCTGTTTCTCTTGCTCTATCCCTGTCTTACACAGATATGCAAAAATATATATATACATACATGTCCACATCACCACACAGTCACACAAGACTGCACTCCAGAGCCTTACTATTGTATGCTGATGTTCTTTCTCATACTATTAGTTTTTAGCATTATAATAGTTATGCTGAAGTAAGAGACTTGTTGGATGGTGCTTACAAAAGACATGGCTTCCTTCAATACAGTATAGTGGTTTATCATTCAATTCCTTAATGGAAATAATGGGTTACCTATGAGCAGGTAAATCATTCAGATATTTCTCAAGAGACTCACAGTTGAACAAACCTATGCAAAGCACCAATGAATTGTTGGCAAGGGCTCATAACTGGAGAGCCTTCAACTACTCTGCTCTCTGGTAATATTGCAGTGGTTTCTGAAATGAATATAAAATGTGGCTGATTTTCACAAAATGCAAGAAATATCCTCTCCCTCTTTTATTTTTTGTTATGTACATTATGTGAGTCACATGCACATTATCAACCTCTTCTGTTAATTTATATTGATTACTTAAATCATATAAACTAATGAAAGATGCAAGAAATTTGTTGAACACAGTTACTCGGTGGAGAGAATTTTAATGAGTTATTTCTCACTGTCATTCAAATGTTCACATTTGCCTTGTTATTCCCTTGTTTTGTTATTTGGAGGCAGAATATACAAAACCGCAACTGTGAGAACATGCCAGAACATGTGAAAACTATGCACAAATGTCATCCAAAAAGTTTTTAGTGAGGATTTGAGTTAAACACAGTGAGATGTTGGTCTGAGATGCTGGGTGAATGTTAATGATATCATTTGGTTCCTAACTCATGTCCCAGGCAGACAAGTCTCTGAAAATGCAAAGTCTGGAACTGAAGATGACATAACTTGACGACACCTGTCTTCTCGTGTAATTCTGAAGCATTTGTCAGCTCTATCTGAATGTGGCATCTCTTTTTGTTATCACCTCACAGTAGGGAAGGTTTCTACTTTCATGCAGACTTTGGGGACAAATTAAGTTTATTTTCACGAGGTGAGCATCCTTAGTACAGTAAGTTACTACAAATCCTTAAAAAAGCTCCATAAAAGTTGAGGTCTCCAATATAACATCAGACTAAATGTTAAAACAAAATCACAAATTTGTATTTCTTCTTTTGAATTCTTATACTAGGGAAACTATATGATAAATGCACATGTGTATCTGGTTTGTTTCACTTATGAGTATATCTAGAGGACTAACTAATTAAGAGAGGGAAAGGAGAAGAGCTAGGAAACATGACAGTGACGAGACATACAGTTACATGTAGAAGATGGGCAAGGCAATGATCCTGAGAATCTCCAGAAGATTTGTGAATCTAGCAGTTAAATGGAAAGATTCTCAGCCTGACTAACTATTTATACTGACACCTCTGAACTCAGCAACTGCACTGAAGATGGTAATCTGTAATAGTAGGTTCATACTTGAAGTGGCTGTCATTCTGTTCTTCTGAATACAGGCTGCTTGTCTTGACATGCCAGTTGCTGCTGTGCTGTCTCTCGGATAGATGATTGTTCAAAAAGAATGGATTGGTGAATGAAGTCAGGAGACAGGAAAAGCAATGTTGTGGCACTGTCCTGCTTCAAGGTTGTATATGGTTAGATTTCTGGACTTATGTGTAAACATAAGAATTATACAATTCTTTATGCCTATTTTTAAAATATATTCTAATTTATAAAAGTTTTTTCATCATATTCTGTAGGGACTTAAAGTTCAACATATCAATACTTGATGAAAAATACCTGTTCCATGTTATGCCTAAGATGTTTGATATTCAGACAGATAGTGAGGTTAAGCTTGACAACCTAGATTGTATGGTAATAACAATAAGCTTCTCTTCCTGAGGGTTAACAATCTAAGTTTGCAGACCAAAAGTAGAGAAAAAGGAGGGCCTCACGGAAAGCTAACATTTTTGCCCTAGCCTTGCAAGGTCACTTAAGACTCAGGACATATGAGAACTTGTACTGTAATGTCATGTAACTCGATAGTGTCCCAAATTTTCTGATCAAAGAGATTATGGGGCCAAAGACGAAAGTGATCGATGATGTAGAGTGTGCCTAAGGAGAGTCACATGGAGAGAAAACATTCTCTCAGGCTTTCACAGAGAGCACATTGGCCAAGAAATGGCCATAACTCATCCATATGGCTGACACTGAGAAAGGATCTACAGTCTGAGGTACAGGATCTCAGAATAAATTCTGAGGGGATTTCATTGACTTATCTGACCCAAAAGCTACAACTCTTGTTGCATAGGTCCTGCTTGACCTTAGTCTTGACCATCTAGCAGAAAAGTATAAAAACGAAGTATAAGAAGTAAAGCCATGCTGTTATGTTGAGCTGTGTGGGACTCAGGTCAACAATTTCTGACATTCCAGTGAAGCGGAAGACCCAATACTATTATGGACTGCTGGACTCTTTTAGAATATTTTGCTGAGTTTACACACCTATAATATGCAAATAATGGAACTAAACAAAAAAAGGGGATACAGATGAATGTCCGTTTTGTATCTGTGTATTCAAAATGGTTAGGAAAGATATATGGTTACATTCTCTTAATGAATAGAGGGATTTGTTCTAATAGTGTTTGTAAATAGGATATCATGTCCGCATCTTGTACAGCAAATAACCACTAGGAAGAATGTATGCAACGTGTTAATTATTGAAACTGTCCTACCAATTTGGTTTGAAACTGTCTCATGGCTATTTGTTTCTCAATAAAAATATGGAAAAAAATAAATAAATAATTCGGCAAAAAAAATCACAAATTTTTAAAATCCCTTTTACCAAAGAAAAATGGTACTCTTAAATAAGCATGACAGAGTTAATGTAAAATGAAGGTACATTTTTAGAAATCTCCCTGTGAGTTGGTATAATAATTTTATTATAATTAATAAATTATAAAAGTTTAACCATGTTGCTTTCCTTATTATGTTATAGCCATCATTGGAGGTGATTTTAAGTTAAGACTAAATTAAATTTAAAAAAAATTCCATCTGATTTATCCAAGCTCTTACTTTTTGTCAGGCTCAATGGAAATATTTCTCAGCCTGATTGGTCAATAATTAATTAACGAAAGTTATTATGCATGCATGAGCAAGCAGTCTTATCAACAAAGGGTATAAAATAAATTAAACAGTCCAGCAATGAGCATCAGAGATGCTTCTGTATGTTGCTCCTATCACAGATGATATTGGAAAAAGCTTCTGTGCTTTCATGGCGAACACATTACTGTGAAAAGAAGTCCTAAACTGATACTGAACTCAATCCTATAAAGATTACTACGGAGTGATATGTAAATTGGTATACAACTAATTTAGATTTGGAAAATTACCTTTCATTTAGGATGTAGTAAAAGAATTTTCAATATTAGAGGAGTTTGGAAATTCACATAATCCACCAGGAACTAATCATACAAAATGTGTGTACTTTCAGAAGTTATATGTGTTGAAGAAACTATGCTGTATGTTTCACTTAAAAGGTGTGTGATGAACATTGATTTTACTTCTATGAACAATTTCATCCTAATGCCATAATTTAGGACTAATGTCAGACATAAAACATTAGGACAAACAAACCCTGGAGGCCCTCATGACGTTGGTTTTGATTCCATATTTTTTTATATTCCTTTTCCCATTGGAGAGAAAGCTTTACTGCTCTCTGCAGGTATTGGTTCCAAACCTGGGGAGGCTGCATATCTGGAGAACACTGCAGATTTAGTGAAGCAGAGGTAAGATACGGTTGCCTTCCAAATATGAATATAATATGTATTCACTTTTATTTTTTAAAATAATTACAATTTAGGAAAAAATCAACATACACATATATAATAACATCTGGTAGAAATTGGTTCACTACACCTTTCCAATATTATTGGAGAGCATTTATCTCAGGTGAAGAAATGAAGAAACACAATAGGTTGGATGGGACTTATGAGAAGTGATAAAGAGTAGGTCAGCAATTTGTTAGACCCATGAGCCTACCTAAAATAAGTTGTTTTTTTGATTTTTGTGTATTTGTTTTCTTTCTTTCTTTCTTGTTTTTTTTTTTTTTTACAAGGTGTACAGGGTGTACAGGTTCTCACTGTATAGATCTGATTCTCAGTGATCTGACTGTATACAGCCTCCCAAGTGCTGGGAATGCAGGCGTGTGCTACTATGCCCGGTCTCAATGGCCCTTTTAGAGAGCCCCACAGACAGGGCCAGAGCAAACTCCCGGACCCTGTGTCTGATAGCAGACACTTTAATCTGCTGAGCTATTTAGTTGGCCTTGTATTTATTTATTTATCACATAGAATAAATGGAATACCTATGTTCTGAATATAGATAAAAAGAATAGAACAGACAAGGATATCATATGAATAGAAAATGGTAGAAATAACATGGAAATCTTAAATCAGGACCAGTCATAGCAATCTAATAACCTAAATGAATGTAAACATTGTGCTTTAAAAACATGAAATAAGAGTAGTAATATTCAACAAGGATGAAAATGAGGGAAGGGGATTTTCTCTTTAACCCATTTTACTGAGAAAGAAATAGCAATGAGACAGTTTAAAAACAGGTTAGTAGGACCGCTTCAATAATTAATACATTCAGTATTGTTGTCTATTGACTATCCTTGTAGCCCTTCTTTTTCTCTAAGTTTTTGGTCTGCAAACTTAAGTTGTTTGCCCTCCAGAAGAGAAGCTTAATGATGTTATTATCCTAGAACATAAGCAGTTGAGCTTAGCAACACTATCTCTCTGAATATCAAATACCTTAGATACAATGTGGAACAGGTATTTTCCATCAATCACTAATATGCTAAACTTTAAATCCTTACAGAATGTGAAAAAATAAATAAAGAGTAAAAAATATAAATAAACAGTTACATATTTTTACACAGAAATTTAGAAATCTAATCACATACAATGTTGTAGCAGGACAGTCTTATGACCTTTTTTTCTTGTCTCTTGTTTTCATTTATTACCTTTTTTAAAACGAGAGAGTGTATAGCAGTAATTGATATGACATTAAATTCAGTACACACTTAGAAGACCAGAATGACAGGCATTCCATGCGTGGCCTTAGTATTACACATTGTTATCCTCAGTGCAGTTGTTTAGATCACAGGTATCAACACACATAGTAAAGTTGAGAATCCTACCAATTAACTGCTAATTTCAAAAATCTGATGGAGATTCTCAGGATCATTGCCTTACTCATCTTGTGTATATAAATGCATGATTTTGCCCCTGCTATGTTTTCTTTTTTTCCTTGACCCCTCTTCTTAACTTGTTTAATCCTTAAGTTCTTGGTTTCCATTTAATTGTGTTATAACTCTCAATTTTTATTTCTTCTTTTGAGTTCTTACACGCAGGAGAATATACCATATTTACACATGTGGATGTGGTTTGTTTCACATATGAATATACCTTCAAGTGGCATCTACTCATATATGAAGGCTTTGAGCTTATTATTATTTATGTAATAATATTTCATTGTATAAAAACATCACATCTTTTTCATGCATTCCTCAGGTGACAGGCATTTTGGTTGCTTCCAAGATATGGATATCACAAATTCGACAGCTATGAACACAGGTGCACATATATCACTATAATATGATGTTTCAGTTCTTTTGGGAAAATTCCCAGTAGGGGGATAGCTGGATTGAGTGGGATTTCCAGTCCTAGTTTCTTTTTTTTAGGAGGGAAGGAGATTTTGAAGAATAAGAATGTAAGCAGGGGTGGGACTGGTATTAAGAAAAATACATCAAGCTTTATTGTGTACATCTACCCCATCTCCAAGATGAATGTAAACTGTGCATACTACAAACATGTACTAATAAAAAATCATAATCATGGAACAGATCATGGCAGCTCCAGATTTATAACTTTTCTATGCCTAAATTGATAGCTACTAATGTAGATTGCCATATTTGGCAAATAGTAATCCAGAATATCCAATTAAAATTGAATTTCATATAAAACATATCATTTTCACTTTAAATAAAATTCACATTTTATTTGGGATATATAATACATATATACAGGACCATACATACAATCCCCCATCCAATAGGAAACATCTATTGCCCATATATAATTAAAATTTAACATGATAACTATATTTTATCTGACAAATACATATTCATGACTCCTCTGTGGTTTTATTCTGGCTCCGTACAAAGGAAAGCTAGGGTTGATAAGCACAAAGTGCATCACAAGCTATAGATGTAGCAGGCACAGCTGCCTATATCTGTAGTAAAGCAAGGAACCCTCTGTCTCTGGACACTTAATATTTTCCAAGTGCTGTGTCTCAAAACAACTCTTGTCCTTATAAACAAATCCTTGGGGCTGGAGAGATGGCTCAGTGGTCTAAAGCACCTACTTAGAACAAGTTTAGCAAAGCATCAGGGACCGCGGTTCGATCCCCCAGCACCACATGCCAGCCAGCCCCGCCCCCTGGTGGGCTG
>NW_004524579.1:20030752-20033409 GCF_000260255.1 Octodon degus | reverse complement strand
TGTATGCCAGGCCTGAGCTGTACCTGGAGGGGGCAAGATGAAGTAGGAGGAAGAGGAAGCTCTCTGCACACACTCACGGGACCTGGGTTAGGATTGGGTCTGGGGGCTCCGGGACAGGGCAAAAATTCCTACTCGGCGGGAGGGGTGGGGGAGGTACGGCGGAGTGGTGGGGGGCAACCCGGGGGGGGGGGGGGGAGGGTCTGGCCCACTCTGCGCCTGGGCTGGGACTGGTCCCGCCGGCGCAGCATAGCAGGAAGCTTTCCACACACTCTCCGGATCTGGGTAGGACTGGGTCTGGGGGCTCCCGGAACTCAGCAGAAAATCCTACTCTGCGGGCGAGGTGGGGGAGGCACTGCGGAGTGGTCGGGGGCGGCCCAAGGGGCTGGGAGAGGGTCCGGCCCACTCTGCTCCTGGGCTGGGACTTGGGAGAATATTTTGAAGAGGAAAATATCATTGTGAGAAGTTCTCACATGTAACATGAAAATGAAATTCTCAGGAAATTCATATCAGATGATATTTGGCCAATTGTAATAGAATAATCGAATTTACTTTCTGGGAAGCAGAATGGCCAGTGAACTGAGAAAATGATGAGAAATGGTTGTAGAAAGATTCATATTAAAGATAGTTTGCAGCTTTATGGCTGGGCTTTGCTTCAAGGATGGTCTTTGGCCCAGCCATTCCTGGCATTAGAATTGTGGATTCGAACCAGATTCTGGGTATGGTAGAGAAGACACATGAATTTCTACTTGACTTAATTATCATTGACTCTGAAAGCATAATCCTCATAAACTGACATAAAAAGTTGATAGTAATAGTTCAAATTTAAAAATATGGACAGAGTTATAGTCATCATACTGACAACTTTGACAGAACAAAATAAGTATATATAGTCATATTTTTAAGACAAATAAACTTTTTACTCAATTGGTTTTACTTGGCATACTATGTAAATATTCTGTGCAAATAACATAAAACATTATCAACCTCACAATGCAAATCAAAGAGTAACTTCCCTGAGAAATGCCAGAAAATAAGAATAATAGCGTTAGGATATAGTAAACTTAAATTCAGTTATAAAGAATCAAATACTTAAGATTTATTTTTAGGTTATTTGTTTATTCCATAAGTTTGTATTGATTGTCTATGGGCACATTTTGTATCCTGCTAAGCACTCAGCAAGTGTCATAGAAAATGTGCCTCCTGTGGGAAATGGGCCTTTGTCTGAGGGTTGCTCCCCACTTCACCTTTTCTATGGCTTAATTAAATCTTCAATGTCAGGAGATAGAACAACACTCACTTTTAAACAGCTGGCAAGCTTTTGATGTAAAGTACAATACACTGCAGATTATATTATTACTGGGTTGTTAAATTAATTTTGTCATTTTATGGGATTTTAATTCTATGGAATTTTAACATGGTCCTTATGCATGAGAAGCTAACAAACTTGGACAAAATCTGAAGGAGAAAATTAAAATTCAGATTGTATAAATTATCAGATTTATTTATTTATTTATTTATTTAGGCCGAACTAGGGATTGAACTCAGGCCCTTGCGCTTGCCGGGAAAGAGCTTGTTCTACTGAGCCATCTCCCCGGCCCTAATTATAAGATTTATTGAAAAGAGTTACAAGACAAGGTACAGAGCTGAGGGCTATTTGATAAATAGTCCTATTTATCCTTTGTAATTCAAAAATGAATATAAATTAGAAACTAAACAACATATAGAAGTCTGTGACCTACGTAATAGAACACACAGAAGGCGACAATTGTAGTGACACTGAAGAGAAGCAAGAAGGCTGAGCACCAAGCATTGTGACTATTCATTATAATTTGGGTATCCTCAAAATAGCAGAATAAAGCTCATGCTATTGTTATTAACATCCTGAAAAAATGTGCAGCCTGATGGCTCATGCCTGTAATCCCAGGGTCAGGAGGCTTAGTACTAGTCTGAGCTGCATAGTGAGACCCTGTACCGAACACATTTAAAAAAAAATCCTGAAAAAGGCATAAATTTTAGACATGTGAAATCGCTTTCCCAGCATCACACAACTACTGAAAAACTAACTCCAGCTCATCTTTATAAATAAAAAAAAAAACAGCAACATTTATTAACACTGACACTGAAAAGCCAGTGTGACCTTCTCCATTCCATGTTATCTGAAACAAAAAAGGACTATAATTTAATATTCACAATATGTCTTTACTAAAATATAGGCAGGAAAACCAGATTATAACTAGAAATTGTCAATATAGTGATAATGTATTAACAATGTATTTCTAAATTCTGAAAGATGTGATTTCTTACTCAATCAAGACTGCACCTATGCTAATCATAGTCACTTGCTGCACACAGACTTGTCTTTATATGTGAAACTGCAATAGACAAACCCAAACACACATACATAGATCTTGGAATAACCTAGAAATTACTGAACTCAGCCAACTGGAGGCCTTCCAGCTGTTTTCATATATAAACTAATCTGACTTTCATTTCTTTCCCACTGACTTTCTTCTGTGAGGTGTTTTTTTTTCATGATGTTATATTGTGATTTTCCTCCTGAGGCACCAGCAGTGCTACATTTTTTATTCTCCAAGAGCATTCATTTGAATATCTTTTTGCCATTAAGTATTTTTATCAATTTAACAAGCAAATAAATA
>NW_004524579.1:20027248-20030652 GCF_000260255.1 Octodon degus | reverse complement strand
AACATTTCCTAAAGGACCTTTTTCTTGGACGACACACACACCACTCTCTCTCTCTCTCTCTCTCTCTCTCTCTCTCTCTCTCTCTCTCTCTCTCATAAGTAAATAAATAAATAAAAAAAATAAACAAATCCTTTTTGGGAAAGCTGATGCTGCAGAGCTATCTAGGACCTAGAAGTTTTTCCTGCTGAGGATTTAAGACGTGGATTAATTTTCTCAGACTACTCCCTAAGAAAATACCAAAATGTGGTTGTCTGAACAAAAGAAATTTATTTTTCAGGTTTGGAGACTTGGAAGTGCAGAATAAAGATGCTAATTGGTTAGATTCCCAGTGAAAGGGGCCAGGGAGATAGCGCAGTAGAATAAGTGCTTGCCTGGCAAGCACAAGGGCCTGAGTTCAATCCCCTGTTCTGAAAAACAAAAAGAAGAAGAAGAAGAAGAAGAAGAAGAAGAAGAAGAAGAAGAAGAAGAAGAAGAAGAAGAAGAAGAAGAAGAAGAAGAAGAAGATTCCTGGTGAAAGCCTTCTTCCTGTCCTGCAGATGACTGTCTGCTCTTGGTGCTCTCTGTGACTTTCTTTCCCTCTGTGTGTTGTGGTAATTGGCAGTGGTGGTGAGAATATCTTAGCATTTCTTATGAGAACACTGATCACAATGGATCCCGACCCCATCTACTTTTATGACTCATTTAAGCTTTATTACTTCCTTGGAAATCCTATTTCTAAATAAAGTTTTACTAAGAGGTAGAGCTTTTATATGTAAAATGCAGGTAATCCCAGCACTCCGGAGGTTGAGATAGCAGGATTGCTGAGAGTTTGATACCAGCCTGGGGGTACAAAAATGAGCACAAGACCAGCTGGAACTGCATACAAATGCAGGTGAATGTAGTCCATAACAGGCAGAAATAATTTCATGTAACTCTATGTATATTTATATTTCAGATTTATTCTTGCATAATTTAAATCATTCTAGTAAACAGTTATATGTAAACATCTTAATTGTTCTATAACTTTTTCTTTTCTGTACCAAAAGACAGATTGCTAGGATTGTGCTAGTTAGCAAGAATTAGATAAATGCAATTTCCCACCTAAAAAAGATACAAAATGGGCAAATTCTTTCACCAGGAAAATTCTAATTTTCTATCTTTGGAAATGTATCCAAACAAAATACCTATAAGAAATATATCAAATTGTATGTCTTGTTTTTATTGTACTTACACATTATACACTGAAAAGAAATTTAGTAACTATAATAGAGAATATATGAAAGGTGTTATGAAATATCCACATAGTGTTATACTTTGAAGTTATTAAATCTAGCCTAGAGGAATATAACTCAGAGGGAAATGATGCAATTTTATGGTGAAAAATCATGTTACAATGTCAGTAGAATTATAAGGTGCTGTAGTTTTCTTAAACAATCTATTATATATTCAGTTTTCAGCAGTGCTTTACAGGTCTTGCCTCTGGAATAGAAAGTGTCCATATGCAGGGAAATATGTGTGCAGGTCAGCTGTTGTGGGTCCCCAGATACAGGCTTTCCATGCTCCACACTGTTTTCTTCCTTCCTCACCTGGTTAACCTATGAATAGTGAACCAGGCCTATTAGGGTCTACTATGTTATCTTTCCTTGGACTGGGTAATCCCAGCATGAGGTTGCAGGAGAGTTTGGTAAGAATGGGAAATCAGCATACTTAACTCCTTGACTCCATTAAGAGGGAAGCTAAGCTTTGCTGTATTTTTCACACATCAATAATTTGTCATGAAAGCAGCCTTCCTTATGTGATTCTCTCTCTGGTAACATCTACACCTCTATCTTGCTTTCTTTTTTTTTTATTAATTTTATTGAGAAACAGATATAATTGAGACAGTTTCAAAACCAATTAATAGGACAGTTTCAATAATTAATACATTGCATATTGTTATCTTCTTAGTGGTTATTTATAGTACAAGATGCATGATATTTTGTCCAAATACTAATAGTACAAATTATTCTTCTCATTGAATTAAGCGAAAGTAGCTGTATATCTAGGCTATTTTGTGTATACAGATATGAAACAGTCCTTCCTTTGTACCCCCTTTTTTGTTTAGTTTTGTTAGAGATGGGTATTCCACTTCCATTCAAAAATTGTACGTGCATGAATTCAGCAAAACATCCAATACAACACAGTAGAATATATTAATAGTGGGTTATCTGCAGGACTATCAATGTCAGAAGTTATTGACTTTAACCTTTTACAGCTCAGCATATTAATATGGCTTTACTTTTTATACCTCTTTTTATACTTTTCTGCTGGATTGTTAAAACCAAGATAAAGCAAGACCTATAAAAAAAATGTATCTTGTGTATCTGATAAGGTCAGTCAAGTCCCCTCAGGATTTGTCCTGTAACTCTGTAGCGCAGTTTGTAGATCCTTTGTCAGTGTCAGCTATGTGGATGAGTCACGGCCATTTCTTGACCCATTTTCTCTCTGTGAAAGCCTGAGAGAATGTTTTCTCTCCATGTGACTCTCCTTAGGCACACTCTACATCTAGATCACTTTCCTCTTTGGCCGCATAATCTCCTTGATCAGAAAATTTGGGACACAACTGAGTTACATGATGTTACAGTATAGGTTGTCTTGTGTCCTGAGTCTTCACTGACCTTGAAAGGCTAGGGCCAAAATGTTGGCTGTCTTGCTTTTTTTTGAAGATGATAAGAACTTCTAGTGTATGGTTCTCATGCATACTTGTTTGTTTCCCAATAACTTGATTTGAAATTTTTTGGGGAATTAACTGATTCAATGTAAAAGACTATTGCAGCATTGCTCAAAATCAGAAGTAACAAGATTTATATCAATTTTCTATGCAATGGAGTTTAAAAATGTTTGAATGACACCAGTTAAGGTAAATAAAAGTCATATTATGCTGTTAAGGCAGAAGAGCAAGTTTCAGGGAGAATACTGGATAGTATATAAACTATAAGTTCTATGTTGATGTGCATGCTATTTGGTATCGTTAATTGTGCTTATCTTTATATATTATACATACTGAACTTTGAAGCATTATTTTATTGTTGCTGTAATTATATGTGATTTTTGTTATTTCAAAGAGTAATTAATGAGAAAACACTTAAAATCAATGCACAACGTGTACCATTTTTACATACTCTTATAATTGCTAAAAGAATACATCAAAATTCTAACAGTATTTTTTTTCCATGTGCTGGCATTTCAGGTGCCATTTTTTAAATCTCTGAACTTCTGTTGCTATTTCTTCTTGTTTTCTCTCTTCCTGCACTGAACTGAAATTATACATATTAAATTAGCAAAAGATTTTATTTAAGGCCCAAGGATTTATCTCAGTGTTGCAGCACCTGCCTGGCAAATGTGAGGTCCTGAGTTTGATTACTGGTACCCCGTCCAAATATATA
>NW_004524579.1:20020272-20021878 GCF_000260255.1 Octodon degus | reverse complement strand
ATTTACATATATTAAATTTCTTGCACTAATACAAATAATAAATCAGTTTGATTTAGTCTGCTGAATGTGAGGTTAAAAAAGTATAATTCGAAATTTAAGTTTGGTGCTTACCAAATTTTAGAAGAGATTGGATATTTGTGTAGAGGAGAAGAGAGGCTCCCATAATTTTGCAATTTTTAGCTAAGTGACTTAGAGAATTACAGAAATATCATAGCACAAAAATAGGAAGGATATTTGAGTATATTAATTTCCAAAATTCAGACCCACATATTTGTCAGTTAAAAGACTGACTCAGGGTTTATAATTTGTCTAAAGAAAATGATTGAATCTCCTGGGAATGAGAGCCCCAAGCTGCCAGATGTTCGTTCAGGTATCCTTGATTTATAAAGCAAGCCAACATTGGAATCAGCAGGAAGAGGTGAGTGTGTGTGTGTGTGTGTGTGTGTGTGTGTGTGTGTGTGCATGCATACATGTGTGTACTCATAAGTGGCCTCTGGAGAGGGTAAGGCAAGTTTGTAAGCAGAAAATTCAAGTATTTATTAATCTACTGTATTTTACAACAGTGAAAATATGCTATACTGTGGAAAGATTTCTAATTTGGTTTTCCACTATTTTATTTTTTATATTGATATATGGAAACACAAACTACTTTCATGGAAATTTCTAATTGTCTAAGTGTCTTCATCAGCACAATGGCAGGATTATTTGCCAGTCACAAGATGCAGATGTCTGTTGCTAGGGGAAAGTAAACATTACCAAAACGATTTCTTTACATTTATAAGAACAGAACAAAATATTGATAGCTTGGATAATTGTGCTGCTGCTTTCTGCTGGTCAATTGGAAGGAGAAGTTAATGCTTAATTTTTTTCTCTCTTCTTTTTAATTTTTTGAACAATTTTGCATGCTCATGTCTGGTAATCTGAATAGCTAATTTGGACAACAATATGCAATAAAGCAACCATTGTTGAACTGCTATCATTCTGTTTAGTGAAATTATATATCGTTTCTGTTTTTTGTTACTATTCTTTATTTTGTTAAAAAAAAAATTAAGGGCCGGGCAAATAGCTTACTGGATTAAAGTGCTCACAAACAGTCTCAGGGGCCAGGAGTTCAATCCCCAGTCCTGCCGTGCTGGCCCTGCTCCCAGGGTGTGCTGAGGCGACAGTGATACTGATACTGGGCATATTGGGGTGTGTCTGTAATCCCAGGACTTTGGAGGCTATGAAACAGGAGACTCCCTATGAGTCCGATCTAGTAGTGAGACCCTGAACACCCTGTAGGCCCTTCACTAAAATTAAAAAAAAAAAATTAGAAATGTGACCTAAAATTTTAACACTCAGTTCTTCTACTTACAGTTCAGAATATTAACACCACAAATCCTGCCAAGTCACTGTAATAGCAGCTCCAGTCCTCAGAATGCTGCATAGGTTGCTCTTCTAAGTGTACCATGGCTTTAAAGAACTGTGGATTTCAACATTGTTTGTAAGAACGAAGATTAGAATCATGCTAATGTTTTAATCTCTTTATCTTTTATTATTGAACTATCTGCAAAATGAATTGCTAAATAAAATAGCAAGATAAGAAAAGTAGTTCACAATTTGCAGA
>NW_004524579.1:20018584-20020172 GCF_000260255.1 Octodon degus | reverse complement strand
TATATATCAGTGGATTTATTCAAAAGGTGTAACACAAACTCTAAAACTGTGAAACATGTAGACATGGCGAGATTATGGAGCATATAGTGGTTGAAAACAACATGGATATAAACACTATATTAGTAAAGCTGGTAGAAGATTTGTTAACTTACTCAGTGGACTGAAATTATAGTGTAGAAATTTGAAAGGAAGCTTGAAAATCAACTAAGAAAGAGTTCATATGGGGCCATCCATGATGAGATTGAGTGAGTGGAGTGCGCTGGGGCTCATCTGGAGTATCTTTTAGTGAGGGAATAGAATTTTGGAAGTGGTCAAGAAGACAACTCTGATGTTACTGTGTGGGCCAGAGTAAGACTTGCAGGGAAAATGCAGAGATCCTAGACCAAGAGAAGAGGCTGATGCAGTGGCCCAGAAGGAAGAAGATAATTCTGTGCATGATGATCAGCATCAGTAATGAAAATGGAGCCAAGAGAAGAGGTAAAAAAGCTGAATTTTTTTCAAATGATTGTCATGTGAAATGAGCAAAGAGTCCAGAAGAAGCAAAAGTTTTAGTAATTAAGGAGGCTCTCCAGGGATAACCTACATGGGCCCCACTTCTGTCCCTCTCTCAGACAGGAGCTTTCTTTCCCTCAATAAATGTATTCTGTTCATAAAAAATGAGGCTCTGGTAGCATTAGCAAAGCAGAGAATCGCATTCAAAGAACAATCGTAAAGGATCCAGGAGTGTTATTTTGAGTCCATACTTTATTCTTTTATACTATACATTTAGCTATTCTGGATATCTGCTTCAATTCTTTGGGCATGAGACAAAATTCCAACGGGAAGATGCTTGCTATCCAGGAAAGCAGGAAACCTGAGGGTGCTTATTTAGTGATTTTGTAATAAGAATTTTGTCACAATTTAAATTTTGAAATCATTTCTTCAGATTAAAAATAATTCCATATCTCTATATAGATGAGTTTAGAGTTAACTGTGTGAGATTTTAAAATTTAGGTATGTGTAAAAGACACTAAAATTAATAAAAATAAGTATTTTAAGTTGGTATAGATTCCTTAAAGAGTTGTAAAATTGATCCACTTCAGGAGACTGAAAAGAAAAATAAAACCTTTATGAGTTGAATCAATAACAATGCAATTCCAATGATCAGCTTTTATGTTTGCATGTGCTTCTCAGTGTGATATCAGAACAATGACTCCTTTTCAGTAAAATTGTAGTTTTTTTAAAAGTACAATTACCTTCTTCATGGTCTCAACTAACTTGCATGTGTTTGGGGTCTGTACTGAGAGATGTGAGGATATTTTTTTTTCTTTTTGTTTTTTTTTCTTTCTTCAAAGTTTTATTGATAAACAGAGAGCAATGAGACAGTTTCAAATCAAATCAGAAGTACAGTATCAACAAATAATACACTGCATATATTCTTCTTAGTGGTTAATTGCTGTACAAGAAGTGGACTTGTGATCCTATTTACAAACACCATTAGAACAAATCATTCTATTCATTAAGAAAATGCAACTATATATCTATCCCAACCACTTTGAATACACAGATACAAAATGGACATTCATCGGTATACCCCATTTTTTCTAAG
>NW_004524579.1:20012450-20017059 GCF_000260255.1 Octodon degus | reverse complement strand
AAACATGGCTAGTTAAATACATATCAGCTTCCTTCACCACAGGCTTGCAAATGTGTGCCAGTTTGTTATCATTACATCCAAATATTCCCCTTCATATTTGAAGAAATAATTAACTCTATACAATATATAGCACAGTAGATCCTCCAAAGTTAACACTAACCTTTTCACTCATCACTCATTTAACTACAGGCTTCAGAATAGCAATGCTACCTGTGTACATAAACCATCCTATTCTCATAACAGGGCATTTAAGCTTTTCTGCTATTTATTTATTTATTTATCATTTATTTATTTATTTATTTATTTATTTATCTCCAGTAATTGAACTCAGGACCTCACACTTGCCAGATTCCATACTGCTGAGCTATATCCCTGGCCCTCTTTTTCACTATTTCATGACCACTTTTAAACCCACAGAAACATAATTTTCTTATGGTAAAAGTTTCATCTGTACCCACCTATAACTTGATCCTTGCATCTGTGTCCAGAGAAATTGAATATTTTTAGTTTTAATTAGTAAAACTTCTTATCTTCAGATATTCCTAATAGAGGATTATCTTTGGTATATACTACTGCCCTAGACAAAACTCTTCTATGCCTGTGGTTGTAGTCTATTATTCTAAGGAAAACTTACTGAAAGAACTTACTGGGAAAGTCAGGAAGTGGAAGTCAGGAATGATCCAGAAGGACCCAGCATCCAATGAAGCTGTGTACTGAACTCAAGTAACACATGGTAAAATATGGATATCAAGTCAGAAGATGAGAAAATTCAGGTAACAGCAAAAGCTAAGGCATGTTAAAGAATTGTAATTTGACAAGTAAAAATCATACATATCTGTGGTACACAACAAGAAATCTAGACATAAGGGACATACTAAACTCTTCTCATGTTTTGGACCTCTGCCTTCACCTCTTGCTTTTAATTACCTCTACAAAGTTCCTGTCACCTTATAGCGTAAAGTAGACACAGGAATAAACCTAAGGAGTGACAATGAGAGTTAAAAAATCTGTCTGCCATAGACACTGCAGCTCAGACAGCACCTAGAGGTCTCAGCAGACACAACGAATAGCTTTCAGGAATAATGATCAGCTACTAATGAGGTTTTCAAGCAGTGATATTTTTAGAGATGATTGCAAAGCATATGCTTTTTTAGACCCTGAAAACAAACAATTGTTTTCTATGTGATTGTTACTTATAAGATCAGATGATCCAATTTTCATATTAGTGAAGTTGATGAATAATTATGCGTTGTCTTGGACAGCCTAAAGGTCTAAAAGGTACTCTAGGGAAGAGCAGCACAAAGAAAGAGCTCACTGACTGCCTTTGTCTCTTTCCAAAGATGAGAAGCCTTCATAACATGCATCCTATGGAATAACACATTAATGTACACTTATTCAGGCTTTTACTTGATTCATATATGTAAGCCTGGCATAAACAAAATATCAGTGTAAGTATTACAATAAAGCTGGCAAACTTGGAATATTATTTAACTGTATTTAGAAATAATGCAAATTAGAAAGAGAAACTCTTCAGAAATATCTTGAACATCTCTGAATGCAGAATGAGCATCCTCTGGGAATATTCCAATTTCACCTGCTGTCATCTCTTTCCAAATTGCTTCAGAAATGCCTGGTTGAGTGTCATATACACAGGTGGCTCTGTGTCAGTGGCGCTTAATAATGGCATCCACAGGGAAGAGAAAGGAGGAAGAAAAATCACCTTAGAGTATGTGACTTTTAGTAGAACTGTATTATCAAACCGCAGTATAATAATGCATCTATCATCTGGAGAGCTAATGAAGAAGAATAAAGGTTCCAGCCATCTGAATTTCCTGGACTGTGAATGATTATCTTGGATTTTTGTCTTTGCTCTAATACTTGCTAAAATACTTTCTAAGAGGCTTGTATTCACATTCTTAAATTAAAACTTTTGGCACCGTGAACTTCATCAAATTATCTTTTGAGAAAATCTGTTGTAGACCTTTGTTACACATCAAATATAGAAATCAAATGAACTATATCATTAATCAGATTCAACTGCCTGGAGTCCGATACATACCCTAGAAAATGAGTGTGTAAGTGACGGGCGTGAGATGTCAAATACATTTGTGATGCTGAGTTCTATTGTGGCCATTTAATTCCAAAATATAAATGCAGTGACTATTTAATTGAATATCCTGATGATAATTTTTATGTGTGTGCACACTCACTTCCAAAGTAAAAATCAATGTTCCTGCTTTTACTATATTCTCTTAAACTTTCCCAGGTTTATGCATAGCTGGAAGTTAGCAAGAGATATGCTGTGTCTGTCTGAAAATGCTGTTTATATCTCAGTGTGGAACAAGAAGCATTAAAGTGGCAATTTCAGAAGCCATAAAACAAAAAGTCAGACTAGTCACCAGCTAGCAATGTGACTTTATGGACCAGTTTATTCATCTTCCACACAACATAATCAAATTAAATAAAGAATTCCAAACCTGAGTTATATATGTGAAATCATTTCAGTTTGCCAAGAATCTATTTGAGTCATGTCTAGTCTCACCAAGCAATTATAATTTGCATTATTTCACTATTAGAAATGGCCCAGTGGGATAACAAATCATATATTGCCCTATTTATGCAGATTGTTGAAAAATACAAAAGTATTCCTGGTTCCTGAGTGTTCAAAAATAAGTTAGATGTTAGTTCTTCTTATTTCATAAACATTATAAAGAAAAAATTATGAATAAGAGTCAATTCATAACATTAATAAATTCTAATGATAGAATGCAAATTTAAAAATGGCTCTACACCATATTAGTTTTAACTCTCATAGTTCCAAATACATCAGTAATATATATATATATATATATATATATATATATATATATAGAAAAGTTCATCTACATATGAAATTTGGGTAGGATTAACAAAACACAAGTACCAATGGCTTACATTTGGAACAATAATTACTGTATAGATAGGAGAAAATATAATTGATAAAGTCTTCATGGAGATTATTATATCTTCAAGTGCTGAAAGATGTGCAGATATTATATATTTAATATAAACTCTTAATCTGCTCATTTTTCGTTAAGATATTTGAGATCACTTAAAAATGTCAGTCAAGCTAACTTTGACTATAACTGGATTGACAAAATTGAATTTTACAGTTTTTCTTTTTATTTTAGAGAAAAACGCCTCCCCCAAACTTCCTCCTGCTAAATATATAACGAATATGTTTTCATCTCAAGTGAAAGAACATGTAAAATATGAGCTCAGGAGCTTGGTCCCCAGTTTCCTTTCTATAGGAAAAGGGCAGGCAGAGTTGAAGATAACAGGCAGTGACAAAGCAATTCTGGATAGGGGTATCCCCCTCTCCTCTGCTGCTTACCTTGGAAGACTCTTACACACTGGACCTGTTGTGTAAATTAGTAAGGGGTGGGTAGTGACTGAATAGCACACCACAAATCTTTTAGATAAGTTATCCAAACAACTTAGGTCAGATTTCATCCTGGGAGCTCCTTATCTGTAGGAATAAGCCGTACTCTTAGTTATGAAAATACATTATGAACAATGTAACACAGTTACAAGTTGCATGTAAAAATGTTGAGGCTGTTCAGTGACCAACTATTTTTAGAAAAAAAATGTTTTATTCATAGTCACAGGAAATTTATACTTAGAATACATAAAGTTAACAGAACTTGACTTGAATCTCACTTTAATTCAGATTATAAATATCCCTGAAAACATTGTTTCAATTTCCTGAAACTCATTTTTTTTACACCTAGAACACATGTTACAGTAGTATATGGATGAGTTGATTATGCAAATAACCTTAGCCAAGGCCTGCATATAATAGGTAGAGTGACAAGAACTAATAGACTGCAATGTATAGGAATGCTGTGATTGGTTATCTTGTTCTGAATTATTCACTTTTTCTTCCTAAAGCAAGTGCCACAACTCCACCCCAACCTTGAGCATGACTTTGGTTTTCTTCATTTGTTGTTTATTTAACCAACAAAACATGAGTTAAAGATGAACACTGTAGAAATATAAATCTGATTACTAGCTTGTCTAAGTTTTTTGTATCTTTCTTTCTGTCATGGGAATAACACGCTTCAGATAACATCCCTTCAGAGTTAGTCCCATATTGTGAAGTTATAATGCAGTAACACCAGAGTTAACTATCTTTCACACAGCTACCACTTTATCTCAGTCCTCAAATAATGTTAGTGAAAAATAAACATTTGCTGTTCTGTGCTACTGAGGTATTTCAGTTTTCCCATCAGAAAATTGCACTGAACAAAAAGCTCCTTAGGATAGTTTAATTTTCCTTAATGTCCAATGTTTCTGATAAGTAGCTATTATTTCTCCACATGGGGAGTCATAAGTCATCATTTTGTGACTCGAAATTTTTTTAACATATGATGTACACACTCTTCTTATTCACAATTTAAAAGTGTACATACTTGGGAAAGCTGTAAAAAATTCAAAACACAAAGATTTCATGGCCATGCAGTAAAATAGAGCATAATCTGCAACTCTCTCTACTAGTTGTAACTCACTGCTGTTGTCACATGTCACTGGCTGAGTAGCTTCTTTGTCACACAGAAAAAAAAAAAAAAAA
>NW_004524579.1:20010179-20012350 GCF_000260255.1 Octodon degus | reverse complement strand
TTTATTTATTTATTGTGGAACTGGGGATTGAACTCAGGCCTCTGTGCTTGCTAGGGAAGAGCTCTTCCCACTGAGCCATCTCCCCAGCCCCAATTTTGAAGAACAACTTTGTTTCACATTTTTCCAAATGACACCTGACATAAATTCCTGAATGTCATTTGAAGTGAAATTTCCTTGATAATCCAATAAAGTTACCACTATTATTGCATTTTCATTGACATCTATAATAAATCTTAATTCAATGAGATTACTGTATTAGGTAACAGGGGAAGTGCAGCACACATTATTACATATTCCTGCCCCTCTGCTATTGCTGCACTTTACCTGCTTATCACACACATGTGGTTTCAAGTATGACCTTCGTCCACCTGGGCAGTGTTGGGCCATGCCATCCTGCTTGTTGCTGTTCTCCTAGGTTCAGTGCAACAAGCGGATGAGCAGAGTATTGCGAGAAGATTGGACTCCTATATGATAAGGAAGTTAATTCTGGCTTAGATGCAGATGAAGCAATAAAAATGAGTTTCTGTACCAAAGTAAAAGTGTACCTTGGAAATCCAACATACTTATCTTCATAATATAGATTATTATTACAAATGAATGCTCCTCATGAAAAATTCCTATTAAAGACATCAATAACCTGTGAGAATATGTTTGAGCCAGCCCTTGGACATCATGTTGAGAAATAACCTAATTGGAAATTCTAGGTATAGCTTTATGAAGTAATTTAAACCTGTGAAACTAGAGTAATAGCGTATTTTTCCCATCCACTTTCAAGTGTTTCAGGAATTATTTGGAGATGGTAAACATTTAAATGCCAATGTTCCTAACATTCTATGGTAAGGTGAATTTGTAGTCAGTACTGTTAATATTCCTTAATATTTTTTCAGTGAGATGTTGGCAAGCATTATAGGTAATAAAAAAGCTTGCAGTACAACTGTAGGTAAAATAATCAATTCTTATTAACAATATTTGGGATAATAATACGCAAGATGCTTATGGCAATGGTCCTGAGAATCTCCATCAGGTTTTTGAAACTAGCAGCTAATTGGTAGGATTCTCACCCTTACTAGCTATATATGCTGGTACCTGTGAACTAAGAAACTGCATTGAGAATAGAAATGTGTAAAACTAGGACCATACTTGGAAAGCCTGTCATTCTGGTCTTCTAAATGTGTACGGCTTCTAATGTCATAACAATTTCTGCTATACTCTCTCTCAAGTAAATGTTTGTTTAAGAAAAAAGGTAA
This sequence comes from Octodon degus, assembly GCF_000260255.1. Taxonomy (NCBI): domain Eukaryota; kingdom Metazoa; phylum Chordata; class Mammalia; order Rodentia; family Octodontidae; genus Octodon; species Octodon degus. Next base: position 20,011,103 of record NW_004524579.1, on the reverse strand, counting down.
TAAAAGAAAACAAGAGAAAAGAAAAAGGTCATAGGACTGTCCTGCTACAATGTTGCACATAGTTAGATTTCTAAAGTTCTGTGTAAAAATGTGTAATTGTTTATTTTTTTATTTTTTTTTTTACATTTTGTAGGGATTTGAAGATTAGCGTGTAAACATTTGTTGGAAAACATGTGTTCCATGTTATGTCCAAGGCATTTGATATTCAGACACATAGTGATGTTAAGCTCAACTGCCTATGTTGTAGGGTAATAATATCACTAAGCTTCTCTTCTGGAGGTTTACAAACTTAAGTTTGTAGACAAAAAATTAGAGAAAAAGAAGGGCTCTAAGGATAGCCATCATTTTGGCCCTTGCCCTTCAAGGTCAGTGAGGACTTAGGACATAGAAGAACCTGCACTGTAACATCATGTTACTCAGTGGTGTCCCAAATTTTCTGATCAAGGAGATTATGGAGCCAAAGAGGAAAGTAATTGGAGATGTAGAGTGTGCCTAAGCAGAGTCACTTGGAGAGAAAACATTCTCTCAGGCTTTCACAGAGAGCAAATTGGTCAAGCAATGGCCGTGACTTATTCACATGGCTGACACTGACAAAGGATCTACAAACTGCTGTAAAAAGGTTTCAGGATCAATCCTGAGGGATTTGACTGACCTTTTCAGACACAATAGTTATATTTTTCATTTGTAAGTCACTTTATCTTGGTCCTAACCATCCATCAGAAAAGTATAAACATGAGGTATAAAAAGTAAAGCCATATTAATATACTGAGCTGTAAAAGGTTAAAGTCAATAACTTCTGACACTGCTAGTCCTACAGATAACCCACTATTATGTTCTACTGTACTGTATTGGATTTTTTGCTGAAATCACACATCTACAATTTTTGAGTGGAAATGGAATACCCATCTCTGACAAAACTAAACA
>NW_004524579.1:20005390-20010079 GCF_000260255.1 Octodon degus | reverse complement strand
GACAAGGTATCATGTTTGCATCTTGTACTATGAATATCTACTATGAAGACAACAATATGCAACATATTAATTTTTGTAACTATCCTAACCTGTTTTGAAATTATTTCATTGATATTTCTTTCTCAATAATAATAATGAAAAAAATAAAAGGTCAAAATTTTTTTTCGAATAATAGAAGTTGTTAACTAATGTGTAATACACACACACACACACACACACAAACATGCTAACAAACACACACACGAGCATGCATACACAAATGTCCTGCAGTTCAGTGAAGGTAAATTTGCTTTGCCCTTGTCTCATTTGTGAAATTGCTTTGGAAATATCATATTTTGTGTTATCAAACACACCAGGCTGTATATGAAAAGTTGATGTAATCAAGAAAATACAGGTTGAAATATCTGCACAGTTATTGGCATTTAAAATTCTTAAATGATTGCTATTCCATTTATTTCATCATTTCTATACATTTTCCTTATTTATCCTTTCAGAGGAAAATCAAGACTTTAAAATGTAGATAAAAGTTGCATTTCCTTGCAATAATTGTTCTTCAAATTTCTGATTCCTATAATATTGCTATTCTAACTTAATGAAAGAAAAAGAAATGTTAGAAATCTTTTTTATTAAAAACAGTACAACTTTTAAAGTTTTCTTCATGCAAAATTTAAAGCTTTTTTGTCATGAAAAATGAAAAGTCTCAAATTAATGAAAATAACATATTTTCTTGTATTTTTAAAATAAGAAAAATAATTTCAAAGAGAAATTTTGCCTCTCCATTTTAAGAAGGAAAGTTATTAAACATAGTATCTTATGAGGAGGTGTAAATTGAAAAATGCACTCAACCTTTGACAATGAACCTCTGTTCATTAGTAAATGATTTCAGTAGACCCATCATTACCTTAATAAATTATCAGTGACAATAAGTTGTGCATTCATAGAATCAAAGAATCACTCTGTCTTATTTACGAATGTACCAATTTTATCTAAGTCAAGTGTAGCTTGACTTAGAAGATAATCAATGTGTGTTTCTGAAAGACTCAGGATCCACAGCCTGATAATCTGTGGTAGAAATCAACAGGAATCCTAAATATATTATTATCCATCTAGGGAAACATGAATGTATTTATATGTGCTATGAACAAATTATCACACTATCTTTAACAATAATAGTATTAGTAATTTTAATACATTTATTAAAATTAAAGGGGCAATCACACTTTGAGAGTTTAAGCTCTCAGTGGGAGGCATTGTACAAACTAATTATTACAGTCAAGTATAACTCCTGGCTCTCTGAACATGATGCAATCTATGGCTTGGTCAAGTCCATTGCATGGTTTCTTCCAGTATTTCTGAATTATGTCTAGCTTATGCTGCAAATAGATTGATTAAAAGTATTATAAATGACTAGCCATCTTAGGCAGAAGGAGAAAGAACAAGCTGTTCATGCAAATTTCCAAATAAACTTCTCCAAAACAGAAGCTCACTTAGAAAAAAAAAATCATTGTAGCTTATTTATTTATTAGATCTTACATTATATGTAATATAAAATCCAAGGTTGGCAGGTTTATTTAGCATTTAAAATAGTTTTTCATGGCTTCTTGCCTCCATCATTTTTGTTGAGAATTTGGCTACATATCTTACTGTCACTATGCTGAAGTGAATGCTCTCTCTCACCCCTGCTGATATCGGGGAATGAAACTCCCAAACTGAAAGACACTTGGGCTGAGTTGGTGTTCTCTAAAACAGAAGAATGAATTTTAGGGACAATGAAGGTTAAAAGCAGAATATATTTATTGGGAGGAAGCAAGATTCTGTCTGGGAGAGGGACAGAAGTGGGATCCGCGTGGGTTCCCTGCCAAGCTGTCTCTTCTAGGGCTTTTTATAGGGTTAAACTATGTGGTAAGGCATATCTAAGGTGGAGAACATGGGAGTTCTTAGGTGGGCATGAGGTTGGACATACTATGGTCAACCAATAAGATCACAACCACTATTTCTCAGGTAAATTTGATTCAATCAGGATCAAATGGGGAAGTGAGCTATAATAGCAAGCAGGCAAAATAGGCCAGGCTCTCATCCCATTGGAATTGGGTCAGTGACTCTTCTAGGCTTCTTTAAGGTGACTGATACCTATTTAGAATATCAGTCCCTGATGCCCTGTCCTGAACTAGCAGGTCTGTCAATGAAGGCCACCTGGGGGAGGAGTGGGGAATTGAAGAGGGGACAAAGAACAGGAGACATGAGAAATGAAGACAAGACAGGATTCTGATCAATTCTCGTTTACTCAGGGGAGGTGCTGGGTATATATAGTGGAGGCATAGGGAAATGATGTTGGCGGGTAAAAGGCACAAGTAACTAGACAACCAGGCTATGACAGGAAGTCCCACCTCCGGGGCATAGCAGGAGTCTTATGGGAAATAGGTGGGGTAAGAAGAATTAGGAGCTTAGCTCAGCAGAGGTAGGGGAAGAGGAACCCGGAAACCCACTTGCAATAGGATTGGAGGCCTGGAGTTATTGTGCCTCCCACAATGCCCATTCCTAGGGAGGTATGTGGCTGCATTTGTTTTTCTTGGAAGTATCTGTCTCTCCCAAATGACTTCTGCAAGGTCATCTTGTCTTCCATATTGTCTCCTCAAGGGTCTAGCCCTGCTTGACTGCCTATGATTTTTTATCTAATTTTCTGCCTACAACAATCTTTCATACATTTTGGAAAACATTGGCCATTATTTATTCAAATTGTTTTTTATTGCATAATCATTTTTTTTCTTACTAATTATATATATATATATATATATATATATAACCATTAGACCTTTATTTATGATATACTGACATTCTATTATGTTCCTTTTGCTATTTTCCCTCATTTTTCTTCCTTAGTTTAGACTGGACATTTCATTTTATGTACCACTTAGGCCAGCATTGCTTATCTTAGTTATTTTTTAAAACAATTTTGGAAGTCTTTATTGTTTTTATCATTGTTGTTATTGCTAATTTTTTATTGTACATGTTTATGATACATAATGATGACATTTTATTCTATTTTTATTCCACTGAATAAAGATTTCTGAAACCTTATTTCTGTTTCATTGATCTATGGATATTGTTCATACTGCCTTCATTTCTGTTGGTCTGTAGCAATTTAATATTGGGTATAATAGTGTTAGAAACATTTTGGCATAATTTGCATCAAGAATTAGATAACCAACACATTAGTACATGTTCTGAAGAATAAGTTTTATGTTCAATCTAAAGGTGCAGTTAGTTTCCTCAGTTATGTGTTGGATGTTTCGTTTGGTTCTTTCCCTGGGAAGGCTCTGAACTTCAGCTATTCTTTTTTTCTTGTTAGACTGTTGTAGACATTGAGTTAGAAATACTGTAGGCAGTCAATCAGGGCTTGGCCTTTGAAAGAGCCAATATGGAAGGAGAGATACCTTGCAACTCCTGCTGTGGGCCGGACCTCTAGCAAAGATTAAACAAATGCAGCCACAAACCTCCCTATGAATAGATAGCAAGGACTGATATTCTAAAGAAGTCACCCTGAAGAAGCCTGAAAGAGTCACTGATCCACCCCTTAGAGGTAGAGCCCCTGTTCTGTATTCATGCCTGTTTGCTAAGAGACTCTCTTCTCCATTTGATCCTGATTTTCTCAGTTTTATTTGAGCAATGCTACTTGTAATCCTATTGTTGGACCATAGTTTTGTCCCGCCTCATGTGCCAGTTCCCAGGTTTTTTACCTCAGAACTACCTCTCCTCGTGATTTTGCTCCATAAAAATCCCTAGAAAAGGCAGTTTCTGGGGCAACCATTAGGGTTCCCTTCTGTTCTTTTCTCGAACAGAAACTTTCTTTACACAATAAATACATTCTGCCCTTAACCTCCGCTGTTCCTAAAATTCATTCTTTGGTTTTAAAGAACAAGAACTAATTCCATGTATCTTTCAGGCTGAGAGTTCCTTTCTCCTCTATCCAGACTACTTTTATTTCAGTTTAGCTCTGATAGGTCTACTTTGAATGTGAAAATTATGAAAACAATATAATGAAAGACTCACATATTTGCAGGGTGTTTTGTAGCTTAGCCCTCTAACTCTAGCTTCCTAGTCTCTTCAAACAAAATTTTTGCTAATGTTTTATAAATTTATTCCAGTTTTTCTTAATGGAAGCATCAGTTAGATATGAGTGGTTACCAAAGCCAGGAGTACAGAATTGGCTTCAATTTATAAAATTACAATCTTGTCAGAGTACAATTAACATTTCAACTTCAGAATGAATCAAATATGTATGTACATTATTTTGAAGTATGCTATGAAAGATTTATGAAGAAAAATATTGGACTACACAAGAAATTCTTCCTAGACCACAGAGACCATGACTTGATCTTGAAATAAATGTGACATTTTCAATAGCCAAAGAGCCAATTGAAATCAGTTATTCGATAATATAATTTTTTATAAACAGTGTGATTAAATAAAATGTTTTTAAAAAGTAAAAGAGATTTTAGAAACAAAAGTTCACCTTGGGGAAAATTCTCATTCTTCTTGTAAGTACTATATTCTTCTATTGAAATTAAATCAAATGCTTTATGACAGTTCTATAAATTATATTATCAGAGTTACAAACCAAGGCTACAAAAATAAAATGCATCATTTGGAGAAAAAATAAATATTCAAAGATATGTGCATTTCTTTTCC
>NW_004524579.1:19988418-19999165 GCF_000260255.1 Octodon degus | reverse complement strand
TATGGGCTACTGGACTCTTTTAGAATATTTTGCTGAGTTTACACACCTATAATATTCAATAACGGAACTTAGAAAAAATGGGGTATACCGATGAGTGTCCATTTTGTATTTGTGTATTCCAAGTGGTTGGGATAGATATATAGTAGCATTCTCTTAATGAATAGAATGATTTGTTCTAATGGTGTTTGTAAATAGCTTCACAAGTCCACTTCTTGTACAGCAATTAACCACTACGAAGAATATATGCAGTGTATTATTTGTTGAAACTGTACTTCCAATTGGATTTGAAACTGTCTCATTGCTATCTGTTTATCAATAAAACTTTGAAAAAACAAAACAAAACAAAAAGAATGAATCTTAAGGAAAAATGGAGGTTAAGAGCAGAGTATTTATTAAGGGAAAGAAAGCTTCTGTCCAAGAAGAGGACAGAAGAGGGCCCGAGCAGGTTACTCCAGGAAACTACAGTTCCCAGGGATTTTTACAGAGTAAAATCATGAAGTGAAGTAGGTCTGAGGTGGAGGACATGGGAACTCGTTTAGGTGAGCATGAGGTAGGACAAAATGATGGTCGACCATTAAGGTTACAATCACCATTGCTCAGGTAAACTTGATTAAATCCAGGACCAAATGGGGAAGTGAGTCACGTAGCAAATGGACATGAATATAGAAAAGAAGTTTATCCAGTAGGCAGTAGCTATTGGCTTAGTGACTCTTCTTGGCTTCCTCAAGGTGTTGATCAATTCTGATGCTTATCTTTAAGGAGATGAGCATTTGTTGGATCTTTGGCCTTTAGGTCTGGCCCACAGCAGGAGCATCTGTCCATCTCTTTCGCAGTTGCAAGGTATCTTGTCTTCCGTGCTGTCTCCTTGAGAACCTCGCCCTGTCTGACTGCCTATAATATTTCTCTGCAATTCAGCTGCCTATAACAGCAAGATAAAAATGTGGTGAGGGTTTAAACTTTTAAAAAAACTTGTATAAAATATATATTGTCACTAGTTTCCTCAAAATATTTGCTCTGGCTTCAAACATTTATTGCATCATTCTTGCCAGTTTTCTTCTGAAGCAGTTTTTTTTTTTTTTAATTTTTTTTTAAGGCACCAGGGATCTAACTCAGGACCTGATTCTTGTCAGGCATGTGCTTATGCCACTAAGCTATCTCCCTGACCCTCTCTGAAGTAGTTTTGGAAGTTTTATTTTCTCTTTAAGCTTTGTGCTGTCTTGCCTACTTAAGTGTCCTGAATCAATTCAAATAATTTAATTTTCATGGTAATTTTAAGTTTGGGGAAGAGCCAGAATTCAAACAGTTTCAAATTTTGTGAATAATTAGATGAAGACACACCTTACTATTTTTTATATAAGAGAAATCAGCATAATCTTTCTTTAATTTATTCAGAACAAGGAGGTAGCCACAAGTAGTCTCCCTCACAAAAGAGTATTTCCAAAAACTGGTTCAGAAAGTCACAAGAACAATAGCATAGATGTATTAAAAGTCAATGCAGTGGTTGATACATTTTACCAGTTTGAGAAGTTTAGAGGACTAATTTCATCACTCTGCAGGCAGGCAGGGTCCTTACTTTGCAAGCATCCTCATCCATCCTCATCCTATGCAAGAGGAGGGCAGCAATGGTATGAGTGAGTGCTATACCAGCCCTGGGTGGTGGTGGCGGTGGGGGTGGAGGAGTCTGCTTACAGGTAAGGGAGGAAAAGAGGCCTGCTCTTCTCCACATTTTGCTCTCATTGCTTTTGCTGTCTTCTGTTGCCTTGGACAGCTGTCTCTCTGCCATGCCAGCCTGCCCTAGAGCCAGCTTAAGGGCTGAAGCCTCCACAAACTGGGAACTAAGTAGACCATTCCTTTCTTAATTTTGGGCATTTTGTCTAAGCCAGAAGAAAAAAGTACTTAAGCTACTCAAAGGGCATTCCAAGCGAGAGACGATCAGTTTTAATATTTTTGCTTTAGCTTTAAAATTAATATGAAAATATATGCAGCAAAATTTTAAGCCTAAAACTAGGAATGCCAGTGTGTTTGATGAGTCTAAATGGGAGTTAAATTCTTTGCCATCTTTTGCCACAATTGCTCACACGATCCTCTCTTCAAACTATTTGAGAATGGGATCAATCCTGTAAATTTTTGGCTAAAAAGAAGTAAGGATCATGGCCCAACAAGAAGTTGAGGTGGACATTTTTAGCACTTTAGTACTCTGCCATCACCAGGATCGCACCAAGAACTGTGCTCTGGAGAGATACATTACTGCAGTTTGCTACGTTATTTTGAACCATGTTCTGAGACTTCATTGTTAAATATTCAGCTTTTTTTTAAAAGTAAATTTAACCACTGATAACATTTTTTTTTTAATTTTAGGAAGGGTCTGCAGGGTGTTCAGGGTCTCTCTCCTAGACCACACTCGTAATGATTCGCCTGTTTACAGCCTCCCAAGAGCTGGGATTACAGGTGCACATCACCACGTACAGTCTCACTTGCCATTTCAGTGCATCCTGGGTGCTGGGCCAGCACGGCAGGTGGGGATCAAACCCCAGCCACTGTGCTCTGCCTAGGCAGGTGCTTTAGTGTGCTGAGCTATGTGGCCTGCCCGACTTTAGGTGATTTTTAAGATTTGAGTCAAATATAAGGAAGGTGAATACTTAACAAATGAATAATTACGTGCATTGCTTGTTAAAGACTCAAGATGAATTATATTTACTACTTGTAATGTTTGAAGGCGACATTTCATTCCCGTAGAAAATGCAGTAATGTTATTTCCCATCAAATGGCAAATTGAGGCAGATTGCCTCTTCTAAAATTCATCAAGATTTTTTTATATCCTGAGCTTTGACAATGTAATGTTGACTTCCTGTTCTTTCCTTTTTAATCTAGGAAATGTCATTACTAAGGTAAGAATAATGCCCGGTGACTTTCACAGAGAGGGCAGAAGGGGCAGGTTTTCCAGGGTGCTTCACTCATGGAAACCAGGTCTCTTCACCCCAAAGCCAAGGGCACAGGTCACGGAGCAGTGGCCTAGCCATGTACTCAGATGAGGTTCCAGTTAGCATTAATGCCAGATAGATGAGTTAGCAAAACTGGAGAGGACATGAGTTTTAGTTACAGTAATAAGAAAATAGATTTTGTAATCTACACAGAACATTGATCTACCTTAAAACCAATACCCAAATTAAAAAATGTATATATAATTTTATTCTATTTCCAAAATCTGCATTTTAAAATTATTTATTTGTGACAGGGTCTTTCTTTACAGTTCAGACTTGTAGAGATCCTCCTGCCTCAGCCTCTGCAGCTCTGGCCTGGTTTCACAGTTGGTGCCACATGTGGTACTGGGGATTGAACCAAGGTCCCTGCACTTGCCAGGCAGGTTCTTAGACCACAGAGCTATCTCCTCAGCTCCCAAACTCACATTTTTATCCTAGAGGAACTATCATGACAAAGAGATATATTTTAAAATGAAAATTCATATTAGATAGTGGGAAGTCAGGGAAAAGACCATAATCACACTTGTTTCCTTTGGTGTCCTTCTAACAGAAGGAAAGAGAGGAAAGAGAGAGAGTGTGCCCCACCAGCGGCTCAGGGCTAAATGCTGAAAGTCTGTTCATCATTAAAGTCTAATTCTAGGTCCCTTCTTAACTGTCTTCCCATCTCACCTTTTCCACTTTGTTTAGAATTCCACACCTCTACGAAGTCAGCACTCTGTGTGTGTTATCTTCCCTAACGCTCCTCGGTGCACTGTGTTTCTGCTTTTGTAGATGAGGTCACAAGAAACTTGGAAAAGAAAATGATTCCCTAGAGCCCTCAAGGAGCGAGCAGTAAATGCTCTCCCTGAACCTGCTCTGACTCATTAAAAAGCCCCACTCTTCTCCTTGGCATTATTTTATAAAATAATGATGACTCACAATGTCCTTTACTTTTATTTATTTATATTTTAGGGAAGGGTCTACAAGGTGTTCAGGGTCTCACTACTATATCTGACCGTACTGATCCACCTGTTTACAGCTTCTCAAGAACTGGAATTACAGGCATACACCCCCGCCCCCCCGCTCTGTAAGGGCAAGCATGGGAGGCCTAGGGATTGAACCCTTGACCCTGCACCTGTTTGCAGGAACTTTAATCTGCTGAGCTCTTTGGCTGGCCCTACATAGTGTCCTTTAAAACAGCCTAAAGAAATCCAAGTTCACTACATCCAAGTTTTTCAGAATGTTTATCCATATTAGCTTAAATTTGTATAAATATTTTAGGTAAAGTAAAATCCACTGTTAGTTTCTCTTAAGTAACTACAAGAATGAATATAATTTTCTTAATCTGGTTGTAAAAGACTTCATTCTTTAAAAGTAAGTTTCCTCTGGTTTTATCTCACAGTAAATTGCTTATCTTGTCTTCTTGTGTGCTGAAAATATTTTGTTGGAGACCGGGTCCGGGAATGAATTACCATGTAAGGAAGTGGATGTGGCAATGTGCACAGCCCCCCTGGCCTGCGGTTTCAGCACAGGTCTCAGTTGCATTCCCGGGGCTCTGGAATGTGCTGGCTCCTGTATACCTGCTCGGCCTTGGCAGGCTTTTGTGTTCTCAGGGAAGGCTTAGAGTTAACTAGTGCAAATGTTCGGCACATGAGCAAAATTTTCTCTATATAACCTTAAAACCATTAAATGTAATTACTGAGCTGGCAGCTCGGTCTTCCCAACCCCGGATTTCTTTCTTTTCCTTCTGTCTTCCCTGTTCCCCTCTCAAGGGTTGGACCCTGTGATTTTTTATGTGCTTTTGCTTCTAATTTTTTACATTAAAGCATTATTTGTGTCACACAGGAAAGTGCATGTACCACAGCATATTATTTTAATTATATTATAATATGTCAATCATACATGTGATGGGAGAAAAGTGTAAAATAAAATAAAATAAACAAAATCTTAGTAAACTTTATCCTTCTTCAATCCCCTCTATTCTTCTGTAGCTGATTTTCCAGAATTATAGGTGCAGAAGGTATAAGAGGTGAAATACATTCATGTTGCCTTTAGGATATTCCCTGGACATTTTCTCCCAAAATACAGTAAATACTGCTAACGTGTCAACTCCCCCCCCCATTAAAACATATTACGTTCTATGAAGCAACTATAGTAAAATTCAGATTCCATTAAAACGGGGACTCTGGTGGTTAAATGCCGACGCGCGGAGGCTCTCCCAGCACACGCAGGAAGAGAGAGCCAGACTGTGCTGCAGTCTGAGCCACTGCTCAGAGCAGCTGGGCCTTGCCTACCACAGCTCTTAACTGCTAAAGAAGGAAATAACTCTGTAAAACAGTCCTAAAAGTTTTTAAACTCTTGGAATAGAGTCAGTAGAAAAGTAAAACTATATCTTATAGTCAATGTTTTGGAAATAATGTGTTATTTAAATAAGATATAATAGTAAATTGTTCTCATAATGACGTTCTGACATGCAGCGTTCTTAATGCCAGATACATTGATAGTCTTTTCTTATCTCACTTCAGGTTACATTATTTTCTTTGTGAAATGGCTTTCTTATTCTTCATGCATTAAGTTCGAGTGAGCAACCCATATTTCAAGCCTTATCGTTCGGAAGCAGCTACCTTTAGTGCATTTCAGATGGCATTAAGACACCAGACTGAAGTTATACTGATTTCAGTTATGCTGAACTTCCTATGATAGCCTATCTTATTGCTGCTAAGAAATAAAATTTAGATATAAAATACGAATTTTTATTAGTCTTGCCTGGAGTTACTGTCTGCGCGGTTAAGGGTGTGACATCGCTGTCAGCTGCTCGCGGGGTCTCACTGTGCTCTGTTAGAGACTCAGATGCTGATGTTCATGCTCAAATATGCTCAATTAATTAAGAAGGCAAAAAGTCAGTTTTCTTCAATTTACGAGCTATTCAAATACTAAAATGTAGTGCTGTTAGACAGATGTCTGCTTTTTATAGGAGAGTATGTGACAACTAAAAGCAATTTCTGTCTTTCACCTAAGAGAATGATTTTAAGTAAAACAAATCCAGTCCAGACTTAAGAAGAAATTTTATCTTTAAAGGGTTATTAACAAGTGGACAGCATTCCAAAGAGGGTTTACAAGCATCAACAAATCAAACAGCAAAAGGCTTTTTTGTGTGGAGAAGGGGGAAGGGAGACAGCAGGCACCTTTGACCAGAAATTGGGCAAGAAAGCTGAGACAGACATAACATAATCAGAGTGGTCCCCCAGGAGGTATTTTTAGCAGTGGTCAGCTGCTTCTTAAAACAAAGTCTTACTAGTGGACTGTCTGTATTTTATTGCTTTCTTAGACTTGCTGGCAGGCCCAACCTCAGGGCTCAATGCAGAATTGAATGGCAAGAATAGTCTGACCAAGTCAGTGGGCAACCAAAGGGCATTCTATGAGCATTTGATCAAAAATACACCTTAAGTTCTATTTATAAATCAAAATAGAACTGAGTCAATAAACATTTGTGTGCCTTCCACATACAGGACACTGAGTGCTATGAAAAATGATGAGCTCTAATATAATCTTATCAACTGCGACACTGTCTCTTTGAAATTGGCCATGGAGAACGCGGTGTTCTTCTGCTTCCTGATATTCATGTCTTCCTTCTGCTTGGAAAGCTTTTGTAAGGGAATGGTAACAAGGTGAGGTAAAGTGGAATTAAGATATATGAGCTCACAAGCATGCCTTGCTGCCGTGGTAGGTATACTATGACCATGATACCATTTTTCTTAGATCCATTTATGAATGAATTAATTTATGGCAATAAAAGATTATGATTATTGTGCTGTGTGAGCATAACAGTGTGATATGTTGACGTATTCCAGAAGGAGGGAAAGTTTGAGGTCAAGGGCAAATGGTTTCTGGTTACATTCAGGGCCCTTTCTTCAGAGCATAAGTGGAGGGCTCCTTAGGGGAGCTCATCAACAGATTTACTTAAGCATACCCCAAGGAGTAGAGGAAAGAAGGCAAAATAGGTAGATAGATAGGTACATATATTGATATGGATATAGTTATATATCTATGCAGTTTCTTCTTAGAAGAGCATGAAATGGCTGTGACCCTAGCTGGACACTTTGAATTGCTTTGCTAATACTATGCAATGATAGCACTTGGAAATTTAGTGCTGCTTTGCTACCAACTTAACCATGTAAAGTGCGCTTGCCTTTGTAGTGCTCTGGGAAGAGTAAAGAAACCTTATATTTATTTGGATAGAGACAATGTAACAGACACCAATGGCAAAAGCATGTGTGCAGCAGCAATTTACATAATATTATTGAGAAAATATAAATGTGAAGAACTATCCAAATTTTCCATATATATATATATATATATATATATATATATATTTCTTCAGTGTATATTACAAAACATGATATGCTGTGTATTTTGAAAGGTAGTATACCAAAAAAAAGGACACAAGAATGTTCATTCCTCTATTTCATGAAAGTTTAAATAAATTTACAATGAAAAATATTATTTTAGATTAATCCAAATGTTGACTTATGAGAACTATGTTTAAAATATATGATTTCTTTCTATGTATACAGAGGTACATAGTACATCATTTTAACTATACTTATATGATTTACTCTTACTGGGAGGACAGTGTAATTTTTTTAGCTATGCGACTTTTGGGTGACAGTATTAGCTTTCAAGGAAAACAAAAATTGAAGCGCTATTTAGGCAGACACAGGCGCTGGGGGTTCAATCCCTGGCCTGCTGTGCTGTCCCCATCCCTGGAGCACGCTGAGATGGCGATTGAGACTAGGCATGGTGTCATGCACCTGTAATCCCAGCACTTGGGCGGCTGTAAACAGGAGGATCACTACAACTCTGTTCTATGCAGTGTGATCCTGTACACCCAATCCTAAAAAAAAAAGAAAAGAAAAAGAAAAAAGAAAGAAACTGACAGCTTTTTAACTTTTATGCATACAGAAATAAAATTTTGGCAAATAATTATTGCTTAGTCTTTGTCATGGTTTGGAGTTTTTGCAAGATGAACAATGTAGCACAGGGCACAATTTACAATGTTATTTTATAATGAATCACCCAAGAATCACATAGAAGAAGTAGAGAAAATCTATCAATACACTAAAGACTAAAGAATTAAGCTGCAGGCCTGGATCCTAATACCCTGCGTGAGTCCAGCTAAAGTCCTAAAGCTCATAATGAGGCCTCCCACAACTGAAGGCCTAGAGCCCACAACAAAGTCTCATGCAGATCTGCTTCATGGATCTTCCCTGGAAAGGCCCAAATTCAGTGGTGGAAGCTACAAAGTCTGTGCCAGTGGGATGAAGGATCTATACTAGCTGGCTTTAGGATCTCAAATGGAGCTAGGAAGCAAGTGCTCAAGATGAGCACCAGAGCTCCCCGAAAGTAACAAAGCCATCCTCAGCAACCAAAGTTCCTGAGCTCCTCCAGTGATGAGGAAAGCTGAGTTCCTATCAAGAAAGCCAACATAACAAGCTTCTCCATGAAGTGGAGCAATGCATCTCTAGAGCCAGGAAGTGATGCTCAAGATGAGGATCAAAGATCCTCCAAAGTTCATCAGGAAAGCCAGCATGAAGAGGTCCTGCAGCAGAGTAGCCCAAGAAATTTAGCAGCTTCCAACAGCTCCAATAGCTTCTTCAAACAGCATCCCTAACAGCGTGCTGACAGCTCCTCCTGTTCTGCCTTTGTGCTACAGGTGACAATCCTCAGGTGGGCCTCCTATACCTAGCACATTGCCAGTCTAATTCAGCTGGGTGTAATAAGTTGACCACCAGTAACAAATCCACTAGTCTTATATCAGCTGAACCTATTACACCTTTAATAGGAACTTGTAATATTGTCACGGAGAAAGTAAATTTGTCAATACAAATAAATAAGTTACAAATACAATTCACTCACATGTACTACAGTCTAATATACTGCAGTACCTGAAAGTGGTATTAAAACATGTTGTATTCAAAATGAGATGTAGTTCTAATAGCTGGAAGGTTAGTGTGCAAGTAGTCATGGATGATGAAAGAATATTAATCTGTTTTAAAGAGAAAGTGTGACATGTGGGGAGTAATATTTGGTATAGGACAAGATAGGAATTACAAGATCTGCTCTGATCCAGTGAGTATGATTAATCTTTACCCATCATTCAAGAAGACTGATGGCCCCCTTTTGCTCATTAATTTTCAAGTTTCAGACTTCTTTGTGATGTGTTTATGGCTCCACAATTTTCCAAGGTTACTCTATTTATGATGAAGAGTAGTCTGCCAATTGAACCATTTTTGCTTGGACTAAAAGTCATTCTTACCTCCCCTGTAAGTATATATTTACCCAGAAGGTAATGAAATATCTGTTACTATAGAGTGAAGTTAAGAAAGCTTACTCTGGTCAGAACTCAATTCATATCATTCTTTGGAGATAAAATAGATATGAACATATGTTCACATATGTAACTATGTAATTCTTATATATAAGCATCTAACCCTCATCTAACTCACATCTATTACCACATAATATTTTATTCACTCCTTTTCTGACACTTTAACAAAACACCTGACAGATCTTATGAAGTGTAAAGGTTAATTTCTGCTTGTAGTTTTGGAGTTTGCAGGCCATGAGAGGTGATTTACTGTCATTTGAGCTTATGTTAAAGCAGGACATCATGACGGAATACTTGGATGAGCAGAGCAGATCGTTTCATGACAGGAAGCAGAAGACAGGGTTAGAGAAAAAAAGCTGTGGGAATAAAACCAATAACACTGTGGAGAGCCCAGAGTATTGGTGATCTCAGATAGGTGGTCTGTCTGCTGGGAAAAGATACAAGTTATTACTGGGTTCAGTCCATTAAAGAGGTCATGGGGGCTGCATCCAGGTAAAACATAGAAAGGGGCCCTCCCAAACACTTGGAAACTCACCGTCTCACCAGCGTATCTTTTGCATGCTATATATGGAGAGCAGAATTGTTGGTTGCACTGTGGGCTTTCAGTCTCATTTTGGTCCAGGTAGTTTTTCCTATATTTTCCTCCTTTATGGAATCAGAATGGTTACCCTCAGGCATTTTACTTTGGAATTAGGTAGCTTGATTTTTTCTTTTTTTTGTTTGTTTGGTTTTTATTTTTACCAAGTTTTGCAGCTGAAAGTTTGCCTTGAAACTCAAAAGAAATTTCGACTTGGAATACTAAAAATGGAAATGTTGAGACATTAGTGAATTAATGAAATTTTACTTATAGACAAAATGGTTGTAACTTGTAAGGCACAATTATGACTTTGTGGGGAGTTTTGGCGTAAACCATGGTTTAAGTGTATATGTTATGGTATCATGCTTACATGAATGGGTTGTGATACTTAAACTTGAATTTGTCAACTGGACTGAATTGGGAGCCACTTTGGGGAATAGTGGATGACACTGTTGAGTGTGTCTGGGTGGGTTGTGGAGCTGTGACTTCAGATGATTTATCTGGTCCTGTGCCCATTTATCTATGGTTCTGTTCCCCTCCTTTGCTCCTGTGCATCCATGACCCAAGAGCTATGCTTTCACGCCATTCTAAGGTAGTTCTGCCTTGGCACCAGCTGATCACCTCTTAATCATCTGAAGCTACTAGTAAATTAAGCCTTCTCTTCCTTGAACTGTGAGTGTTGGGTATGGTGTCTCCATAACAGCAGAACTGACTAATTCAAGCAACATTACATAAGTACTCATTGTTTGTCTGTGTGTCACTAACTGCTAAATAATATTCCTGGAAGATCTCTCTCCCCTCCCCTCCCCTCCCCTCCCCTCC
>NW_004524579.1:19986691-19988318 GCF_000260255.1 Octodon degus | reverse complement strand
TTTTTTTGGTGCAATCGGGTATTGAACTGAGGCCCTTGCGCTTGCCAGGGAAGCACTTATTCTACTGAGCCATCCCATCTCCCTGGCCCCAGAAAAAAAAATATTCAGTAACCACAGAAAATAAGAAGACTGTAGCCATCAGCTTGTCAATCAGCAAATGACATTGAGTCAATTAATGCAAAGTTTCTTAAGATACTTTAGTGAAAGCATCTTTGAAGTATCAAGCTTCCACTTATTGTGAAAATAGAGATTATATAACCCATCGTGCTCTCAGCTGCAGGTGGTGTTTACATAAACAGAGAGATGGGTGATTTAGAAAACACAGTCCACTGTTCCATGAGAGCAGCCAGTGCGCTCTTTCCATGAATATCCAGGGAGGCTCAGTGCTGTGCATTTTCCTGCCCTGGGATGATCTGAATCACTTCATCTCCCTCCCTCTCAGTTTGACAAGTCCCCAATTTTAATCACTATTACAAACTAAAGCATGATTTTCTGCAAGCATTTCAGGAAGAAATTTCTCTCTATTTCGAAAGTGCTAAAAGTAGAAGCAAAGAAAAAAAAAAAAAAAGGTGAGAAGAAAGCTCCATCGAAGCACTCATGAACCTGTTACAGTCCCAGCAGCAGCAGCAAAACTGTTTGCTATGTTTGTTATACTTTATAATTCACTATCAAGCTTTACGATATGTCTAAAAAAATCAGTTCCATGCTATTCTACTTTAAATTAATTCACAGTATTTTGCCAGATCAAAGTCAAATTGGCACTTGTACATAATTTGGTGGTAGTGTGTGGGAGGGTTGGAAATCCAAATTCAGCTAGTTTCAGAGTGATCCAGAATTTGTTAGGATTAAATGCGCAAGGAGACAACCCAATCCCAAACTCAGATGAGCACCACCACATCTACCATTGCCAATTTTACTCTTGTGTGATAAATCCCAGAGATTCCCTTTTCATTGGTGGTGCCAACATTTTACATACCTCGCCTGAATTCGTTTCAATCTCAACAGGACC
Organism: Octodon degus; assembly: GCF_000260255.1. Classification (NCBI taxonomy): domain Eukaryota; kingdom Metazoa; phylum Chordata; class Mammalia; order Rodentia; family Octodontidae; genus Octodon; species Octodon degus. The sequence goes on along the minus strand of NW_004524579.1, from coordinate 19,987,309 downwards.
AGCTGCCAAAAAAACATTTCCTGAAATGTGGAATAAAATTATACTGCCACATGCTAAGAACATCTTAACAAAAAGCCTTCCCTTTGTATGTCTGAATTCTGAATCTGTGTTTTGCCAAGCCCACATAAAAAAATTCAGAAATATATTGAATGTGTAAGGACATTTTGTTTCTTTTCATTCCCTGAAAAACACTACCTAACAATTACCCTCATAGATGTTTGCTTTGTTTTTCATTTAATTAGCAATGTGGAGAAAATTTATACTAGTCAAGTAGATGTGCATAGTCATATGGCACTGATATAGGGGAATGAACTCTCAACCTGAAAGATACCTGGGACTACTTTGTGTTCTCTAAAAATGAAGAATGAGGGGCCGAGAAATGGCTCAGTAGAATAAATGCTTCCCTGGAAAGCACAAGAGTTTGAGTTCTGTCCCTGGTTCCACAAAAAGAAAAGAAAAAGAAGAAAAGTAAAGAATGAATCTTAAGGAGTGTGCGGAGAGCTTCCTGCTACCCTGCGCCGGTGGGACCAGCCCCAGCCCAGGCGCAGCGTGGGCCGGACCCTCTCCCAGCCCCTCGGGCCGCCCCCCACCACTCCGCAGTGCCTCCCCCACCCCGCC
>NW_004524579.1:19980051-19982747 GCF_000260255.1 Octodon degus | reverse complement strand
TTCTTCTTCTTCTTCTTCTTCTTCTTCTTCTTCTTCTTCTTCTTCTTCTTCTCCTTCTCCTTCTCCTTCTCCTTCCTCTTCCTCTTCTTCCTCTTTTTCTTCTTTGTTCTCCTTCTCCTTCATCTTCTTCCTCTCTCTGTCCCTCTCCCCCACTCTTTCTCCCTCCTTCTTTGTCCCTCTTTCCTTCTCCCCCCTTTCTCTCTGTATGTGTGTCTCTCCATCTCTCTCCATGCCAAATTATGAAGCAGTACTACATACATTCCTTTTTTTGTGTGCCTTTTTAGTTTAATGCATATCTTAGAGATATAGCTTTCTGTTAATAAATGAACATACAGATGATTTTTAAAAATTTATTCTTCATCATTAGAAGTGCCAATAAACTCCAATTGTGAATGAAAGATATGTTTAACAACACTGTTAATGTGTGTACTAGAATAATTCTCTGAGGATAAAGAATTCAAGATCCCCGTAGGAAAAGTCCCAGAGACTCAGAAGCCTGAGAACTTTAGTGCACTTCAGGGATCCTCAAGACTACTTGTGACAAACATTCTTTCACAGAGATGACACAGCTTATAGATTCTAATTTTGATATAATTCAACTGTCCTCTGGCTATGGAGATTGCTCAGCAGCATAAGCATCTGCCTGGCAAGCATGAGGTCATAAGTTCAATCCCTGATACCAAATAATAATAATAATAATAATAATAATAATAATAATAAATGTCCTTTGATGCATTTTACCAAGCTATCATGGCTTGTGTGCTCCACCCTCTTCCAGAGAATTGCCTTTGGCTAACTAAAGCTTTCTAAGTTGGAGCATAAGGATTTCTTAAAATATTTTCCCAGGTCCCATCAATGCATAGCAAATGACTGACTGTGGATGGATGGAGGTATGTAGATACAAAAGCCTGTTTCTCTTCCTGATGAGTAAATAAACCTGCTGAGTTTTACTGCTTCTGGGAGACTCGCCTTCCCTCAGTTGATGAGACAAACACAGACTTTTCTTGAGAAGTCCCTAGGTATGCTTTCTCTTTCTAATCTTGCATTCCTCCAGTCCCTATAGGTTTTGCTTGTGAACCCAAACTTCTGTCTTAGGTTCTGCTTCAAGAAATCTACTAAAGAGATCTCCCAGCACATGAGTCGGAAAAATCTACCCAAATGGCTGCAGCCATCTCATGTGCTTCTCTAAGCAAATGCAGATTTATTGGACACATGGTGGTGGAGGAGTGATAAGAAAGCAACCCTGCTATGCTGTTGGTGAAAATATAAACTAGCAAAACTAATATGAAACTAAAAATAAACATCCCTGTGACTCAGCTACACCTTCTCTAGGCATTTCCAAAATAATTAAATATATTATAATACAGCAGTACATGCATTTCATGTTTAGAGCAGTACAACTCACACTAGTTAAGTCCTGGAAATGGCCAAGATGATGATAAACTAATAAATGAATCAGTAAATTGTGTTGTAAATACACATAGAACATTATGCAGCCATAAAAAAGAATGAATTAATGTGATTTACAGGTGAAGGAATGAAACCTGAGGCCATAAGGCTAAGCAAATTAAGTCAGATACAGGAAGGTAAATATCAAATGGCTTATCTTATATGGAGATCTAAAGTGTAAGTAATTTCATTAATAAACTAAAGGAAAGATGATAAGGAACACCAAGGCTGGGTGTGAGATTTGGGAAAGAGGATCAGGGAGGAAAGAAGGAAGGGAGAGGAAAATAAGAGGATATAAAGTGATTGAGTTATGTCACAAGCACTAATTCCACCAATACACATCACTCTTCTGTCTTGCAAATACACACTAAAAAAGCAGTAAGTTTATGACCAAAGACTCTCATAGGAAACTTTTAAAGCATATAATTAACATACTCATGAAACAAATTCATGAGGAAATCAGACAAAAATTATGCTTGTACATTTTCTGCTAATTAGCTACAACATGAAAACTTATACACTTATTATAGTTAATAGCTATGAAATAATACTTGGTTATCTTAACAAGCACTTCACAGTATTTTTACATGTTTGCAATATGTATTTACTGATTTTCTTCTGAGAAGTATGAATATGAGAACTTTAAAACTCTTCATCTTTGAAATCTAAAGCTCTGTGTACACTGATGGAATTTATAGTTTCCTTTTTAGCCACACTTTCATTATTTCGCTCGGAAGAATTTGATCATGAAGTCATAAAAAATCTTGTTTTTATAAATGTAACACTGCTATAATCACATTTACAGATGATTGGTAAAATTACAGCATAGAAAATTTTAAAAGCAATATTCCTTATAAAAGAGGAAGATACCTTGAGAAGCTGAGGCAACAACATTCTATTTTTTTTCAAAGTTTTATTGATAAACATATAGCAATGAGACAGTTTCAAATCAAATCGAAAGTACAGTGTCAACAAATAATACACTGCATATATTCTTAGTGGTTAATTGCTGTACAAGATGCAGACTTGTGATCCTACTTACAAACACCATTAGAAAAAATCATTCTATTCATTAAGAGAATGCAACTATATATCTATCCCAACCACTTTGAATACACAGATACAAAATGGACATTCATAGTTATATCCCAATTTTTTTAAGTTCCGTTGTTGAATATTATAGGTGTGTAAACTCAGCAAAATATTCTAAAAGAGTCCAGTGGCCCATAATAGCATTGGGTCTTCTG
>NW_004524579.1:19935982-19979951 GCF_000260255.1 Octodon degus | reverse complement strand
TCATTTTGTGTAGCACTGTCCTCTGCCCTTTGTTGTACATCTTTGCTGTAGTTATAACCTTCACACGTACTGAAGTTGGAGCTCTACAGAGTTTGGAGTTATCCAGCTGCTTCTGGCTTAGGTCTGGCTGCTGTGCTCAGCTCCTTCCTGCTGCGGACCTGTGCTAGGACTGGGTCTGGGGGTTCCCGGAAGTCAGCAGAAATTCCGGACCTGGGCTAGGACTGGGTCTGGGGTTTCCCGGAAGTCCGGCAACAACATTCTAAATTCAAGTCCATACTTCTTGGTAATTTGGCAATTTGTGGATAATAAATACAGGAAATACCAGAAAATGGAAGACCCAAACATTACATACAAGGGAAGCTTGTCAACTGGTGGAAAAAAAGTATACTTAATAGAAAATCTCGTTGTTGTTGAAATGGAATATTTCTATGATTATTTTGCTTGTATTTAAAATGTAAAGGGTAAGGCCAACTAAATAGCTCAGCAGATTAAAGCACCTGCAAGCAGGTACAGGGGTCAGGGGTTCCATCCCCAGGCCTGCCTTGCCTACCCCCTCCCGGGGGGCATGCTGAGACTGTAACTGAGACCGGGAGGTTGTAAACAAGTGGATCACAGGGAATCCGATTTAGTAGTGAGACCCTGAACACCCTGTAGACCCTTCCCTAAAATACAAAAATAATAAAATGAAATGAAATGAAATAAAATAAAATAAAATAAAATATGAAGGGGCCAGTGAGAAAGCTCAGCGGTCTAAACACCTGCTTAGGCAAACTTAGGCGGGCACAGGAGACCACAGCTGGATTCCCAGCACCACAGGCCCGCGGGGCAGGCTGAGTCAGCAAAAATAAATAAATAAATAAATGAAAAGAGAAAGAAAGAAAAAGAAAAAATTCCTCAAGAAGTTGTGTGAAAATCATGCTAAGAAACATGCAGGCTAGATAAAATTGTAGATACCTTTATAAAGATGACTCTACTATTGGCAAAAGACATGATGTTGACAGAATTGAAGTATTGTCACAGATATGAGGTTTTCTTGGTATAAGTTTAGTGTTTTAGTTTTATAATGCTAGTGATCAATTTGGAACTTTTCAAATAATAGCAGCTGAGTACTTTTTAAATCAATATCTACCATACTTGTTTCTTTTGTTTTTATGGGATTCAAAGTAGTTTTTAAGGGAAAAGTAGTGAAAATATTTCTTAATAAAACAATAGTAATAAATCTTATATCAAAATGAACTTAAGTCTGCCAGACTAAATCTTGGCACTCTTTAAGGTAAATTGGATGGTTTATATGTTTCTGTAAACTGAACTACAAATGATTTAGCTTTCTTGGCTGACTTAGAGGATTCTAAAGTTTTGGACATCTTAGAGTATTTTATGCCTTTCCCCTCTAGCAGTCATAACTTCTGCAGATCACTTATTTCTAATGCTATAAGCCAGAGGCAAAATTGAAATAGTAAAAAGTAATTTGTGAACGTCAGGCCCATTTCACAGGGGCCTGGGGTTAATGTGAGCCATTAAGAACAAGCATGTTAATATATTCACTTGCCTTTTTCCGTGTATTTTATGGTTTCTTTTTTTTTCACTTTGACATTCTAGTTTATCTTATGATCTTTCCTTACACAGTATTAGATGAATTTATGATAAATTGAACATTTTCTTCTTTTACCATATACATGACATATATATCAAGATAATATCTTATATATGTCAAATATATATATATATATATATATATATATATATATATATATAAAATATGTGTGTGTTGTTTGTAATAAATCTTCCTAGAACTTTTTACCAAGTTGTTACTATGTTATTCACTAATTATGGAATGTAATAAACTATTTCAGTGTTTGCAAAAGTTTCATCTTTTCTTAATTTTTATTGTTCTGAAAATATTGCTTAGTCTTTCAGAGAAATGCATGTTTACATGTGACCTACAAGTGCTAAGTGCACTAAACAAAACACTGTGGTCTGTGTTATCATCAAACTCATAGTGAAGAACACCATGTATTCTTAGCTAAGGCTTCTGTCCAAATTCACTTTACTGTCTCCCCTCATCCTAGTTCTGATTTTATAGAACTCTTTTTTTTTTTCGACAAAGAAAGCTTTTATTGCTGCACAAGAGGACAACAGAGAAAGAGATGTGAGAACCCTCTGACCAGACAAATAGCCATGCTAACACAAGAAGCAAGAAAGTTTACCTTAGGACAGTCTATCACAGTTCACACACCCCATCACCTTAGTGAGCTCACTGCACACAAGGCACATCCAGGCTTGATGACTCCTCGTATACAGCAGACTTACCTAATATTCATAGAAGACCCTCCTATCAGTATTTCCACAAGTAGTCTTCTCAATCCCAACACCTTGGCCTCCACCTCTGAGGAGGCCCACTGACACAGTTGTTGATTTCCTAGAACTCTCCCAAACATTATTTTATCCTCTTTTGCTTCAAGCTTTAATAAGCGTTAAAGCATATCCCACTACATCATCTGTTTCACATTGTCCTCTCGTTGATACCTTTCACTGCCTCAGAGCTGAGACTTTGGGAAAGTGTGTCATACCTGTGCAGCTCCATATCCACAAGGGCAAGCTGTGAACTGTCATGAGCAAGCAATGCCCTTAGCTCATGAAACTGTTCTTCCACACGATAGGCACACAGAGAGTATGTGTTTAGGACAGCAGATTTGTTAGTCCTGTCTTGACACAAATTAGGAATACACAAAAATTGCAACTAGAAAGACACTCTTTCTATGTCTCTTCATTTAGCAAACTATGCGTTCATTTGACATGTGGTATGATGACTTACGAGTATGAATGCACTGTCCTGGAGGAACCTTGGTGGTGCAGCAATGGCCAAGCGTCTGTCCTCTGAGAAGATCCTGCCCTCTTTCACCTTGCTGTGTCTTACCGCGCTCTGCACTTAGCCCTGCTTCCTCCTGTCACTGGCTCCAATAGTCCTTATTGTCTCCCATTATTTTGCTCAAATTTGTTAAAGACCTCTTTGTTAAACCCTATTTCATTACATTCTGAGACTTCACACTCTCTTCTTTGCCTGAGACTGACCAATACCCTTCATTCATTCTTGTGTAAGCAGAAAAAAAAAAGAGAGTTGACACTTCTGTCTCTCAGTTTCAATTCCCTACTGGCAGCAACAAGTTGTAAGCTCCACTTGTATTGTAGGAGAGTCAGAAAAAGAATTCACTTGGACCTGTTATGTGCATATTATGAAACTGGCTAGTTTACTATGTGTAACATATATTTTTGTGTAATATGTTTGTGCTAATTAATGTTTTAGGCTGACACAATAACATTTGGGGAATAAACATTTCAACCATCATTGGCAGTAGGTGCAGATTCTACAAAAGTAATAAAACTTGGCCATATATAAATGTGAAAGAGAAATACTTTCTTTCCACTTGGACATTATGGTGATCACCCTACTCATAGAGTGTGAAAAATCCTGATCTTCTGGGGTGAGAGTTTCTGTGAAGATTTCACAATGTAAGCATTAGACAGGAAGGCAGCATCAAAGGGTCCAAATACCTCCATTTCAATTAGCAATCATTCTGTATTTTATACCTGTGTGGATTTGAAATATGCTTTAACTTAAATTAAGATCAATTAAGGTGCTAGTGTTCTAGCAGTGATTAATAAATGACATCTGTGTCCAGGAAAAAGTAATTTTAAGAAGTTCACCATCTAAACTAGTGATAATAAAAACAAATAGGCACCAGGAGCCTGGAAGCAGTTGTAAGTTCTCTTAGAACCTTGGGAGAATATGCAGGTGGGCCAGTCTCTGCCAATAAACCATAAGCAATAACTCTTTGAAAAACTCATTGACTCTACTTCATGATCAGTTGTAGAATATGCTGAAACATTGGTATTATAATTATTTAAAAATCTGACAATGCAAATGTTTTTCACTGTAAGGCCATGTTTATTTTTATTGAATACTTTTTGGTGGTCAGGATATGAGAAAAGTAGCTGATTAGGGAAGACAACGCTAAGCAATATAACAACCATTGTTGAATTGTTATCATTTGGTTTAGTGAAATTCTGTATCATTTCCAACATTTTCTATTATTATTTTTCATTCTCTTCAAAACCTTAATAATTATGCCCCAAAATGGGGACATATTGGCTAAATGAGAAAGCACATAGAGGTAGAATAGTAGGACTTCGAATATCCATATGACATAAACAAGTTACCTAAACCTTCCTTGTCTCAATTTCTTCAAGAGTGTATTGCGAACCAAAAATATTCTTAGCATATAGTGTTGCTGTAAAATTAAGCCTCTAAATATGATTAAAACCCTCAGAACAGTGTGTGGTAGATTACAAGTTGACTAATCATTAATTTGTAACACCCAGTTGAACAGAATCAGCACTGTAATGGGTATAGAAGGACCACCTGAGGGCTGTTGCCAAGAGCCTAAAAAGAGAACTACAGGGGAAGGTGGTGTGCTGCCGATCTCCTGGAGAAGCTGTTGCACTGGAGTTCCCAGTATGAACTCAGCTGTTTTCATTGTCAGAGAGCTCAGGTGCTTGCTGTTGCTGAGAGTGATGGTGGTTGTCTTTGGGAGGAACTCTAATTCTTTGAGCATCACTTCCTGCCCCCAGTGCAGAGCCCTCAGCCTGCTGGCATAGATTCTGTGTCCTGCCAGTGCAGACTTCTGTTTCCACCCCTGACCTTTGGGCCTTCCTAGTGCAGTTCCTTGATACAGATATTCATGAGACATTATAGTGGGCTCTCGGCCTCCAGATAGACTCATGGAGGTCACTGTGTTATGGTTTATGTCTAGTTGTCCCTCAAAGCCTCATGTAATCATGGGGTGGACTCCTTGACTTTGTGATTCACTCATGATCCACTGGGATTATGGGTGTGAGTGCTGCTGTGGTTATAGGTGTGAGTGATTGCAGGTGTGAGTGCTACACCCAGCCTGGGGCATATAGTCTGAAGGCATCATAAGAGAGGCATACTTGCTCCCTGTTGCCATTACTCTTCCCATTTGTTCTTCTTGTTTTGCTGTTTGCTGCCCTCATGAACTGCTGCCCTCTGCCAAGTGCCACTCTACTTTGGAGCCAGCTGTGTGTGGACTGAAACCTTCTGTAACTGTGAGCTAAACAAACCTTTCCTTTCTTCATTTTGAGTGGGGTATTTGTCACCGCAAGGAGAGAAGAGTAACTGACACATAGGGATGCAGGTTCTCAGCTGGATTCTGTGGGTTTCTAGTGCATGAAAAGATCTCTTGTACTCTTCAGCATTTCTTTTTTTTGGGGGGTGAATATTATAAAATAATCCTATAAACTATGCATGCTGTATTAAATCTATCCCCTTGCAAATCCTGATGACAATACAATGATAGTTGTACAAAAAATATAAACTTTTTAGCTATTATCATTATAACTATTAATATTATTTCCATTGCTAACAATGTTCAATAAAATAATTATGAAATGTAATTGAGTAGAAATTAGGCATGACAGATGAAATTCTTGGAAGAGCTTCTCAATTAATTCCAAATGTAGTAATTCATAATTATTCCTTTTACGTTTGATCCACTCTGATTTTGTGGAACACATATATAATATACATAGACACATACATATAAAATGATGTGCTATCTTTATTTTATTTTTTATTTATATTTATCTATTTTTTTTTGTATTTTGTACAGAGTCTACAGGGTCTCACTATACAGAGTGGATTTGTAGTGATTCTCTGGTATTCAGCCTCCCAAGTGCTGGGATTATAGGTATGCACCACCATGCCCAGTCTCAATCACAAAGTCAACAAGCCCCAGGGGCAGGGCCAGCAGAGCAGGCCAGGTATCATACCCTGGCCACTATGCTCTGCCTAGCAGGTGCTTTAGTCTTCTGAGCTATCTGATCAGCCCTTGCTATCTTTATTTTAAATGTGTTTCGTATATTTTAATCTGAGTTGTCTCCAAATGGCATTTCCTTGAAGTCTGGCCATGTTTTGATCTTTCCATTGCATTTCTATATATTTCTTTTATACTGTTGGATAGAAAGTTTGAGCAGAAACTTTACTGGCAAATTCAGGGAAAGTGAGTTTATATATCTATATTATTAATTTAATCTTACTAATTTGAAAGGCTACCACTATATGAAAGATATTTTAATGTCAAGTAGTCCAAAACTTCATTATTTTTCTTTTCATGCTTAAAATATTTTGTTTCACAACATTATTTCAGATTAAGCCAAATTTCAGGGTTAACAATCCAGGAGGTACCTGTTGGGTTTGAAAGAAAGAATGGTAAAATTGATGCCAGATACTCTGTGTCCACAGATGGATGCTCTGAGGTCAGAAGGTTTACTTTGACCATTTTATTATCACCACCTTAGCACACTCTGCCGTACGTAAGGTTGCCGTTCATATTATTATGTACATGTTTGTCACAGTTACAAAGAAAAGTCATACTGAAACAGAACAGTGTTCCAATAATACCAATCTTTTCTTATTACTTGTCTAGAAGAATGCTAACTTTTTCCCACCTTTAAAAGTGCAAACAATAATGAATTATACACGAGACATCGCTTTTGATCCTTTCCCAGAGTTCCCAGGACTTGAGAGCAACACACTGGCGAGATGGAGGAGAAGTAGTCTGGGTTCCACAGGGAGGCGACCCCGCTTCTAGCTCTGCATCTTTCACTTCCTTGGCAGACACCTTACCCAAATGCACTCCTTGCTTTTAAGGTCAGTTCTTCACCCTGAGGGCGCCTCAGTGTATCTAAGAGTACACTAGGCCAACCTCGCTTCCAGCCTTGACAACAAAACTGTGCTTCTAGGAAGATGTGACAGGCTCACCTCAGCCGTCAAACACCAAGGCAGTGTGGTGAACAGGCCGAATTGGCTCATGCAAATGGAGGACAAGTGCATGGCTGGGGCTCCCTGTGACTGAGGGCAGTGTAACTACAATGTGAGGCATTTGTGAAGGTAAGAGGCACTGTGGTTTGGGGAGAGTGCAATGGGAGATAATAAAATACATTATATTAGGGAAGACTTTGAGTGTAAACGGGAAGCAAACTTTTTATGACTCATTTGAAATTAATTATAATGAGGAAATTCAGTTTTATGATCTCATTAAAATTCTTGATAGCTTATACAGTATCTCCGCTTCTATCTTCATTCCCTTTGCTGAGTTACAATTCACTATTTAACTCGGGATTTATAGAAGAGGCAATTATTACAAAATATGGTTATTTTTCCCCTGGTTTAACAAAAAACAAAAGTGGGGGGATTTGCTTTTTGTTTTTCAACAATGCCAAATGGGGCCATTGATTTTTATTTCAAACTAAGTATCTACAATCTATTCTCTGATAAAAATGAAGAATTTCCTTTTCACCTGATAAGGCTCAGAGTCTGTATCTTTGGTTGATCATGGAAAGAAGCTGGCCCATGCTATCCATCTGCTTTTATGAGGCTTTGTTAACCCAAATGGACAATGAGGCTGAAAGTGGCTTTTGATTTATCGGATCCTTATCATCTCTGGCACCTCCTCATGAAAGAAAATAAAATCAGGTGGCAGCTAAACTACACAAGCATTTGTAAAATAAAAACAGATGTGGGAAATGGAATGCTTTCCGCCTCAGTCTCAGAGGCTCTATGAGAATGAATGTTGCTTGTGATTTCAAGGAATAAAGTTCGCTTTATCTCTCTGGCCTTGATGGCACGTGCTTAGCACACCATGTGAACGAGGGCAGAAACAGAGACATTAGTACCATGGAGATCTGTTTTAAAAGCTCTTCAACAATTGTCTAGGTTAACGTCTATTTTTTTATTTATTTAATTTATGTATCTGGCACAGGGCCTCCCCATGCAGCTTGGGCTTGTAGCGATCTGCCTGTCTTAGCCCCCCCAGCCCTGGAATTACAGGAGTGCACCACCACTCCTGGTCTTAGTGGCAGGCTCCATGCACCCAGGGCTGGGGCCAGGGAGTGATGGATCCCCAGTCCCTGTGCTTGCATAACAAGACTTATTCCTCTGAGCTATCTTGCAGTCCCTTAGGCTGACTTCTGCAGCTGAAGGCTGTGATACAGTTATTGCACAGTAAAGTCAAACACACCAGACAGAAAGAATATTATTTTTTGTCTGATAGCTTATTCCATACAGTAATGTGCCCAAGTAAGTTCTTATTACAGGTTGAAAGATAGACTATTCTGATGCAAAAAAATTCGACATTTTCATGATAATATTGTGGGTTTTATTTGGAAGCAAAGTCTACTTTCTGATTTTCTTATTGTCACATTTATATTGCTCTATGAGGAAAAGGCACCTACCTCAGTGGCTATTTTCTCTATGGTATTAGAATCCCACCAAGAATACTTAAAAGGTGCATTTTCAGTATCTGACTTAAAAGCTCCACTAGTGGGGAGTTCTTATGCCCAGGATGATGGAAATCCATTATGTTCAGGTGAGTTTGCTAGGTAGCCACTCTCCAGCTGAATCTTCTCTTACTACTTTGTCCATGTATCAGTGCTTCAAATATCAGAAGAATTTCCCATTTTATGTACCTTGTGAGCTCTCCTATTTAATGGACATTTTTGCTTCTTAAAAGTCAATTTCCTTTTAAATAATTTATCTAGAAGTTCATCCTACACTCTCGTTGTGAGCAGAGGGGTAGAGAACACAGAACTTGTTACTTAGGCAGGAGTACCCACTATGACAACTAATGCAGACGTACTTCATAGCACACATACTGTACAACTTCTATTCACCTGCCATCTCCAAATTTTTTTCTGTCTAATCTGCTGACACAGCCCTTCTGACAGGCGTGAAACATTTAAATTTAGTTATGAGTTAACATTGACTCTGTTACATTTCAACTTATTTTTTGAGCTTTGCAGGTGTATATTGATGACTGTTTTATAGGTTTTCAGTTAAATTATTAATTGTAAATGACAGAAAATTATCATAGATTGTTTTCGATTACACATGGCACTCCAGTACTTCCTTATCAACAATCATGGAAATGTTCATGAATATTTATGGGCTTTCTCTGTTATTCTTTAACCTTCTACAAACAAATTAGGGTAAAGTAACTGTACTTCACTTCAAGTCATGTACAGACTCAATGGTAACTTCAGGAAAAAATTCTCGTTCCTTATCCTCACACCCAAAAACTGTGAAACAGCTCTAAGTGCCCAGCTACCAAGTGAAATAAAAGAAGCAGGTATGTGAGTCCATCCAGGGAATCCTTCTCAAAATTGTCAATTTAAAATATTCAGCCTGCTATTGGTACAGGACATATAAAAGAGAGGTTGGTATTCATAAAGTTCAGTGCAGTGAACAATGTGGGCAGGGAATTCAAGAGAGCAAGAAGAATCAGTGGAGAAATTGAGCAATATCTTGTCTTAGGTCAGTACTTTAGCTGACAGAGAGCAGATACTCTAGACAATCAGAAGAGTAGTTGTGTGAATGAGTGTCACAGGTAATAAATGAAATGGTTATGCAGTGGCAGAGCCCAAGGAAACTCAGACAGGAAGGACCAGGCTTAATAGGCTGTTGGGATGAAAATTAAGGTTGATGTTCTAAACAGAAGGCCTTTTGAATTATCTGCATTGACTCCTGCTTGCTTTCTATTCCCCCTACTCTGTTCGTATGATAAGGATCATATTTATTAGGAAATTTGAATTTAATTTCACCGTGGCTTTTGTGAAGTAGCTTTAGATAATGTGATAGAATTTTAAATAACTAGGGCTGGAGAGATAGCTCAGTAGAATAAGTGCTTGCCTGGCAAGCGGAAGGTCCTGAGTTCAATCCCTAATATCACAAATAAATAAATAAAAATAAAATAATTTAAACAACCATTGGTATTATATATCTCAAGTAAAGTTTCCATTCTTTTGTTCCAAATGAAGACCTTGAGAAGTTATCACCTGTCGCTTCTGGATTGTTAAGGAGATAAATTGGAAGTACAACGGGCCAGTCCTGTATCAGCATGATGAGGGATATGGGAGATGTACCAGTGACTGAGGCCAAACGTGAGAAGGGCCATAAGTAGATGGAGCAGAATTCAGGGGAAGCCCACAGTGTCGCTTATAGAACTCTCAAGTGCAAAGCTCTGGAATAAGTCTATATTGAGGAATTTTTCATGTTTTAATGAACTACACATTGTACGTTAGTCTTATATCAATCCCAGCAGCTTTGCAGCTCCCCTTCATCTGAGTGGATTTTGTCACACTCCTTACCTTTGATGTCCTTAATGTGTACCCAGGGGCCCTTCATATTAAACAATTAATGCAAAGATGCTGCTTTCCTGGAGGCAGTGGTTGAAATTCTCTTTGGGGTGTTTCTTAAAATATGAGGTCCCTTGCTTGAAATATGATCATTGAATACATTCTTTGGATGAGGGCAGAGCGATAAACAGTATGGTATACAGTGAATGTGTGCTTCACATTTGTGTACTACATACGGAGATAAGTGTAGAAGAACCGCGACAGTATTGGAGCACCATGAGAATAGTTATATGAGCCGTAATAGAGCTCTGCAGAGACTACTTTAAAGAATGTTTGCCTGAGTGAATGATTTTTAATGTATTATATAAATATTAATCCAATGAATTTATAATCACACAGTGTATTGTGATTATGAGATAAGTTAAGTTGAAAGGCAGGTATTCATATTTTTAAAAAGTCTATTCCATTTCTGATATGTTATTTTCCGTATCCTAAATAGCTAAAGTTGTATTTATGAACATCTTATAACTAAGGCAATAGCAATACTAAAACTACTGAATGGTGTCAGTTTCCAATGAAACATTTAAATGCTAATGTTTTGGAAATAAAAGATTTCCACATCCCTTACCACACACACATACATACCAACAGTGCAACATGCTAAAAATTGCTACTGTGACAGAATTCAATAGGTAGCAGGCATTAAAGAGAGATGTCATGGGACTCACTGGATTAAGTGACCTTCACCTTGGTTTTAAGTCTATCATTAATTCAGTAATTGTCACTTCTATGTCTTTCAGGAGCTATTTTATTTTTCTCCAGTACCCGGGATAGAACTCAGGACCTTGCCCATGCTAGGCAAGAGTTTATGCCGCTGAGCTATCTCCCCAGCTGACTTCTATTTCTTTCAACAGAGTGTCAAAGAATGAAATTTGCAAGAACAGAATGAAAGTTGACCATCCAGAGGTTCCGTACAGCTTGGATGGGTATTTTTCCTCAGCCTTCACACTGTCACTTATTGACCAACTCAAACTTGAAATCAATTACCCTAACTTCTGAACATGAAAGTACTAATGAAATTTAGATTATCTCCAGCAGCTTTCTTAGAATAATGACATAACGTTTAACTTCCACATTTGCATGCCTTTTAATTCATAGCAAAGTGACAGCATCAAATGAGGCTTTTTTGTCAGAAGAACAAGTATTTCAAGTGTTCAAAATAAATTTTTCTATTGTTTCAGGAAGTAAAACTTCTGATCTGCCTGAATCAGTGCCAGGTTCATGGCATAAGCTATTTGTGTGTGTGTGTGTGTGTGTGTGTGTGTGTGTGTGTGTGTTTTAGAGAAGGATCTATAGGGTGTTCAGGGTCCTCACTATTACATCAGACTCATAGTGATCCACCTGTTTACAGCCTCCCAAGAGCTGGGATTACAGGTATGTGCCACCACACCCAGTCTCAATGGCTATCTCAGCGCACCCCGGGGTGGGGCTAGCAGGGCAGGCCCAAAGATTGAACCCCTGGACCCCGTGCCTGCTTGCAGGTGCTTTAATCCTCTGAACTATTTGGCTGGCCCTCTCCTGTATGTTCTTATGAGTACAAAGTGCTAAGCACAGGAACCTTCTTGTTTCTTCTCAAAGCTCTGGACAAGGTCCTTGGAAGAACATAACTGTATAATTTGCTGTCTTCTCTATTATATACAGAACCTTAGAATATGTACAGTCTTTCTTTTTTCATAGTACATAGAAAGTAACAAGGAGCCCTGAAACATGGTTAAATGCCTGGAGACCAAGTTTGAGTTCTACCCAGGAGCGTGACCTTACGGTGTTACAAGGCATCTGTGAGCACTCATTCCTTGTTGGCAGATGGTGCCATGTGCCCTGACATAGTGGCCCCTTTAGTGAGAAGTAAATGAGATAGAAGATGCAGTTTTGGCTTCCCCACCTATGGGTATAATCTTTGGTTGCCTCCATTTACCTATTAAAGCCTGGAGTTACCTTTATTTCAGCTTGGATAATTGCACTGCTGATTTTTTTGCTGGTCTATTGAAAGGAGCATTTAATGCTTAACTTGTTTTTCTTCTCCTTTTTGTTTTTAATTTATTATGAATTTTTTTTCCAATTATGCATGCTTATTTCTGGTAATCTAAACAACTATTTAAAGATAACATGATGCTATACAATAACCATTGCTGAATTGCAATTATTTTGTTTAGTGAAATTCTGTATCACTTCTAATGTTTTCTTTTGCTATTTTTTATTCTCTTAAAAAAAAGAAAGTAAAGGGTTGGTGATATGATAGCTCAACAGATTTAAGTGCCTGCTTAAGCAAGCACAGGGACATGGGTGTAGTCACCAGCACCACATGCTGTGCCAGCCTCGCCCCTGGGTGAGCTGAGCTGACCATCTATACCAGGCATGGTGGCACACACCTGTAATTCCAGTGCTGGCGAGGCTGAGAACAGCATAATCACTAGAAGTTCGAGCTGCGTGGTGAGAAGCTGTGCCAAATACATAAAGATAGATAGATAGATAGATAGATAGATAGATAGATAGATAGATTAGATAGATAGATAGACAGATAGATATAAAATGAAGTACCCTTACATGGGTATAAAAAAGAGAAGAAGATGCTTTTTCTGGTCAAGGCATCCCATCACCTTTTGTCTTCACATTCTCTGCCTAGACTCACTGTTCTGTAGCGTCTCTAAGTGTGAATGCCCCTGATTAAACACACTTTCATACATGAAAATATCATTATTTCCAAAATATAAAAGGTTAAAGTTCACTTTACTCTGAGTTACTTGCTTTATAGATAGCTTCATTTCCTGACAATAATATCCACACAAGCTACCGATATGTGCACCAGATTTCTCTTTCTTCCAATCACACTCACCCCTCAGTCACTTCTCCATTAAGTTCAGTTTTTCTTCATGAAATGAAAAGAGAGATGTGAACAGATAGCACAAAACATAGGCTGTGGCAAATTTACTTAAATTCCTACTGCATCCTTCCTTCCTTCCTTCCTTCCTTCCTTCCTTCCTTCCTTCCTTCCTTCCTTCTTTCCTTCCTTCCTTCCTTCCCTCCCTCCCTCTGTCCCTCTCTCTCTCCCTCTCTCCCTCCTCACTTGCCTTCTTTCTCTTTCTACTACTCTTTCTTCTAGTTTGGTTCCTCAGTCATTCTTACTGTTTTCAGAACATTGTGCTATGCACATAATCTGGTGCATTTGTTATCTAAGAAATTCTTCTGTAATTAATATCAACTTTATATTTGGCCCATCAAAAATCAACTGGTTTATTATCCCATTTACATCAATGAGACATATTCTTATGTTAAATATTGATAAACAAATACAGTGTAGTTAATAGCAAGTGGGAAACATCTGCCTGACAGGAAACCTGCAGGCCCTATACTATCTTTCCCAGGCTACCTTTTAGCCTTGAAGTAATTTATTTTCATTAGAATTGGCCTATGAATGCCAATAGATTCTAAGATGCTACATTGACATTCATTTCAGCATTGTAACTTTGGTACTAGAAGTCACAAACAGCAGAAGAGTAACCAACAGGACACATCAAAGCATTACTGTTTGGTTTCAGTATTTAGCTTGAAGTTTTTCATTGACTGTTTTTAATAGAAATTTGAGGTTTGAACCACACAAAAAGAAAAGAGACACACAATGATTTTAAAAAGATGTAAGTAAGCTTACTACATAAGTATAGCAAAGTTGGGCATAATCACATAGCACAGTATCACACAGTGTAGCAAGAGACAGCACCAAAGATGAAGGGGATCCTCTGGGAAATGACCTTGAGAAGGGACCAGCGAAGATGGGGGAGAAGCCCGTGTGCTGCACCCAGTTTCTCAGTTTCTTATATACAGCATTCAGACAAATGTGACTTGGTGTCAGCAAGTCTGCCTGGCTGGAAGCGACCCGGTACCAGGCTTGTTAGTGTCTAGGGGTGGTAAGTCCTTCACGTGTTAATAGTTGTAGTAGTTGATCAACCATGTCAGCTTGAGAAGTTTAGAAGCTTAAGTAAATCAACTCAGCAATTCCAGATCCTGAGGTGCAGAAGAGCCACCCTAGAGTGACTCCTCACTTAAAGAATATGAAAGGGAAATGAGGAAGGATGGAGAGTTCTATTTGCTTCAGGGGAGCTCTAGTCTTTGTCTTCAACTTGGACATCATCTCCTGGATTCTAGTGTACTCTATGTTCCTGCTTTGGATCCTTCAGTCTTCTGGTGTAGACTCATCAACCTTCCATGGCAGACCCATCTGCTTCTTGGTACAGACTTGCATGAACCACTGACGTGAGCTCCAGACCTTTGACTGAATCTTTCAGTTTCCAGTATGTACAGCTACCTGCACACTTCCTTATCTGACTCTGTGGCTAGTTCTCATAAGCCAATCTTGTAATTTCTTCTACACTTGTATAGCTTGTGTTATGTCTGTTCCTCTAGTAAAACTCTGACTGACACAATAGTTATCTCCATACACTGCTTTCCCAGGGGATAGCCAGCCCCCTCCAGAAGGGGACACAGCCAAGGTCAGTGAACATGTACATTCCAGATGATTCTTTTCTAACTTTTGAGGACATGACTTCCTCCAATTTCCAATACGTATTGGGATCCTTGTGGATCCAAATAACAAGGACAAAATTAGAAACATAACAAAAGAAATAAAATTGAACTTGGCATCTGATTCTCAGTCTAAGAAAAATTCAGATTTGCAGAGGTAGAAATTTAGCAGCAGAAGAGTGACAAAGCAGTGCAATAACTATGCTTCTAATTAAAATGCCTAGATTGATGATATCATATAGCTACTAATAAGACTGATATTGATGCTAATAATGGCAATGACCCTGGCCAAGTCACCTGTGTCTCCAGATTTCTCTTTATTAATGTATGAAATAAGGGAGTACAAGGAGTCATCTCTAATAATCTGAGCTAAATTGCGCACATCATAAATCACTGGCCATTGTAATACAATGATGCCTTGTGAAGAAGACATGTGAGTTAAGATTCCTTTAGAATTTCTGAATCCCTCATAAAATGATGATAGATACACTGTTTGTATGCGACCAGCTTACACAAGATTATGCACAATTCCTGCTAGTAGTCCTGATTCATAAATAAGTTATCTACAGGATAAGCAACCACAGGAACTAAGTTGATAGCTAAACTAACATAGAGCAAATATTATATATTCAGTGTGTCTGAATTATATCTTTAAAAGTTGATTTCAAAAATCAGAAAAAAAACTCCTTGAATAATTTTCCATTTGCAAATTTGCAATCAAAATTTCGCATAGCATGTATCACGTAAAATATTCTTATTTTTCATTGAAATTTCCTATTTCCATTCAAATTAAAATACATATTTCGTTAGCTCATGATTTAGAAGTGTCATGAAGTTTGTAAATTAAAAATGGATCAGTCACCTGTATGATATGCTACTATAAATTGTAAAGTATTCTTTTTTCATTTTGTTTCTCAAATTGCTTCATGCATTTTTTTTTGTAGAAAAACAGGTCATGTTTAGTTGTATTGGTTTCTGAGGTATTTTATATGTGTGTGTTTCTTGTTGTTTAAGTTTTGCTTTTCAGTGTTAGCCTTTCTTGACTTATTAGAATCTGTAAACTATGGGCAAGTTTGACTTTGATTATCTTTTAGGACCTATTGTTTTTATTTTAAGGAAAAATAATAAGCAACTCCATGTAAAGCCTGTTTACATACAGGGTTAATATTTTCTTTTTTTTCCTCTTTTCCTTTCTCTCCTCTTTCCTTCCCTTTTTTTTTCTAGTAGCAGTCCATGCACAATAATGTGCATATATTTTTACCATGGAGAAATAAAGCATATTAAACTGAAAATGAGAGGTTTTCTGGAGGTAAAGGAAACAGAGTCTCGCTATGAAGTTCAGGCTTGCCTTGAGCTCACTTTGTAGTCCAGCCTGGCCTCCAATTCACAATGATCTTCCTGCCTCAGCCTCCCAAATGCTGGGATGACAGATGTGTGTCATCATGCCCAGCTGGGAATGTGTTTTAATGATGAAATATTACCCCAAAGTATTGCTTCATCAGCTTTAAAAGATAGGCTATTTTCTATTACATCTTGGAGAGGAGAAATCTAGCTCATAGAAGCTTGGCTTTTCCATTTGAAGAACACATCCTATCTCCAAAATTCTTTCCAGTGGAGGTCCCTGAGGGACTTATTAATTTCACCCTCACAGTCCAGAGAATGCAACTTGACCTTTTCCCTCAGAAATCTCCATGCTCCTTCAGCTGCACTGGCAGCTCCACCAAGACAGCAACTCTAAGCACCTTCCTGGCCATCGCTGACATAAAGGGTCAGTCTGGATTGGTTCTTTGATACCTTTAAGCTAGCCTCCCCATACCATACTCTATAGACTTTTCCACAGATATACAGGTATGGCAAGAAAGTGGCCAAGTGTTTTAAAGTGATCACATAAAAATGCCAAAAATACTTTTTTTTTTCTTTTTTCAGAACCAGGGATTGAACTCATGCCCTTGCGCTTGGCAGGGAAGCGCTTATTCCGCTGAGCCATCTCCCCTGCCCCAAAATGCCAAAAATTCTGCTATAAAGATTCAGATATTTTCCTCAAATATACAAAAGAAAAGGAAAAAGAAGTGCTTATAATTTGGAATATATGGCCTTAAGAATGCTGACAAAAGAAAAACATGATGAAAAAGAATATGTAAAGATGAAATAGATCACATACACAGACAGAGGATTGGGCAAAAGAGCTGTCCTTTGTGGGAAGAGTGGACTAGGATGAAGGAAAGCCAGCTGAGAACGTGGCGCACAGTGAGGCCAGTATCACTTTCTCAGGAGTGGTCTGTGCAGTGTTGGGGGTGAGTTGGGGATGAGGACCCCACTCTACACTCCCTGCAATCCTCAGCTCTGGCAGTAGCCCCAGCAGGTGCAAGCTACGGAGTTGCTTGGCCCAGTCCATCTTCACTGCTCCATAGTTTTCTGATTGACCTTCACTTATTAGTATCTCTAAACTTTTTAGCTTTAAATTTTGCTTCCTCACTCTCCCCATTCCCTATAGTCTTCCAATCAAAAGGTGAACGATCTTGAAATAATGGAAAGTAGTAGAAGACTGCGTCCCACTGAGGGTCCCTTTGCAAGTGGAGTTTTAAAAACAATAGTCATAGCTTAACAGGTTCACACATTCTGATCGTGTTGTATGCGCTTTCTTAGGAAGCACAGCTTGTACTATACTTTCATGTCTTGTGTATACAAATGCTTTTCCATAGCATACATGGGCACGATGAATATTCATGGTGTAGTCTCATATTAAACAGAAGTAAGCTGCACTGGAGGCAGGTGATATTGGTTCACCTTCATCACATCCTGTAGTTTATTTCTTGTGTGTGATTTTAATTTCTTACCTTGTATGTCAGGAATATTCAAGTAATTACTCTCTGAGGCTTCTTCGATGACAGCTAGTTTTCTGTCTGTTTAAAATTTCAAGTAAAGTCTAATGTAACTAATTTAAAGTATAGTCTCTTTGAGCACAAAATTCTAATTCTGGTTCTAGTCCAAGGGTTGCGGTAGGGAAGAAAGGTTCAGGTAATAGACAGCAAAAGGAAGACAACAAAATAAACAGTAAAAAGATTTGAATGAACATTGAAATAGTTTGTCTTTTATAAACATGTAGCAGAGAATCCTGGTCATAATTGAAGGCACTTGGACTCCAAAAGACAAGCTGAGATTGAGAGAAAAAAAAATGATGAGCTCCAAACATTTGATTGGATTTTTCAGGATAGTGACTTTATTTGTTCTTTTTGCTGCACACAGTAAAAATGAAGTACAATAGGAAGAAAGGACAAAGAAAAGAATTTTACTTCAATATACATTATCTTCTCAAAAAAGTAAGATTCACGTATCATATGTGTTTTACATTTTACAGCAAGAAAATCCACCTATATTCTTGTTGTCTGTGGTATATGTTATTCTTATTTTTTGGCTCTTTACAAATGTCCTAAAATACAGTGTTTTGTCCTTGTAGCAAGTGGCAAGCTTAGAATGAAACTGCCTTTTCTGGTGCAAAGTCCTTAATTGAGCCATCACCTGGGATTTCCGCCGCAGAGTAGGCTTGCTTTCTGTCGCTGAAGGGATTCAAATAGACCTTGCAGGGCCACCAACAGGACCTCCTAAGTAGAAAGGAAATTTCACTGGGACAAACTGTCAAAAGTCCTGTGGTCTCTAAGCTTTATTTTTCTAGTTGCAGACTTTTCAAAGTGATTCCCAAGACAATTTCTGTTAAAGTTTTTCGTGTCTAAGGATGACACAGATGAGTTACCTCTGACTGATATTTTTTCTTAGTTTAAAGCTCAATATTTTCAGTGTTGTCTCTAAACAGCCCAGTTGGACTTCACACTGAATTCTGTTAAATGTTTAGCAGAAACCCTATGATACTTCTTGCTCAGTCCTTCACCAGTTTCCTTCCTGTCTGAACCTGAAGAGAACTGGGGAGGGTTCTAATTCTTAGGGCATAGTAATTCTTTCCCTCTGGTATCCTAATCTTTTTTGCAAACCCAGTAATATCTCAGTAGCATTTTTGATGCCTTAAGAGGTTTAATGTGTGTACTTAGGCTCAGAAAATGAATCAATACCTACCAATATCAATAAGGACCTTCTCTTACTTTTTAATTTGCCCAACATTTAGTCCACATTATTTTCTTCGGGTTGCCAATGTCTTCTCCCATTGGAAATTGAGTTTAACCACCAAAATCCACTACGCTTTACATTCCTTGTCTATTTTGGGGTGTTTACAAGATGCACTAAGTGCATCAGAAACCCAGAAGAAATGCACAGGTACTGAATATTTCATGGCTTCTGCTGTTGTAGAAGTTCACTGAAGCATTTTTAAATCCAAACACATACCCATATATAGAATAAAAAATTAGAAGTGTAGGCTGCATCTATGCATATGTAAGCAGCAATGAAGACCCAAGAATTATTTTGATGGTATTTAGGGCAAGATACAAAAATACAAGATGCTTGCTCTATTATATGATTGGAAACAACCTTATCAGTAGCTTTAGACTTACTGTTAGATGGCTCATAATTAAAATACTTATTTGGGTTTTCTAAGCTATGATAACAATATAGAAGGTTTATATATGAGGGCAATCAGGATACTGAAAATTCTTAATCTTTATCAAAAGCTATTGGAAAAATTAGTGGTATTGTGCTTAGGAAAAATCGCAGGATAGGTGAAAGTAACTGCAAACGATCCAAAGTGCTTTCTCAGAGTGGAGCAAGGCAGTTTCTTCCTTCAGAAGGAAGAAATAAAAGAAGACAAAAGAAAGAGAGATTTCACCTTGTGATGAATGAATTCATTATCGTAATCATGATGAACACACTTTAAAGAAGTTTCATTGTGGGTTCCCAGTCTCTGAAGCAACAAATGAAAGCTGCTTGACTGCAAACCTGAGATGGAGAGGGCAATACTACAAAGATGGAGCATAGGTTAAAATGTGAGGCAAAGTCTTCCTGTACCTGGGCTGAAAATGTAGATTACTTTCCCATAAAGGCAAATGTGGAAAAGATGCTGCTCAAGTGCAGACATAAAAATGTCCAGTGCACTAATGGTAATAGCAGATGTGGTGGTTCTTAGAGTTTGTCCCTCAGATGGGAGATGTGGGGAGGCTGAGAAATAAATGGCAGAAGCTCTTCATCTGACACATGGGGGTTCTGGATTGAGCTCCAGAAACTTTCTCCAGTGATTCTCATTTGATTTCTCAAGTTCCTTCCTGGACTGTCAACCTTATTCAGACCGATACACACTTTCTCAGGCATCTTTAGAATCTATGATGAGTAACAAAATAAGACATCATCTATGGACACAAATTCTAATGGCCACATAAATGAGTTATTTGGACTGAGATATAAAAATTTTGAAATCAATTCATTCAGCCAAGTTTGGCTCTTTGTAGGATTAGCTCTGATACAACACTTCAATATACCTAGTTAAACATGGCAACTACCAATTCAAGAAATTTACCCTGGTTTCACCATTTTAATGTCTGATTTATACTTATTTATTTATTTTTATTATTCTTTCATTTCTATATTTTTGGTGTCCTTAGATTCCATTCTCAGACTACTTCCCTTTGTGCCTGTCTTGATTTATTTCCAAGATGTTATTACTATACTTATTCTTCTTATTCATTTATTATTAATTGATATTTATTCTTCAAGTGAGGAAAGTGGGGGAAAATATCTACTGCCTGCTCCTGCAGCAGTAGGCTTCTACTTCGGTGATTTTAGCTGGTATTCTCCAGAGCAGCACTCTGTTAAGTGCTGCCATTCTCCACTTTTCTAAGAAAAATAGAAACAAGAATAATTATAGCTAGTCATGTTGGTACCAATACAGTGTCCACCTCTGCTATGACTTATGTCTAGATGTCCTGTCCGAAAGCCTCACACGCTCATAGGGGGGCTTTGGTGAAGTGGTTACATCATGGCTGTGTGATGCTGTGTTAGCAGCTGCTCAGGTTAGCATAGTTCTGGGTGAGGATAACAGACTGATTGAAGAGGGAAGACCCACTCTGCCTGTGGGTGGCATCAACCAATAGGCTTGTAGCCTGGATGGAATAAGAAGGGCAAGAAGGAGGAAGGCTTTCTGCGACCTGGGTGCCCTGTCCTGGACTGCGTTTTCTCTTCCACAGCTGTTTGCCAGCGCACCCTGCCTTGGAGTCATGCAACTACTCACTGAACTTCTACAAACTACGAGCTAAAATAAACCTTTCCTCCGTTAAGCTGTAGTTATTAAATATTTTATTCAAACAATATGAAAGTAATTAAGACAAGCTCAATCAATTCTTTCTTGGTTGGCATTAAGCTGTTTTGTCCTTTTCATTCTGGGAAAGCTCATAAATTCTCTTCAATGCTATTACTTTAATTTTCAATAATGCCAAGTCTGATTTTGCCATTTTAGTGTAGACTGTATAATTGAGCAGAAGTTTCTTTTCATTACTTGTTACATACCAATTTTTTTGTCAGTGGATTGTAATTATATACAGCACTTGAGCATTCTGAAGTTCTGCCCGTCCTGGTAACTAATGCTAAAATAGCATGCATTGCTCTATGCTTAATAACTGAATTTTTATCTATAACCCTTGTAGCTAGCCATGAAGATACTTCCTCTTATTATAGCTTTTTCCTTTTCTATAGAAAGCATGTTCTGACATAATTTATACTGTATAAACATTACTTGGGGGCAAAATTTAAAAGGTCAGCATTCATTTTCATCATGATAATATTTCTTCTTAAGCCACAGTATTTGTCAGAATTCCCTTTCTGATTACTCATAAATGTGTGGCTCTCACTGAGCCTTAGCATCTCCAAGCTCACTGGACCTCACTCTTAATTCTCTCTGAACAGCGATACTTTATCTCCAATCACTAGCATACCTTTCTTTTCAGGAAGTGCCTTTCTCTAGTTTTGCTGAGACTAGTATTCCAGGGCACAATAAGAAGCTATCAGTATTCTTTTTGTTTGTCTGACAAATATGTTATTATATGAGTTGAAAGTCAAAATGGGCCTTAAAAAATAAATGTGAGTGTGGTATTTTGAATATCTCAGAATTCTACACACAGAAAGTGAAATAAGCCATGCTCTATTTTATGGATAATACTGAGAGAGTGTGGGTCTTGCATTTCCCTTTTGGCCTTTAGGGAAGTTGGTTCGGTAGATCACACTAAACCATGAACAAAAGAAAGGTGAGTGTTTATTTAAAATTTTTCTCTAGCGAGTCTTAATGTTTCTTGATTTTTGCCTCTGGTGTAATTATTTTTGTGTTCTCTTTCCTCACAAATATTGTACTTAGTATGTTAACGAGTTATAGTGTGCCTGTTTGCTAAGTATCATTTAAAGCTACTGTGTTTCCCAGCACCATAGTGAAAAGCTGTAAACCTGAGTCAGGGAACTTTAGAGGGTCAGCAAAATGCATCCCAGAATTTGAGGACAAGGCAGGGGAGGCCAGGCATATATGACAAAATTTATACAGTCTACGAAACAGAGGTCTCCAAGGTAGGATCTTCATGACATGATCTATAAATATCATCAAGGTAACAAAACAAACAAAGCAAATTATTTA
This sequence comes from Octodon degus, assembly GCF_000260255.1. Taxonomy (NCBI): domain Eukaryota; kingdom Metazoa; phylum Chordata; class Mammalia; order Rodentia; family Octodontidae; genus Octodon; species Octodon degus. Next base: position 19,957,612 of record NW_004524579.1, on the reverse strand, counting down.
TACTCACAAAAGATAACAGATGAGAATGATTGTCTGGTCCTAAGTGAGGAAAAGTATACACTAGTATATAAAAAGAGAAAGTTTAAGTGAAAGCAAAACAATCAATAAAACAAACAAAAGTAAGATCTATTATAGATTTGTGATAAAATCCAACTTCTTAAAAACTATAGAAATGAGCAATATATGTACATTATTTAAAAAAATGAGCAACACATTGAGGGGCCAGGGAGATGGCTCAATAGAATAAGTGCTTCCCTGGCAAGTGCAAGTTTCTGAAATCAATCCCTGGTTTCGCAAAAAAAAAAAAAAAAAAAAAAAAAAAAAAAAAAAAAGAACACATATTCAATGTAAAAATTTTGATTGCATTTCTGCTTTTTGCTCCCTAATTATAAATTCTTTTAAAATATATAATTAGAAAACAATGAAGTATTCCATAAATATATCCTAAAATATTATAAAAATGATTTGATTCTATCACCAGTGCAATTCGTATTCTCAACAAGAAAGGTATGTGAACTTATCACCTTTTTTTCTGTCTCTACCAAGTTTTGACATGAAAAGCCTGAAATGCCTCAGATCCTCCTCATTCTGTCATTCTTAACCTCACACTTTCCACTCACTCTTTTATCCCAGGGTTGCTCCATGCTCACTAATGAGTGCTTACTTCTACTTGAACAGATCCTGTCACTACCGTTCCTACATTAACAATTTGAAGCGTTATGTGGATCTATGTAAGACACGAGGCTCTCCTTACTTGCATTCCTCTGCTAAGCCTTTGTTAAGCCTATTTCCTCTAACCCTTTGTATATGGAGCTAAGCCTCAAAACATTACTGTGTAAATTTAATTAAAGTACTTGTGCACAAAAAAATCACAATAAGTAATACTCACAGATAATTTAAAAATATTACTTTGGGTAGCTGCAGTCCTGTTTTTTCTCCTCTTTATAGTGAATGCACAATCCACAGAGAATTTTATCTGCTATTCTATTTCCATTGATAGTAAACAGAAAATATCCAAACCTGCAATTCACATTTTTATGTCTCACACTGTCCCCTGCTCTTCATATCCATAGTTTGAAACATCTTTGTTTTGCATACCTACTAGATATTACAAAAGTTCTTGAATCTTTTTAAAATTATTTATTTATTTATTCATTCATTCATTTATCCATTCATTTATTTGGTACCAGGTCTCACTATGCAGCTCAGAGTCATAGTGATCCTGTCTCAGCTTTCCCAGTTCTAGGATTACTGACATGCACCACCATGAGCAGCTTTGGTGGCCAGCCAGGATGGGGTAACAGGAACTGAACCTGGGTCCTTGAGCTTCCCAGGCAGGTGCTTAGACTGCTGAGCTATCTCCCCAGCCCACGTTCTTGAATCTTAATTCAAACCAAATTGAACTTGTAATTCATGTCACTGTTTGCTGCACCCCTCCTTATTCTTGTTACATTGTATATCTTAAAGAACGGTAATGTAATATCTCTGGCATAATCAATGATTCCAGAAAAAAAAAAAAAAGCCTCCACCTAACTTTTATTTTTACTCCTCTCCTATTCATCAGCATCTATGGAGGGCCAACACCTAGCATTGTTCTCCGTCATGTCACGTATGTCACGCTGCTCCTTCAAATCCTTCAGCCACAGACTTTGCTCCCCTCATTCAGATTATCATCCTTTCCCTTCTGGGTGACTGGAAGACCAACCCAGCCAGCTTTTGGAGAGTACTGTAAGCTTCATAAGTCACATAGTCTTCATATTGCATTTCTGCCTAAAAATCATGTCTACTTCTTATCAGCAGTGAGGTAAGTCATAAATCTCAGAAGCTTAAGGAATAAACTCTGAGAATCATCCTAGTTTGCTTCCAAGCTGTAATGCCAGACTTCCCCCACTCACTTGTAGATGGTGAATACCACAAAGGCCAAATGTTTCCAAGCATTACATACACTTTCCTCCATGCTTTGGGAAGAAATTTCCCCTCTCCTACACTCTCCTGTTCATGACTGACATAATTATTCACACCACATGTAACTGGAATGACCAAGAACTTCAGATCCATTTCTTTATTTCCCAAAGGTGTGGCATAATTGAATGAACTTTCTTTCATTTAAATCTCTACTGCCATTTCAATCATTTTTCCCACTGCTAGATGCAACGCACAGAACACCCACATCTTCAAGGAGGTAAGGTTGAATTGCACCCTGTGTTCAGCCTAGAGTCAGTGGCTCCCAGGCTGCAAGGTCAAATGCTGGGATATACAGGAGCAAAGCTTCTCAGTTGATGGCTGCTATAAAAAGATCACAGGTGCCCTGGAGTGCAAGAGAGGAATAGGTAAGGAGCTGTGTGCGGTAGCAAAAGCAGCCCCCCAAACCACTCAGGAGGAGGCTTTCCTAATCTTCCAGGCCAGCTTTAATCCAATGAAGCTGGCATATTAAGATTAATGGTCATGACCATTAATGAATATTCCTAGGCACCGAATTTCTGCCATCTCATTTGAATATGACAAATCACATGTATTAAGTTTCTGTTTTGCAGATAAGGAGACTACATTTCTGTAAGTTAAAAATATGTGTCCATTATCAATCATCCTGTTTATAAAGAGTGCTCAGATTTATGAAAAGTCATCCTTACTATATGATCTGAATGTTTCTGCACTATTTTGTGCAGTGGTAGTAGTATTGTTTTTGGTAAATAATAATCAATTCTATGATTCTTAGTATTCAAATGGAAAAATAGTCATTGACTAGGAGATATTTCCATCAGATAAAAGACTAGTCTAAGTATATATCAATTATTACTATATCTTTCAAGGGAACTAGAAAGGAAACTAATTTTGGTAGAAATGTGATATAATATCCATTTTCTACTAGAAATCTATTATTTTAATGTTAACAGCAAAGCTGTTTCATGACATTTTCAGTAGAATGTAGAACTATTGAAGCATAATATTAAATGATTTGATTACCTGTTCAGTATAATATAAAGCCATTTTGTTCATTGACATAGTCATCATGGATTTTTAATCATACAGAATTTAAACATAATAATATAATATAAATTGTCAACAACTCATATTGATAATTAGCAAATTTTGTCTCTCTTATGATACATTTATTAAAAACATTTTATAAGTTATATTGAATAAAATGAAATATTTTTCAATGTTATATTGTATAATATCATCTAACCTCAGAGTCATAATGATACATATAAGTTATAATTATATAGTAGAGCCATTAAGGAAAAATTGATTGAAATTTCTGATCAATAAAATGTAGATTTAAAAAATTCTATTCCAAAAATTTCTCTGAAATTTATCATTGAAAGAATTTTTGGGGCCAGGAAGAGATAGCCCAGTAGAATAAGTACTTGCCTGGCAAGTGCAAGGGCCTGAGTTCAATTCCCAGTTCTGCCAAAAAACTAAAAATGAATAGATTGAGGGGCAGGGAGATAGCTCAGTAGAATAAATGCTTGCCTAGCAAGTGCAAGGGCCCGAGTTCCATCCCCACTTCTGAAAAAAAAAAAAAAAAAAAAAAAAAAAGAATTTCTGTTTCATATGGTTAAAATGTTCAACTTTTTACCTTGTTCATTTTAAAATAATTGCAGTTAAACTATTCCCTTTACTATTAAAATCAAATTTGATTGCTGCATAGAAAAAAATAGCAACTAGAAGTAAATGTGTTAGCATATATTATGCTAATATATTCAGTTCGCCAAATGCACCCTTTTCTAAACTATGGATATTCCTACTCTTTATAATCTGTTTTTCTGGTCCTACTTTCACTTCTTGTGAAAGATAGCCTTCTTCCCTGACACGTCAGATTTTACCATGACTCATTTTGGTGAGAGAAGTCTTAGCAAATTTTTGTCAATCACTTATAACCTATAGGGATCTGCGCTCAGATCCATAAGGAAAACAAACAAACAAAAAAAAAAAAAAAACTGGAACGGGGTCTTCTTTATCTAGCAACTTAAAATTTGGTAAATTGTGAATGTTAGAACAGTTTTAGTGACTCCAATAATAATACAATGGTTTGCTGAACTACAAAGCCTTGGAAATCAGGAAAGCAAAAAAGAAAATGATTAATGGAATAAAATTAATTTAGATCAGATCTTGGGTTTTCTCTACTCAGATTTCTTGGTTATTAACTTGTTATTTTTTTCCTACTTGAAAATCAGCCCTATGCTTTGCCTAAAGAACAAGGTAAAAGACAAAGCCACCACATAGTACTGATGTGGTACTGTACATCAGTAAAATCAGTCACTCTGAAAATTGAGATAGAGGCAGCGCTTTAGATTCGAATTTTAGACTGGCCTGATGAGTGTAGTGAGATTCCATCCTCATAGTACAAAATAATAAAATCCATTTAAAACTCTAGCTATTGTGATTTATAAGTTTATAACTTTATCTATACCTTACTTTTTGAGGTTCTGTTCCTACTCTCTTATACATCAACTTTATGCTAATATATTCAGTTCGCCAAATGCACTCTTTTCTAAACTGTGGATATTCCTACTCTTTATAATTTGTTTTTCTGGACCTACTTTCACTTCTTGTGAAAGATAGCCTTCTTCCCTGACACATCACATCCTCTTCCTATTTGGAGCCAGTCACTGCTTTCCTTGTGATCCTGTCACATTTTGCTGCTTATCTGTTCAGTGTCCTGTTACAGCCCAGCTTATTCCAGAGCCTTGTAGACAAGTGACTAGGGATAAAAACTTACAACTCATGAACTGTACTGTGGTTCCCTTCATTTTTCCAAGAAGCTCAACACAATAGTAAAGAAAATTAGATTCAGCAAATTAGTGTGTGTTGTATGAATAAACCATTGAATATGGGTATTTTCATTACATATACGATCCTTTTAGCAGGATTTTTGCCTTAGTAAAACCTAGGTGGGCACTGGAAAAACTTTCATACTAAAGTATTCACAGTTACTTTGGGCTTTATGTGAGTGTCTTCATCTGCTTTAGTCGGAAATCTGTGTTTTGCAAATCAAACTGTGCCCCTTATTTTGACAATTATCCTTTTGCTGTTTGTGCTTTAGCTTTGATGGGTTCAGTTCTCTTTTCTGTTAATTTCCAGTTTACAATGGCTTTCCACTTCGTGTTGAGAATATGCATGGCAGAAACTCCATTTGTGCAGCAGTGATCAATCAAAAAACTAATTCTCTTCCATCCATGATTTATTTTTTTCATTAAGGTATAAATAGAAAAGGATACAGTTCAAAAATTAATTTAATTTAGAATGGCATTAGACACTCATTCAATTGATGGGATTCTTTCTTGTAAAAAATATCATAGTCACCTAGCACATGCCAGGCATTGTGCTGTTAATAGAATTTATGGTGAGCCATTCCTATGGACTGAAGTCCTCAAATGGGCACAGTACATCAGCTCAAATGGAGCTATCTAGCTGAGCAAGATCTTTCACATTTGTAATCCCAGTACTAAGAGGCTGAGGGCAGGATGATTAAAAATTTCAAGCTAGCCTGAGCTACGTAGCAACATCTTATTTCAAAAAACAAACAAACACAAAATACCAAACTAAAAATAGAGTAACTTAAAATAAATTTCCATATCACCACACTAAAATTGAAGTTATTTAACTCTTATGACCTAAACTTTCAAGAAATTAGGAGAAAGATGCCTAATGGTTAAGTCTCCAAATAGGGCGATTTCTGACAATACAGAAAATTTGCAAGCAGCCAATTAAAATGGACCCAGTCATCCTAAAGCAGTGTGGCAAAGAAATTTCCTCTACTTGAACCAATCCAAAGAAAATGACCTAAAACAACTTCACGTACAGTAATCTGCTTTTTTGCACTATGGTATTTCTTTGTTCTTGCTTAAGCTACCTTACAAAAACTCATAGTACTTCCACCCTAGTGGAACTCCTGACTGTGCTTCCTGGCTCATGAATTATTAATAAAATCCAACTAGATCTTTAAATTTCAGTTTGTTGAAATTGTATTCTTTGACAATGCTAACCACTAGGGAAATAAAGATGAATACTGAGATGCCCCAACTTTTCAATGAGGTGAACTGAAATATGAAAAAGAGAAACTACAGCCAAGGGTATAAGGGACTCTGTTTACATTGACTACAGTTTAGAAAAAGACTCTCAGTGTTTTCAGCTGCTCTCCTACAAACATAACAAAGTGACTGGATGCTCAGAGGTATGTACAGTTTTAAAACCAATGCATATAAATAAATGAAGCTAATACAATCCTTTTGGAGAAATTGTTTAAATCAGTTTCCCTCTTTGTCTTCTAAGAAAGGCTGGAGTGATGAGCAGCAGCTCACAGAAATGAAGCAGAGGATACTTGGATCTAACTCAGGAAGTGAAGTACCTCTGAATGAAAACAGCACACCTGGGACCTCCTCTGAGGGCAATGAGCACTCAAAGTGGATGTTATGCCATCCAAATTGATGGAAACCTCCAGGGTAGGGGAGAGGGAAGAACATGTAGACTCCAATTACTTGACAGTTTTGCCAAGTACAAAGCAACCTGCCAGATAAGGATCTTAGTCACTTAATGATTTCACTTTAATCAGGTTTTTCACACATGGGAGATGCCTGCTCACATAGTACACACGCCCTAAACATGTAAACACACGGTACAGATTCTTGGGTGCACAGCTCAAGGCACTAGACTCACTGAGGCCACTAACCAACAGCGGAAGCTTGCAGCATCAGAACTTTAGCCTTTATGGCCCTTGGTGATTTAGGCAGAAGGAATAAAGTGACGTGCAGTAGAACGTAGAATTTCAGAGAAAGGGTAGGCGAAGACAGCAATAGCTAGAAAGTTATCCCTCTCGTTTATTTATTTTCTTTCTTTCTTTTCTTCTTTCTTTCTTTCTTTCTGTATTCTGTGTAATAAGGAAAAATCTTGGACAGATATATGGACAGCTGAGAATAGTTAATTTACACCCAAAGTTTTCCTGTCAGTGCCCACTGATATTTGGAAAGCCTTGTATTTATTCTGAAGAGATGTTTCTAGGTATTACTTTCTCCTAAACAACCTAAAATAATTATGCCTCAAATGAAGACTATGACCAAGGATATAGCTGTTGTGACAATTTTTGTACTTTACCACCAAATCAGAATGGCTGACATGGAAAAAGAGTAACAGATGGCAGGACCAATAGCGACAGAGGCACATGGTTTGCTCAAGGTCATATAAATTGCAGCAGCACAATTAGAAACAAAACCCAGAAAGATCTCAGAGCTAAACTCTACTGCTTATGCATCTTATTTTATCAAAAAATGTGGTTTCATTAAAAAAATTATAAAATAGAATCTCGCCTTAGTTTTTTTTTTTTTTTTATTAGATGCACACCTAAAAATGATAGTATTATTGGGAGAAAGCAAATAACCCCACCAGCCAGACTCTACTCTGTGGGGTATGAAGGCTACTTTGGCACACAGAAACAGAAAACATGCTTTGCAACTCCATGTGACAATCCAAGCTACTGGCTTGTATTACTTAGGCATTTGATGTATGAATGTGCGTTCCAGGGTCAGGAGGTTGAAAGTTTATGTGGACTTTCCTGACGTTTATGTGCAGGACAAATTGAGCAGTCTGAAAGGGGACAGAGGGAAGGAACCTGGTGGTGAGCGGGGGCCAGTCAGGGAACTGTTTCAGTAGTGAAGATCAAGCATAAGAACTAGAACCAAACCTAGGACTGGGAATGCAGGTAATCCTACTGATGAAAGCGAGGACTTCATGTATTGAGAAGGAGGCTGTTGTCTTTCTAGTCCTATTTAGGTTTAGGCACAAGCAAAGTTTTGTAGGAAACTAGGAAAAAGCCAGATTTCTTTCTGCAACTAAAAGGAAAAATTCAATGAAGAATTAGAAAGTAGACAACCACACAACATGATGACTAGAATTATAACCATGAGTAAATTCTCAATGAAAGGGTAAAGAAATGAAATCAATTATGTGATCATTGGGGAAATTTTTTATTTAAAGCCTCAAAAGGTTTCTGAGAAGCTGAAGAGGGAAGATTCCTAAAAAAATATATTTCATTAAAATTTAAAGCTTATATTCTTTGTAATATTCTCAAGAAAAGCCACAGACTGTCTGAAAGTATTTGCAAAAATATATAAGATGCAGACTTATGTCCAGAAAATATAAGTCAGAAATCTTGATACTAGAGAAATGAAAATTGTGATAATAAATAGAAAGATTTGAACAGATACGTTATCAGAGAAAATACACAGGGGGGAAACAAATAGATGGAAAAGTCTTCTCTTGTGATTTTTTTTAGAATAGACTAATTGCACCATTGCCTCAAACAATAATATATTAATCACAATGTCGTACACCAATGTAGTGCTTACAATTTGGTAGATGACATTTTAAACACTTTATAAATATTATGTAATTTCCGTAGTTAATTACCAGAGTTTCTTGCATCATTTTATTGCTAAACTGTGGCACAGAAAAATTTTGTATTACAATCTCCCCCAAGGACATGCAGCTGAGCCCAGATTTGAATAAGAACAATAAAGCTTCAAAGTCTGTCCTCTGGCTTTGACAATTTCAACCTTTCCAGAGACCAGCAAGAATATACTGAACAACTAATTATTTTGGTTCTACAATATAGAGTTGTAAGGAACTGACTAAACATACTCCATTTTCTAGAGGAGCCTTAAATCTGGTAGGATAACTGTGTGTCTGCAAATTGATTCTATTTAATCATGATTCAGGTTTGATCACCAGGAAATAAATAATAAACAAACAGACTATCATCATTTTGAGTGCAGGACAGAATCTGACTAATACATGTGGGATTACTGAAAAACTCCTAAGACCTGTGCATTTCAGAAACTCTCCGGAGGAAACTGAAGACCCAAAATCATAAAAAGAATTCAACATAGGAGTAGGACATTGTATATTTGAAAGATGGTCCTTTATAATCTTTTATGCCACTGTAATTGTCAGCAAAAATATTTACCATGTATCTCTTTCATGCTTGACAGGTCCTTATGTTCTCGTTTGTTGCTAATAACTTACTATAAACAAAGATGATCCATGTTCAAACATGACAATGACCTAATTCAATTACTACCCGTGTTAGAACCTCAGCTCTCAGGAGAGCAGAATAAGTTCCTGCTAGCCAGGTATGGATGCAATGACACTAAAGGCTCAACCATAAATGCCTTCTGTTACTGTTTTGCCGTATTTTTGTTTGTTTTGCCTTTCTGTATAAAATGATAGCATCCTGTTTCCTAGAATGTGAAACGGTACAGGAGATATTGATAAAATGCAAAGAAACAGGCAGCAGAAATTTTACATAATTAATTGACTCTAATTTAAAAAAAAAAAGTGTGTGAAGCTGTAGCTGAAGAAGTCAGCCTGTGAGACGGCATCTTCATTACGGTCTGGTTTTCATTATTCTGGCAGCTTAGCCTGGAAAGTAGTGCAACGTGTGTGCATCAGACAGCAAGCAGCGCTGTTTGGGGGAGGGAGGAAGGAGAAAGAGGGAAAGAAAATGAGGCAGGAAACGGAGAAGCAGAGGAGGGAAGAACCAAGCGTGCACAGAGCAAGCAAGAGAAAGAGATCGTGGGAGACGTGAAAGAGTGAAGGATCAGAAGGAGGGGGAATGTACAAGCCAGATTTTTATTGGAAGCAGTTGAAGTGGTTGCTATGAGACCCGCTCCAGCACAGGACCAGCAGCCAGCCCGGCGCTGATGGCTCTTTCCTCACACTAAACCTTGCCTTTGACACAGTTTTAGAGTTGTTTAATATCTGAGCAAGCACCTGACACGGGGGACTTCTTTCTCCTCCGGTCTTTCGGGTAAAATGGAGGTGGAAAATGAAGCCAGCTGCTCCCCCGGCAGCGCATCAGGCGGGTCCAGAGAGTACAAGGTGGTAATGCTGGGAGCAGGGGGAGTTGGTAAAAGCGGTAAGTTTCAACAGCAAATGCTGGGAAAGAGGAACCTCTTAGAGGCAACTCTGGAGCGGGGAGCAACATAATAATGCGATGCTGTTAGCAGACAGAGCGGCAGTCAAACACGGAGTGTCTGGCAGGATGTTTGAAAGTATAAAGACTGTTAAGGGGTTGCTGATGAGTCAGGGGAATTCAGACAGGGATGTGTGATACACAGGACTCTAAGAGGACAATTAACCTTTCTTGTCTCGTGCTGGGTAATATTTGCTCTTAATTTATATGTTTTGTAAAGGATGATATTAATTAAATAAATAATGTATAGGAAAATGTGTTCCTATTCTTCAAAAATATTCATATAGAAAAGACGTGCTATAAATAGTTTTAACAGATAAGCGCACACACACACACACACACACACACACACAAAGGATTCTCAGTGTTGATTGTTTCCTTCTCAGAGCAGGAGCTTCCTGTTGGTTTTTCCTCATCTGCGTCTGGCATAGCATGTGTGCCTCTTGAATAGAAGAGGAAAGTTGTGTTCTGAAAGTGACGGGGTCTCGCGGGAAGGCATCACCGCGGGTCTGTGCCCCGGTGGTCACTGCTTGGAGGGTGTTCGAGCCACGCTTCGTGGTTACCTAAGATACAGGAGAAGATCTGGAGCATTAAATGGATGGGGTATGGCAAGGGAGGTGACGGTGATGTTTGAGAAATTTGTTTTGATACTTGAAGGAGACACACTGTCCTTGATTTGGCTTCTTGTGGAGCTTAAAATCCAAATATAGAAAATTATAAAGGAAGATATATAGTGGTGTTTGAGCTGAGATAAATGCTGAACAGTTTTGGCCTATGGATAATAGTGAGCTGAAGATAGTTTTGTGTAGAAGGGTAAAACAATTGCCATTGGAAATATATGTTTGGAGATGCTAAAAGACAGAAATAATTATAAGATTAATCTATATTAATAAGGCCAAAAGAATGTAATGGCTTTGTGCTTGAGTAAAAGATTCCAAGTTGAGGGCAGTATTTCTTTTTTCTTTCTTTCTTTCTTTCTTTCTTTCTTTCTTTCTTTCTTTTTTTTTTTTTTGAGATAGGGTCTTGACATATATGTCATGTTGCCCTGGACTCACCATGTAGCTCCCACTGGCCTTGAACTTGTAGCAATCCTCCCCCTCAGCCTCTCCAGTGATAGGATTACATGCACCATCAGGATTGGCAAGGATAGTATTCTTAGGAACAGAAATTAAATAATTAATATCTTTGGCAATGGGGCACAAAAGGAAAGAAGATAGGACAGGAAAAAAAGTGGAAAATGATAATGACTTTAGTAGACATTGAAGTTAAATAGGAAAACAAATAACAAGCAACAATAAACTAGGAAACCAGTGCTCCTCATCTACACAAAAAATGAATTACCCTAAAGAGGAAAAGTAGGTAGAAATGGACATAACCATTAGAAAAAATGTGTCTCTTAATGAGAAAAGCTAGTCTCCTGGGAAAGAACATGAAATGAAAGCCTGTGGCACAGTATAAGTGGGTTCCTTAAACAACAACAAAAAGATTTCTCTTTTAAATATATTGCGATGAGATGGAAAGAATCAAAATAGGTGAGGGTCCAGAGAGGGAGAAAGAACAAAACAAAATAATCTAAATAAATAAACCTTTGCCTCTCAGTTAAATGTAAAGGAAGTTTCGTGTTAATACTGATAGGAGAATGTTTACACCTATATCCTGTGCTTTAAGTAACTACTTTAAAGATAACAATATGAAGTGTATTAACTTTTATTATTCTCCTATGATTTTGTTATGAAATTTTGTTTTACCATTTTTGATGCAGATTATATTCATTTAAAGAATAACTTTAAGGGGTGGGGAGATAGCTCAGTTGAATAAGCACTTGCCTGGCAAGCTCAAGGGCCTGAGTTCAATCCCCAGCTCTGCCAAAAAATAAATAAATAAATAAATAAAGAATAACTTTATTTACATCAAACAGCCTTATTTACAGCAAATAAAGCTATTCTTTTAAAAAATGTAAGCAGTGTAACACAATGAGGAAGAAGCAATAGGAGAATAAAATCTAATGAGAGCGAAGAGTGGATCTGAGAAAAGACAGGAGGCCCCACAACAGAACCTGCCACAGAGTCCAGGAGGGAGGGAGATGCTGCCATGGGCCAGGGTTCCTGTTCTCGCTCCGCTTGATGGCTTGGTGCTTCCAGAATTCTCCAGGATTAGGAATGTGGGAATGCAGTGACTATTTTTTAGCATCCCTTATTTAATTCTATGGACCAAGAAATTGGAGAGCAGAGATGTTATGCTGGAACACCCTCCAGCAGTACACTGGGGTACTATGATAGTAGAACAGTAGCATTGTGTCGCTTCTGTTGACTTCCCTTCAGTAGTAGTAGTGCTGACAGTTCATTGTCAGAAATTTTCACCAAAACACAGTGACTGGAGGACTGGCCTGGATTACTTTTACTTATACTTTGAACAAACAAATATAGTTTCTAATTAAGTATTTGAACAAAATTCTTTCATTGGTATAAAGACTGGATTAGCCAGTTTGCCTATAGAGAAGATTAAAAATGAAGTGTCAGTAATCCAGTTGTACTGTGTAAATGACACACTTGACTGTTACTGGAGAGAATTATTTATACTACAACTCAATGCCTGGAAAGTGCTGGTCCTTAGGGCGAAGGGCTTGGAATCACAGCAACGGAATTGCACGCACACGCTGGACTCCACGTGGCTTACTGGCAGTCATCAGTATATGAATATTCATGAACCAAATCCAAATTTTCTCAAAGGTTAAAATGTTTACCTTCAAAGTGTACTTTTCTTTTAAGTCACTTTTCACATAGACAAAGGACTGGATCAATTAAAAAAAGAACCCACAGATTGTCTGAGTCCACTTTAGAGATTCTAGGAGAGCCTCTTCTGCAGAGGCTAAGGCGGATGCTTCAGTCTCTAGTAGTTTTAGTTTTGAGAGGCAGACATGATTCAGTCTTGCTCTGACTTTGCTGTGACTGTGATTTTTTTATATGTATATACACTTTTATTTATTTAATTTTATTACTGGGGATCAAACTCAACACCTGTGCCTGCCAGGTAGGCACCTAGGCCACTAAGTTATCTCCTGGACTTTTTTTTTTTTTTTTTTTTTTTTTTTGCATTTTAGGGAAAGGTCTACAGGGTGTTCAGGGTCTCATTACTAAATTGGACTTGCAGTGATCCGCCTGTTTACAGCAGCCTCCCAAGTGCTGAGGTTATGGGCATGCACAACCATGCCCAGTCTTTTTTTTTTTTTTTTTTTTTTGGGGGGGGGAGACCAGGGATTGAACTTAGGCCCTTGCGCTTGCAAGGGAAGAGCTTATTCCACTGAGCCATCTCCTCGGCCCCTACCATACCCAGTCTTAATCACTGTCTCAGTGTGCCTCAGGGGTGGGACTGACATGGCACGCCAGGGGATCGAACCCCCAGCCTTGTGCCTGCTTGCAGGTGCTTTAATCTGCTGAGCTATTTGGCTGGGCCATGAGCATAGGTTTTTAAAAGAGCAAAATCTCAGGGAGCAATACCTCTTGAAAAATCATGTTTTTTTAACTCCATGTTGGATTAGTAAAGTAAGAAGTTTGGAAAGGATTTTCTGCTTTATTAAAATAGGAATTTGTAGAAGATTTAAATATGTGAGTGAATAAACATACTCTTTCAGGAATAACAAACCAGTCGACTTTATTGAACACATATTATGAGATGTAATTTTCTCTTTCTTTCTTTCTTTTTTTTCTTTTTTTTTGTTACTGGGAATCCCGAACCTTAAGTACATACTGTGCACAAGCTTGTACTGGATATTGTATTGAGGAAACATGTTATTTATTTATTTATTATTTTTTTATACTGAAATAGAACTTGGGGCCTGACACTTGCCAGACAGGTGCTGTGCCAATGAACTATGTCCCAGCCCTATTTTTTTTTTTTTTTGGAAAAATTTAAAAAACACACAGAAGGGGCGGCTAAGGGATGTATGTATTTCATGCCTAAATTTACTCCTCACCAAGCTGAGACCAAGTGTCTCCACTTTACAGATTGAAAACCTGAGAGCCAATGAAACAATTTGTGCCTGGAAGTAAGTGAAACAACTTATAGAACTCTTACATTTTGTCTGACTCTTTAACACATTATTTTTAATTCTTTGGGGGGGAGAAAAAGCAAAGAGCTTCTATGAGCCACTATTAGGAAAACATTAATTTGTTGTCAAAATATTGTTTTATTTTTCTTGAATGTTATAAAGAGGAAGTATAAGCAATAAACTAGGTTATCATTATATATCTTTGATCTTTAGATTAATATAGTTAACTATTGTTATGTTTTTTATTCTAAATATAATATATATATATATTAAGTATTATACCAAATTTTGTCTGAACATGCTCACTGAGGATAAAAACAGATACACAGCAAATAGTTCTCATCTTTACTTAAAGAACAGGAAGACTCACAACTTGAGAATTTCATGCATGCATAGTGGGTTAGTCACATCTAGAACATAATTCTATGAATTCTGAAAGCTATTTACGCATCACACCAGTTTTTACAGAGTTTGATCAGAACTATTCAAAGTAGCAGATCCATATTCAAAGTAGCAGATAATCAGGATGAATAAGCCAAAGTCTAACGTGTAACATGAGCTCTGTGGGTAATAGTACTTCACAGCATTGGGGATTGCTGTGAGGTGAGTAAGTACGGCCGTGAGGCGATGGCTATGTACATTTGCTTCACGATGACAGAGCCCTTGTGCTGCGCACCTGAACCCTGCAACTTCGTGTTGCACAGTTCGCCTCGCCATGGCCTGCTTAATAGCATTTTGGTCACCAATGCAGCGTACAAAATGTGGTGGTCCCATTAGATTGTAATTGGGCTGAGAAATGCCTGCCATTCTTTTTTAAATTTATTTATTTATTTATTTATTATTTTATTTATTTCTTTTGCCGATTTGTAATGTTGGAGCAGCTTGAGGTCATGCCATTATGCATTAGTCATTTTGCTGGTGCTCATTAGGAAACACCCTGGTATATGACTCACATAATAGACCACATGTTTAATTATGAGACCTATGTAATACTTGATAGTGATAATAAATGACTATGTAAGAGTAATTTTCTCCTGTACTTGACATAATCTTATATTACTCATCACACACACACACACACATACGCGCACACACACACACACACACACACACACACATCCTTCAGGTAGGTAAGGTATGAATTACCTATTTTGTAGAACTATACTTCTTAATATTTGCACAATGACAAAATCACCTAATGGGGACCAGCAAGATAACTCAGTGGACTAAAACACCTGCTTAGGCAAGCGTAGGCAATCGCAGGGACCACAGCTCAGTCCTCTGCACCATATGTCATACCAGCCACACCGCCAGAGTGGGCTGCGCCTGCCACAGAGTTCGGGCTTAGTGGTATATGTGTGTAATCTCCGTGCTGCAGAGGCTGACAGCAGGAAAATCACTATGAGTCCAAGCTACATAGTGAGCCCCTGTAACAACCAAATACATTTTAAAAAATCAACTAATAAATTTCTAAGAAATCATCCTAGCTCTTAAGCAACACATGCTCATATGTAGAATAAAACACATTTTTAAAAAAGTACATAAGACTCATATGTATTTGAGGAAATAACCTCAAATTAAAGTAGAACACAAATTTATATGTACATATATTGCATTTAAAAAGAAAACATGAAAATTTGGGTCACTTCTCCAGTGAATTTGCTGTATTTTCAGTACAATTTTAGACTTCTATCTTCGTTTGTTCCTGTGCCCATCATGCCCTCCTTAAAGAAACTGTACAAAAATACTGATAGCTATAGTTGAATTTCATAGACTGTAAGTAGTCTTTATAAATGTTTTAAATATGTGTCTTTTTGTGTCCTTGTGGTTCAGCACAGAACAGCTACCACCCGAGTGGTAGAGCATGCTGCATCTCTGCCTGATGCCCTGCACTCACATGTGCTTTTTCTCATTGTAAGCTCATTATCTAGCAACCCTTAGCCAATCATGGTAACTATATTTTCTGAAATATATTTTACTTATGTGATCTTACAATGTTTTGATGATAAAATTATGAAGAGTACGCACAAATCATCTATTTTCTCTATTTAGGTGAGGTTGCAGAGGTATTGAGATTTTTAAGAGATTTGTTCATGAATATACAGAATTAAGAAAGTAAGGGCCTGAGAGATAGCTCAGCAGACTAAGCACCACTTAGGCAAGTGCAGAGACCGGGATTTTATTCCAGGCACCGCATGCCACACAGGTCCCACCCCTAGGCGCACTGACCCAGTGACCAAGACATGGAGTGTTGGTGAATGCCTGTAATCCCAGTGCTGGGGAGGCTGAAAACAGGGGGATCACTACAAATCCGACCTACATAGTGAGACCCTGTACTAAATACAAGAAAGAAAGAAAGAAAGAAAGAAAGAAAGAAAGAAAGAAAGAAAGAAAGAAAGAGAAATTGACTGTTTTCTGATTATATTATTTCCACTCTATTTGCATGGGAAAAGCACACAATGTATCCAAATATCAGATGTGTCTCACACATCTTCCCTGGTCTCTAGGATGCATACTGGAATTATCTTGGGGAAATTGTTGTTCAGTATACATTTCCAAGTGCCAAATGCGTACGCAGCAGTAGAAAATAATGTGTGAAGAGAAAATGTTTTGCATAACTTAAGATTTTGAGCATGATCCCTGTCCTCTAGGAGTCTATAACCCTATGGTGGGAAAACTGTTTAAAACAAAGTAATACATTTGTATTTAATTTCTAATGTGACAGCTGTGGCTAAATCAGAATGTGAAACCCCATTTTATCAAAGCAGAGATAAATCACAGTAGAATAAGTCACAGCATAGATGATGCTGTATTGTGCATCGAATGATGAGCACAAATCTTTGTGTTTAAGAATAGAAAGTATGAAGATAGCTAAAATGTGGAATTAAACAGAAACAGAACAGAGAAATCCAAGGAACATGTGAGCCTCCTAGTTTTCATAAAGAAATCTTCATTATTTTTTGTAGCTGGAAAGATCTGAGGTGTGTTTAATGTATAATTTAGAAAAACTGTAAGAAGTTATGCAAAGCAAACAAAAGAAGCAAAAATATGACGAATATTAGAGAACTCAGAATTTGTAAGAAGGCATGTTTTGAGTTACTCCGCTCTACACTCTTTTGCAATTAGTCACTAATAAATTCTGAGCTCTGTGTAGCAAGGTTTTATTAAAGGCAAGCAATAATGGTATTTTCTGAGGTAAATAGAAAATTCACTTAATCATTTCCTTCGATCTCTGTGAATTAGAAGAGAAATTGGAGACTTTATCTGATGGATTAAATCAAGACAAACAACCTGGTGTTTATTCACTTTCTTGAGGGTCTGGATTATATCTCAGTAACCTAACTTTGAGTCTGATATACGTAAATAATTGTTCTATCATGACCACATATTATTTTAAAATTGTGGATTACAAAGGCAGAAGAAAACAATGAATGAAAAAAAGATGCAAACTGTTAAGACACAGGACTGTCTGCTATCCTTCCGAATGGCTGCCACTCTGTTCACACTGCAGACCTCAACACTGCAGGGCATGAACAAAAACTCCAAATAGAGATAAGTGAAAATGTCAATTGGTTTTCCTAAAAGAGGCTATGCCTGCGAGAATAACTCAGATAAAAAAGTGGTAAAGGACAGTTCATCCAAGATAATAGACAAACTGAGTATAGATACTAAACTGATGAAAGCAAGTTAGAATGATGTTATGTTCTTGTCAGAGAAATGGTTAAGAAATGAATGAGCATGTATAAGTCCTTAAACCACCCACATGTCCCTAGACTTTTGACATTTCTATAGGCGTTCAGCTGTCCTGGTGAGAAATGCAATGGCCTATCCGACGCACAAACCTGCACTGACTCCTTCTGGCTACTCTGTGGGTAATACTGTCCTTCGTGTTTTACAGGTAAGAACACCGGGGCCCACAGACAGAAGAGCATAATGTGCCTAGAAACAGAGACCAGAAATGATCGATAATCCCAAAGTACCTATAGATTTCAATTCACTGCTTACACCATTTCCATGCTGACACTTCTCATTTTGTCTTTTGAGAAGGTGGTAAAGTAGATCTGAGTTCCAATTTAAGCTGTATTGGCACAGATGTATTGTAGACAGTAAGCAAAATCACATACACCAATATATTGGAAAATTTCAGTTTTCTTATCAAACAACTGGAAGTGCTACACTTATTTAAATGAACTGGACCATGAGGTATAAAAAGTAATTCAATATTAATATGCTGAGCTGTAACAGGCTCAGGTCAACAACTTTGGACAATTGCCAGTTCTGCTGATAACCCACTACTGTTATGGACTATTGGACTTCATTGGGTTATTTTGCTGAATTCAGGTACCTACAATATTTGAACTGGCATCAAATATGAAAGGGCCTTTTAAAGACTTCTCCAAATTCACTTCTCTAATAGCAGTGGAACAGCCATCTCTGACAAAACAAGACAAAAAAGGGGATATAAATAAAGGACCATTTGGTAGTGAAAATATATATATGTGTGTACATATGAGATAATTAGGATAAATATACAGCTATTTTCTCTTAGTTCAATGAGAAGAAAGGTTTGTACTAATATTGCTTAGACAAGATATCACACCTGCATCTTGTCCACTGAATAACTGCCATGAAGACAACAATATGTAGTGTATCAATTATCGTAACTGTCCTACTAACCTGTTTTGAAACTGTTTCGTTACCATTTTTCCTCATTAAAAATTTAAAAAATTAACTGGAGGAGTGCGAGTTCTAATCAGACATTTCCAAATAAGAAGCAGCATTGGGCACTGAACACAATGTTCCTGCCCTCGTCCTGGGCTCCTGACTAGGAAATCTTCAGGCCTTGGGAAAGCCAAGTAATCTAAGTGAATTAGCCAAGTAAATTCAATAAAAATAGTTCATTGAAATTTTCTATCTATGAAGAAATAAATATCATGCTGACTATATCATGCAGGAGGTTTTTTAGAACTCTGAGGTTCTGGTTTACCTTAGGGAATATATTCTTTCTCTAATTGTATGCATTATAGTATAATTAATATAAATCAGTTACTGGAATAGGAACAAAAATTTTTTTCAACTTACTTAATAAGAACCAATGTGTGTGTGTGTGTGTGTGTGTGTGTGTGTGTGTGTGCATGTGTGTGTGTGTGTGTGTGTGTGTGCATGCATTCACACATGCCTAGTGGCCAGAGTAGAGAAAAGCCCCCAGCTATTATCAATAATTTAGTCATAACTTCAGCCCTATCTCCTATGTGTTGGGATACACAAAATGTAGCATAAAGAATTGGCATGCAGGTTGATAGGAACCATGATAGAGTTGTGCTGGAAGTATTTTGAAAAGAGTGCAAAGTGTGATGTTAGTAAGAATTACAGATCATTATCTGTTCAAATGCTCAACTATGGTTTTGAGACTAGAAGTCTCCTGACTTCCTGTAGTATAGCTTTATCCTGTAGACCACGTTGCTTTCGGTTAAGCAGCATCAAATATGCTTCTTGCATCTGCAAAGTAGGCTGCCAATTATGACTAACCCCATGTACGTATGTCTTTGCAGTGCGGAGGGACTGTGAAGGTACACAGGTGGATGGCCATCCTCTGTTCTGCTTGCACACACGGAGGGAACACTTATCACTGAATTGGGCTGTTATTTGCACAGTGTGTCCATTATCTTGACATAATCACCTGGGCTTTCATCATAAATACTAGCTCTATGATGAATACGACCAAGTATACCATCTGTTCTTCTGGTCCCTCAGCAGGCATCAGCTAATGGCTACCACTGGCTCCAGTATCAGATCATCACTTCTGACCTTTTTGCCTACTCCGACACTACACCAGCTAACATCACAGCTTTTTAGGGGTTTAGTGGCCTGTTGTGGTCTCCACACTTCTACAGGCAATTTAATATCCTGCCATTGCCAAGTTTATTGGGCATATAGAATTATGTGCTTGATTGTCCCTGTGAGACAAGTGAAGAATGGAAAGGCTGAAGCCCCTTCAGGGAACGGTGCACTGGGAGAACTGCATGAAAGACACTTCCTGGTCCCAATAAACTGTCCTTGGTTGCACTAAAATGGGAGGTAGGAAATTTGTGGTCTCAAGAAGGAACAAGGGCATTTATTATTATTATTATTATTATTATTATTATTATTATTAATTTTAGCTTTCATCTTTGTCGAGTCATGTGTAGGACCTCATGATAACATCCGTATGGAGTGCACATAACATATATCAATTCCTTTTTCATCCTCTTCCACTGCGCTTCCCTCCCTCCAAGTCTTGATCTCCTTCCTTTTGACAAGAGATTTATTTTCCTATTATCTGTTTTTTTTTTATTTTGCTCTTTAATTTATTTGTATTTGGTATTGGTTTTATAAGTTGTAGTGGATGTGCAGAGCAGAACTCTTGTTTGGGGCATTAACATTTCAGTGGTTACTTATTAGATGGATGTAAAAGCCTTAGCTTTCCAACCCATAATTGTCTTCATCTGCTTTAAAATGGGTGGCAAAAATACACCTGTATCTTTACATCAGTCTGCTTGGACTCACACAGGAGGAATGACTCATTTTATCCATGCTATTACTCGGGTCACTTCTTGCCTCAGTTTATAGTACAACGTGAAGTAACCCTTGGGAATCCCACGGAATCCCTGTCCTATTCAGAAGTGTATCCTGAGCATTGACCCATGGAGGCTCAAAGTCCTGCAGTGTAGGTGTAGTGTTTCCCTCAGCTACAGATGAGACTGGTGGGATTCAAGAGAATGATGAAGTCATGCATGGACCTACATGCTGGAGAGGGTTTTCGGGATGGCCACTGCCAAGGCAGAGCCCTTCAAGCCACAGCCAGCCACTATGCATCACCTCTAATTTTGGCTCACTCTTGATCTGCAGGGTGAGGATTTAGTACAGGAGTATAGACAGAATAATGTGAAGGAGAGATTTGCAGATCCAAGAATAGCCATGTTTGTGGTTTCTCATTAGTATAATAGGGACAAGTAATACAATGACTACTGCTTATGGACTATTAAGAAGAAAGCTTGGCACACAGTGCTGAATAATATCTGTATCAATAAATGGATGATTATGTTTTGAATTATTTTTTCTTAGCAGAATTTGATCTTGCACAGGTCACTTAAACTTTCCTCATTAATGACATTAATTAAAATTATCTAGGGCCAGGCAGATAGCTCAGTGGATTAAAGCACCTGTTTAGGCAGGAGCAGGGCCCAGGTTTGATCCCTGGCATGCTGTACTGGGCCAGCAATTGTGCCTGGGCATGGTGGCATGCACCTATAATCCCAGTGCTTGGGAGGCTAAGAACAGGAGGATCATTATAAGTCTGATTTGTGTAGTGACACCCTGTAGACCCTATACTAAATATATTAAAAAATAAATTAAATTAAATTATCTCAGAGAGTGGCTTGGGTAGAGGACATTAGAAAATATCAGTGAAACTATAGATTACAATTTTCAAAATATCATGTCTTCATTAAAGCTGACACCTGACTCCCTTCCCCCATCCATTCCTCCTTCCTTCCTTCCTTCCTTCCTTCCTTCCTTCCTTCCTTCCTTCCTTCCTTCCTTCCTTTCCTCCTTCCTTCCTTCCTCCCTCCCT
>NW_004524579.1:19827347-19935882 GCF_000260255.1 Octodon degus | reverse complement strand
TCCCTCCCTCCCTTTCTTCCTTTCTTCCTTCTTTTCTTGTCTCTTCCTTCTTTTTCCCCACTTTTACTTCCACATCTTCACCTAAGATGTTTTATTTTGTACACAGGACAATATAAAGGAATTTTTGAGATGGGTTCTAGGAAAATGTAATTAATGCTGAATATTACACACTTTCTCCTATAAATTCAGTTTCTCTGCACCTGCTCTTGCTTTCTGTATCTTTAAGCTGATTCAGTTTAGCTTTGGTCTATTCAGTGGTAACTTCAGTGATGACAATAATAATGATGGTTTGCTAGTTACCCTAGTAATTAATCCTTTTATTCATCTTAATTGACATTAAAACACACATGCATACACATACACATAGAAATGCATAGCATATTTTTTGAAATTGGAATAACTTTACCTATTCTCTTCATAGATTTTTCTCATCTGATTTGTCTAGTATCATGTATTCCTCAGCATCCCACTCTATCTGGTCTTCACAACACTGCCAGTCTGATTGCCCTGGAATAATGTTCTACTCCTTTCC
This sequence comes from Octodon degus, assembly GCF_000260255.1. Taxonomy (NCBI): domain Eukaryota; kingdom Metazoa; phylum Chordata; class Mammalia; order Rodentia; family Octodontidae; genus Octodon; species Octodon degus. The sequence continues at coordinate 19,935,350 of NW_004524579.1, read as the reverse complement.
TCTAATCAGATATTTTCAGTGACCCATTTATTGCCAACAGACTGGCATTTGATGCCTGAAAGACTCCAGGTATCTGCAATATGTGATCTCTGTCAGTAACCACCGAGAGGAGGTGTGTGTTCTCAATACAGGCAGACAAGAGGACTGCTCTGGGCAAACAGCAAGGAGTTCAGCTGGACAGGGCAGAAAGATAAAAGCCCGGGAGTGGGAGCCTAAGGCAGGAGCTACAGGGGATCATTAATAATGAGGAGCATCCTAACAAGTGAAAAAGATGGAAAGAGTCAGAACTAAAATTACAGAAGTAGGATATTGCAAAATTGTAACTTGCAGTGGGCTCTGGTATAGAGATTTGTTGAACTGTATCTCTCCTCTCTATCTCTCTCTCTGTCTCTAAGCCTCTGTGCCTCTCTATCTGTCTCTGTCTTTCTGTCTCTGTCTCTTTCTGTTTCTATTTCTGTCTCTCACTGTCTCTCTGTCTCTCTCACTGTGTCTCTCACTATAAAAATCTAAGAAGACTGACAATGACTTTTAGCTTTCCAGCCAAATTAAGTCAGTTGTTATGTGCTCAAAACTTACAATTTCTACAGTAGATCATATACATGGTAATTCTAACATAAACTCTTTTCTGCTTTTCCTCATTTTCTCTAGTCTGATTAAGTGATACAGAATCTTTTCACATATATATTCTAACATACCAGTCCTGTCTACATCAGCCTAAACTGTTTTCCATTTAAACACTGAAAATCCTTTCTGATGGCTATTTCACCTCTAAATCACATCTCTACAGGTTCTACTAACAAATGGTCTATTGTCTTAAATGTCAATTAAATTTTGACTTTGACTTATTATTTATCTCTTTATGTTTTATTTTCCCATCTTGATTGCAAATTTCTGTAAAATGAAACATAGTTCTTTCTATCATGATATATAAATCCTCAAATATTTTTGTAAATTTAATTTTTTTCTGTTTTGAAAAAATAGAGAAAGAAAGATGGATGGCACACGTAGTAAATTATAGTGGTATCTTGGTTAAGGAATGCTTTTGTGTATAAACAATTTAATATGCAAAGAGAAGTGCTTAGCAACATTTAGCAAAATATTGTTTTTGTTTGCAAGCTCTGCATTGTGTGACAAACAGGACCATGGCCTCCTTCCTTCACTCCAACACAAAAGTGGTCCTCTTTTCCAACATCATAGAACAAATTAAGTTGGTGAACTGAACTACCCCAGCAAATTATATGCTATTCTGTAACTTTCTGGTATAAAGAACACTCAATATAGAAAAAGAGACTGGCACTAAAGGAAAAGTGCCAGGTGTGGGAAAACAGGGTAATGCTGTGGCTTGAAAAGCAGCCTCGCCTGCGGCCGCAGGAAGTCTTTGATACAATGAATCTGAAGGAGGAAAGTTCACCCTGTGATCACCCACACACGTGTCCACAGTGAGTTTGTATGCAAAATCTGGCAAATAGTGAAGGACAAGTAGGAAATCAAGGCATGTTGCATGAAGCAGTGGCATGTGAGAAGATGCTCTAAAATCAGGGCCTTGTTGACATATGCATATAAATCTCAGAAAATACTTTATGTGCTAATTTCCTGAGCCACTTCCCACTGAGTACTAGACTGTAGACTCTTCTAAAACTCAAGTTTCCTGGGATACAAGAAGAGGAGAAAGTCTTTTATGAAATGTTTGTATAGAACTATAAATATTGTTTACTTCTGCCATTTTCAGTTCAAAATGTTAATTAAGATTTCAGAGAATTTTTGCTGTGTAGGCAACACTGGAACCTCGGGCACAGAATCCTAATTATGACACTGAATTGTGAGTCATCCATGTGCTTTTATATGTATTTCCTCCTACCAAGAAAGCCATCCTCAGCCATGAGTTAATTTTAGGTTTAATAAACTGTATCTGAGGGCAGATGAGATAGCTCATCGGACTAAAGTTCCTGCTTAGGCAAGCATAGGCGAGCTCAGGGACAGGGGTTCAATCCCCAGCACCACATGCTGTGCCAGCCCTGCCCCCCAGACTCTGAGCTGACCAGAATCCAGGTATAGTGGAGCAAGCCAGTAATCTCAGGACTGAGGAGGCTGAAAACTGGAGGATCACCATGAGTCCGAGCTTCGTAGTAAAACCTTGCAGCAATCAAATACATAAAAAAATTGTATTTGAAAAAGGACAGAATTCCCAAGAATAGCATACTGTCTTAGTCAGATTTATAATCACGTCATCCCTTTTCCTTAATTTCAAGGATCTATAAAATAAAAAATTAAGAAATATTTTATAAGTAAAATTATTGGGCTCTCAAAAATTCCAAACTTACTAAAAAGAAAAATAAAATAAAATAAAATCATACACACACACACACACACACACACACACACACACACCTTTCTATCCCAGGATGAAGAAGGGTTTTTTGGTTTGTTTGTTTTTTTGATTTTTTCTCCTTCTGTTGAGCTACTAACTTCTTTCTACTTGCTTGATAACAAAATAAGAGTTTAAACATCCAATATCAGCTCTCAGCTGCTTTGGAGGCAGCCCATAAAAACCTTTCAACCTTAAAAACTATGTCTGCCACTTACTTCATCAGAAGCAACTTGAAAACATTTGCATGAAACACCTTGCTGTGACAGGTACACGTGTCTGCACTTGTCTGCTTCTCTAAGCTTATTTGCATTTTTCTTGAGAATTAGTCCTAGACAGCCTAGCATATTGGAAAAGGTTGGACTGCAAACATGGATAGACATGCATTGAAATTTAGTTCTGCCTCCTACTGAGCACTGCCCTTGCTTGTCTTGTCTTCTAATTTCTCAATGTGGATGAGCCAGGATGTATTCCACTGACCTCGGCTTGTCTTTGTTTTCTTATTCTGTTTCATTCAGTGCTCTGTGTTTCTCTCTCTTTCAAGCTTGCATGTAGTTATATTCCTCTATATCTTGACATGAAGTGAAATATATGTCTAGTTAAAATCATAACATCACTAAAATAATGAAAATTAAAATACAGGTTAGAACATAGAGTATAAATTGAAGTCAACACCCTGCAAAATGATTTAGGAGACTGAAATGCATATATGGAGACAGAAATATATAAGTGGACCATATGACCTAACAATTTCATTTCTCGTTATATATATTCAACAAAAGTCACATATATGTGAACAACTGACATGGTTCAGAACATGCATAGTGGCATTATTCCTAATGGCCCTAAAACTTTCTATGTCCATCCATATGAATATATAGATGAAATATACATTTATATACTGAAAATGGAAGGATAACAAAGAGGAAATGTATACACATCAGAGTGACTTTGGGAATCTTTCTCTGTCAATTAGGCTTAAGCAAACTCCATTCATGGACTTGAGATGCTCTGGGCTCTAGTTTTCTGCCATTGTTCAGGATGCTAGAATCACAGCACTGATTTAGTCTCAGGCTCTATATTCATAACCTTGTTGCATAATGGTAAAGATTGATATATATTCCATAAATCTTATATCAAAATTAAAACAAACAAAATTATCTTTGTTTCAGAGATGATCCTGTTAATTTTCCTGGTCATTCCTTTCATTTAAATTTTCTTAGATAATTTACTTAAAACCAACATAGAACATCATAAATCTCCATCCCCTTTGTCATTATTTGAGCCATTTCTGTAAGGATCATGTGCCAGTAGAGTGGGAGCTTTCCCATGGGTGTAGATGTAAGCTTCCTGTTACCCATTTCATTCCAAGTACTGATATGACAGCTCAGGATGATATGATATTCAACCTTGCATACAAAGGTGAAGTTGTGTAGACTGAGAAGTGAACCAGAAATGCTTTGCTGAGTGAGGAGAAGTGATGTCATCTTAGTGTCAGACAAAATAAAGAAAAAAATAATAACCTTCACTCTGACAAGGAGGAGATAGTGTTTATGGAATGACATAATATTAAATATAGCAACAATAGTGGCAATTAGCAGTGTTTATATAGTAGCAGTGGATAGAAATATTCATTAATAAATTGAATAGCTACTATAGTATCACCTGTATTTCCCATAAAAAGAAACGTTTGTTCAAGGATGGTGAATAGAGGGTCCATTCCACTGCTAGTGAGAGAACCAGGATTGAGATTCTGGGAGCAGGATCCTAGATCTTTGTTCTTAAGCACACATGTGTGGAATCCTGAGAAGGGTGGGAACTAAGGGCTGCTTTTATGAATGAGCTTTCTGGATGAAAAGGTGACTCCTGGGTTTTAGGTTCCAGTTCCTCCCAAATGTAAAGACAAATTTCTGTACTTTTTGGAAACACGCTCTGGTTTACTGTGAACAATTGTCATCAGAACCACCTTGAAGATGTTGTTCCAACATCGCATGTTCTTTTCCATCTCATGTGGAAAACTCCATGCACAATTAGATGTCAGGATCAAATGACTTCAGAGGATTCAAGGAGGCCAGTATGGGCTCACTATTCTGTTCAACTTGAGCTTGCCGGGGCAGGTTGTGTACTTCAAGCATCTCATGGCTGCATGTACAATCATATTTAATTTTCAAAGTTTATGGCTTCCACTTCAGCTATGCCAGCTAATCTCTATCTAACTAATAAGGTCCTCTGCTTCCACCCCTATTGATTAATCATCTGTTGGATTTTTAAATATCCATTGGTGTTCAATTTTCTTATATTAAAAAGCCTTATTCTTAAAAGTGATGACTGATTTTCCAAGAGACAGGACTGCATTTTTTAATTTATATAATAGTGAGTGCATAGGAGTCTCACTGGAAATCTACCCTTGGAGATCCTTTTAATAATGAACTATGACACTTTTAGATCCCTAAAAATCTCTACTCTCTGGTGGATAAACTATTTTTCTCTAGCAAGTAGTGACACTAGCACAAGTTTCCTATGTCTACCCTCAAACAAACTACTCTTTTCCTATGCATACCCTTTGCTACAGCCAAAATATCTTCTCTCTGTCTCTAAAACACATGTACCTCACTCATATAAGTAATCCTATTCATTTTACGTAGCTGTAAAATTTCCTGTTCCATTAATTATGTTTAAGAAATACAAGATATATATCTGAAACCCATCATGATTATTTCTCAGTTGTTCCAGCTTTTATTCTCTGCGTTGTTCTTGTGACACTTAACATACTCTGTGTGCTGCATTAAACTTTATGGATGGTATACTCAGCATATTATAGGCGCCTTTAAAATCCAGTTTTTAATGCTATGTGCTGTAAGCTACTAGTTTTCAAAATGTGCTGGTTTTGGTCTTTAGCAAATGTATTATCTGGAAATTGTGAGTAATACAAACTCAAGTACAACCCCATAGCTACAAAATGCGGTCTGGGGATGAGCTCTAATGATGCTCAGACTTGTCTACACAAGAGAATCAGGTAGGAGAGAGTTGTAGCAATGCTGATGTATTGCCATTCTCCCTGGAGTTTTGTTATTTATCTAGTCTGCGGTACAGCCTAGACCTTGAGAGGTTTTCATAGATCCCATACAATTCTATCATGTGGTAATATAATATATGGGGTCCACTGATCTACACCGTACTGAGTACTTTCTCTCTGAGAATTGGGTCCAACCTGTCAAAATATACTAGAATATAATAGCTAGTCACATATTTATTAGTTAAAATGATTTTTTTAATTGTAACAAGAGTCAAAATCTTTTTAAAGGAGCAAAAATTAATCTCTTTCTGATCATGAAGCTAGATTCTCCATTACTTTTCATGTTCTTCTACAGTCTATTCCATTTTAGCAACACACTTTCCCAAAATCTCTTCAAAATTTAGACAACTGCAACATGAACAGTTTCATCAATTATGTTAAGTAATCTCCCTGGAATTTAATTTTTGCACATTATTTTAGCATGAAATATTTGATACAAATAAAACAGTGAGCATAACCTTGAAGTTATGATGAAAACAATAAAGGAAACATCACTGAGCCCACTGTTTCACATACTGGATAATTCTAAGTGAAATATATTTAGTCACCTAATAGGAAAAATGATTTCCAAATCAGTTTAGCTATTTTTAAAGCTGACAAAGACAGATGTGAAAGTAAGGGTAACTTTCCAACAACCACTGTAATCTCTTGCCAAGTGTCTACTCGTGTTTATCTTCGAGATGTTGAGAATATAATAAATGTTGTCAGTTGAACGGTGTTTGACCTGCTGCGAAATAATGTTAGCCGCATTTCTGATAATATAAATGTTTCTTGCCCTTCTTGGAAATGTAAAATTATTTTTGAAGTTTAGGAGAGCTAGATCCTTTCTTCATAGCTCTCAAAACCTGAAGACAGACAGCCTGGTCTCAGTACAATTCCATGAATTGCTTCTATACAGAGGTTGGGCACTTAAACAGGTTAGCATTTGTGGTTCTCCTCAGTTCCTGTGTGGTCATTAGCTAATGATGATGTAGACAGCCTTCTTTAGAAACGATTCTTTCAGGCCAGTGAGATAGCTCAATGGACTAATGTCTGCTTAGGCAAGCACTGGGACCAGGATTTGGTCCCTGGCACACATGCCGCGCTGACCCCACCCCTGGGGTATGCTGAGTTGGCCACTGAGTTTGATGGCACATGCCTGTTATCCCAGTGCTGGGGAGGCTGAAAACAGGAGGCTTACTATGTGTCCAAGCTGAATAGTGACACCCCACACCAAATACATTTAAAAAAATACATTAAAAGAAAAATCCTGACCTTCTCATCTGCCTTAGGTTGGCATGCACCGACAAAAATCACTCTTATGTTTACCCTTTCTCTCTCCACCCTTCCACATTCCAGGTCAATGGGAGACCTTCTCACCCCTGTAAGTCATCTGCACCTTGAAAAGCTGCCCCATATAACCTGTCAACAGCTCTTCAGTTTTAATTACTGTAAATGCAGATGCTGTACTGTTCGTGGTAGTGAGAATTTTGCAAAGAGAGCTGAAGGATAAGTCTCTCCTGATTTCAGTGCCTCGCCTGTAATATTAGTTTAAGGGAAAGAGATGAATTAAACTCTGTACTTTTCTCAGAAATTATATTAAATATCTGGCCCAATCAAATTATCATAGCAATTGAGATATATACTTACAGATCACATCTTTGAAATATTACTCCATTTATCAATCAGCCAGTGCACCAGGTTTACTGCAGGTAAATGTACAGAAAGGTATTACAGATATAATCTTCCTTGTGCCATTTTGGTTTAGATGAAATGATTACATTGAATTTAAAATGAAGCTTGGCTTTTTATAAAGCAACTAGTAATTTAAATAAATTTTCTTGTGAATACTAAACTTTACCTTTATTTGTGAATTTCTCTAGTTTTAAACCTTAATTTGCCACTTTGGTTTTTTTTTTTTTTTTTAACCTCTTGTGAAAAAGTTTTCTATTTTATGTCCGAATTTTTGTTTGTTTTTATGGAACTAAGGACTCAAGCCAGTAGCTCACACATGGGAGGAAAGCTGCCTACTACTGAACTACATTTCCAGGTATTTTTATTTTATTTTTGAGACATGGTGTTGCAAATTTTGTAAGAGATGGCTTTGAACTTGGCAATTGTCCTGCCTGAGCCCCTGAATTGGTGGTAATTCCAGGCATGCAGTAACTGCACTGGGTTATATCAATATTTTACATGCCTTTATTTCTCAGTTATGCTATTCTCTCCACATACACCATTTCATACTTATATTAACCCATTAATTAATTCTGAAACATTTATATGATCAAGGAGATTGCATCCTCTGTACAATTTCTCCAGCTACATTTTCTTTCTTTTTTTTCTCTCTCTCTGAGATAGGGTCTTGCTATGCAGTGTGAGCAGGCCTTGTGCTCACTTTTGAAGCCCCCAACCTGATATAGGGCTAGTAGTGATACTCCTGCCTCAATTTCCTGCATGCTGGGATTATAGGCATGTGCCACCATGCCTGGTTACAGGGCCGCCATGGGGTTCTGGGGCCATCGGGGCGTGCGGGCCTGAGGCTCAAACTCGGGATTGTTTGCTTCAGGAAGGTGCTTATCCCTGTGAGCAATCTCTCTAGCCCCTACATTTTTGTACTCGACATAGTGCTACCTTTTCTTTACTGTCAAGCTCTTCTTGTCCTGTACATAGGAGTTTCTCATCCCGCTCCATCACAGATTCTGTAACTGCTCATCTCCGCTGCCCCATCCTTATAACATTCAATGCCAGAACGTACATATTTACATGCTTCTTCAAGTCTTCTTTTGTTTCCTTTGCTCTTGTAGTAGAGCTATGCTGTATGATAACAGAATTTGAGGCAAAACAATGATGAAAAAGTCACTAATACAGATTTGATATGTTGCTCATGTACTTTAATTTTGAATTATTTGCTACCATTTTAAAATAGTTTTTCTTCATTACAGAATATCTGGCATCTTACCACACTATATTTTATACCTGTTTTACTACACTTTTCATTTTGCCTTTCATTTTCAACTGTGATTTACACAGACATAATTCACTGTTTACTCAAAACGTTGGTGGGTCAACTTACCTAATGTCCCTCACTATAATATAAGAAGGAAAACCATGTAGTGAATGTAAATTGTAATTTTTCCAAGAATCAGTGGCACTGCTGACCTCTTTGCCTTCATCAGTTTCCCAAATATTTGCCTTCCACACCTCGGGTAGAATCCACAATCCTCTTCTTTGGTTCTTCCTTGATTTAACAAAGAACTATTTCCCTGGGAAATCTTAGTTCTGAAGAAAGCATTCCCTTTTTCACACTGACGTGTTCCCCATTCTTCCATGATATTCAGTATCTCTTTCATTTGTGCTGTACTAAATTGTAGCTGCTTCTCTGGAGACCGTCTCCTGCCATGGGAGAGGGAGTGAGTGAACTGGCCTGGTTTGTGTGGAAAACTCATGGCAAGCGCAGATATTTTTTTACAACACAGATCTTTGAGAGATACAGTCAAAATAAAATTGGGTGGCACAGAAAATTGGATGCTATAGAAAATTAGGCATTACATTTTTATGTCTTTGAGAAAACCAGCTCGGCTCTGCCATTTGAGGAGAGAGAGATAATGTAGGTTATGAGGAACTCGGGGAGACGAGCATTTTTTTCCTGGTTGACTGTGGCACAATTAAATGAGAAATAAACTTCCCTGTTTAGGGACTCAGTTCCTAAACAGTCCCTTTCATTAAGAAATGAAAGCAGTGAATTAAAGTAACTAGAGATGTAAATTTCTCAAACTCATATACTTCCTCAAGAAGTTTCTCTGTGTGACTCAGGCTAATAAAATCAGCGTTAGTGGTGTCACTCTGTAATTCTGCTTCTTGAATAGAAATATGAAAGCCATTGTGTAGAAATTATAACCATACTGACACAAAAATGTCAATTTTTTTTGGTCAGATGTTACATTAGCTAATTTTTGTAATGAACATTTCATCATTTAAAGTACCCCTTTCACTAATAGAAAGATTGAAATTTCTCCTGGATATTCCAGACTGGCTCAACAGAGGCAACACAGAAGACCTGAAGATTTAGTCACAATTCCTTGTTTTCATAGTATTGCATTGCCTAAGATCATATCCGCTCTCCCGCCTCACTGTTGTTTCTCTAGCATTTACTTGACATTAAGAAAATGTTTCAATGCAGGGCTGCTGCAAACAGAGCTTGCATCGTTAGAACTGTCCAAAAAAGAAGTCGTATTTGGAAACACTATTTCACAGTTCACAATCTCACTGGTCTTTGATCTGAAAGAGGGCTTCTATCTTTAAAATGATTCCAGAATATCTTCAGTTAATCTTGAAACTGTATTTAGGTCTTAAAAACCTACACTCTATCTTCACTGAAAAATCTGTTCTTCCATTTGTTTATGGTGAAACAAGGTTAATTTTAGCTGAGTAGATTTCAGAGAACAAGAACACTTTTATACAAAGTGCGCATCTAACTGAAATCTTACATTTTGTGGATTGATCATGCAGGTGTCATAATTAAGAAACAAACCATAAGTTTTGGTTTGTGCAAATAAACTGGACCCACACTTCTCAACTCCAAGAACCACTATTTGGAGTGTTAGAGAGTAAAATTTTTATGAAGCCCTTGCTAGATGTGGATCTTAGGATATACAGGGTGCAGCTAGGGCATCTTCAAGTCAAAGAGCCTCTTTATGTGTCTCTAGAATGGTAGAAGAACTTTGCAATGGTGTGCATGTATGTGATTCTGTAGACAGAAGGGTTTTGTGATCATGTCTACCTTTAAGTGTCATTGAAAGTTACCTATGAAGTGACAAAAATGGTTCAGAACATAAAAATTTGGAATTATGTCAACGTTTACAATTACTTCATTTATATAAATATAAATAGTATTTAAAATCTCAATGTAGCTAAGATCTAAGGAAAATGAATCAATTAGATGTATACTGAACATTGCTAAGAAAGAAAATGTTAGGTAAATGAATGAAATCTTTTCTCAATGATCATAGTTAGGGTTAGAACTTGAGGCATCCAGAGGCCTACATAACAAGCAATCAAATGACCAACTTTGTCTTTGGAACACATAATGGAATTTCCTATGCGATGCATCCTTCGTTAGCTAACTCAATAGCCTTTCTTCTTCTTTTTCATTCTTTTTTCTTTTAATTTCTAGAGAACTATTCAACTTCATGAGCAGTCCTCTCAGGCCCACTGAGGCAAAGGTAACTCCCAGGAAATTGGGGTCTTAGACCCACATAAAGGAAATGGTGCAAGTGAAGAGATTCATAACCTACTGTTGAAGGCCACATTTACCAAAATGATAGGGTTAAAAACCGAGATATGGAGACACTGCCCTGGTAAACACTCCATTTCCACAATGGCTTTCATAGTTTCATATTTTATATCATAAAGCAAATCTATAGTAAAAAATCAAGACAAATTTTTTAATTAATTATTTAGTGAAACTTGATGGTCTTTGTGTGAAACAAACAAAATCAAGCCTCTGTCTCAATATTTTCATATGTAGCTGCTCCTAGCAAAGAATCTAAAAACACTTGAAGGTGAAGATATCCTTTTGGTTTGTGTCACAACAGAGATCAGTACCTCAAAGTAAATATGTAATATAGAAATGTTTAAAGAAAGAATTAATCAAAATATATTCTCTTTAATTTGAAATTCAATAAGAATAATTTAGGAACTTGATTTGATACAGGGTCTCTCTATGCGGTAGCTCAGACTCACAGTGATCCTTCTGTTTTCAGTCTTTCAGCACTGGGATTACAGGCATGCGCCACCACGCTGGGACTCTTCAGTGGGCTCAGCATGCCCTGCAGGTGGGACCTGTGTGACATGTGGGACCGGATATCAAATCCTGGTCCCTGAGCTTTCCAAAGCAGGTGCTTAGCCTGCTGAACTATCTTGCTGGCCCTTAGGAACTTGTTTTTAAAATAGATTAGCTTTTAGTGAATTATATTTTCAGTGAGTCCTCAGTTTATTTTTACAAACTATTCAAAGGCAAGTGTTGCTGTAACCAGTACTTTCCATAGCCAGTACTTTCATATACATCCTTCTAACCCTCCCTCTGTGAGAGAAAGACATCATGGAAGAAAAAACCAAGAATGTGTGTGTTCTAATCAAATTTCTCTTGGTCGGTAACTGTAGTCAGCTTCATTAATACAGCTGTCAGATAAGGAGCCAAGCAAAGTAAAACAGAAATTGAAGACAAGCACGGTCCTCATTAAAGTTCACTTCAAGTTCAAGAAATTTTTTGTGGCTGAATTTCATAAGCATCTTAGCTTGATTTTTGCTATTCACTGTTAATAAAATTCAGAAAATGTTTTATGACAGAATTTGATACAACATTGTTTAGTTGGTTTTCTATTCTGCTTTTCTTCTTGTTTGAAATTATGCCATCATTTTGTTGTGAAAAAAATTTATATGATTGCTAAATCCTTAAAAGTCTACTTTCCATGCCCATGCGTGACAAGGATGGGGCAGATTTCTACTTGATTTCACTTTTTATTTTACACTACTCTTACAGTACTATCCTTGAAGAAAATTCAATTTATTGGAATTATTTGAATATGAAAGAACTCATAATTGGACATCATTTTATCTGTATCATGTTTTAAATGTTGCACTACTGCACAATGTCTTAGCACACCTCCTTCAAATAATGTCATTTGTAGTTGTTAAACATCATTTGAAAGACTTCAAAGATTTTACTCTCTTTTGCAAAGTTCCTCGAGGAACCAATAAAAGATGCGATGAGATGTAATATGCCTGTCTCAATGATATTGAATCTGAGGCAATTTAGCAGTTTTCCTTTAGATGAAATAGCTGTAATGAGGCTGGAGTTGTAGTAGGACTCAGCTCTGCTGATTTTTCTTCCCATCAGACACTGTCTGTAGGCATGGTGACCCATGTTTGCAGTCCCAGGATTCAGGGAATTGAAGAAAGAGGATAGCATGTTAAGACGTAACCTGGACAGTTTAGCAAATGTTACAGCTTGTGTCTAGCTGTCTCCCCCAAAGCCTTATGCAGTCGTGGGGCGGCTTCTAGAGGTTGTGACTGATTCGTGATCCAGTGCTGGGGTTATGGGTGTGAGTGCCTTCTTTTGTACTTCTCCCTTTTTACTCTTACTGCTTTTGCTGTTTTCTGCCTCCATGAACAGCTGCCCTCTGCCACGTGCCACTCTGCCTTGGTGCCAGCCAGGTATGGACTGCAGCCTCCACAAACTGTGATCTAAATGAATTTATTTTTTCTTTAATTTTGGTTGGTCAGATTCTGTCCCAGCAATGAGAGAAAAGTAGTTAAGACAACAATTTAATCATATCCTATGTCCAAGTGAAAAGAGCTCCAGATGTAGTTTAGTAAGAAAACCCTGGACTAAATTCTCCACCTCAAATAAAAAAAAACACTAGGGTCTGAGCATTGTTCCTATACTAGGCTAGTGCCTACAAATGAAATGAGGCAAACTGTAAGAATAATGGTAGTGAGATGAGAGGCAAACTGAATTTTAGGGCACATCACTTTCATTAAGTAGCATCCAGGAATCCCTGCCTCCTTTAGGAAGCACCACAGAGCTGCAGTGGCTTTATTTCCTCAATATTAAATAATAAAAACGAAAACAAAAGTTTTGGTGAGTTTATGATCCTTCCTTGTACGATCTGAGCAGTTTGACAAATTTCCTCAGGCTCCTGGTCTCAGAAACCAAGGAGAAGGAGTATCCAATAAAGAGCACTTGCTGAATGAACTGTTCTACTATTTTTTAGTCTCGTAATAAGTGCTAACAAGTTTGGAAGGATTAGAAGGAAGGAACCACAGTGCTTTATATGAGTACCACTGAATACAGTAAACTTACTAGTAATTAAAACTCATACAAAACCAAAAACTTCCTTTGGCTTAAAGGAAGGAGCAGGTGCAGTGGTGCATCACAGGGTTATGTTGACAATTAGCTCCATTAATATATGCACAATGCTCAAAATAGTGCTTGCTAATAAGCAAATATTGAAACACATCCAAGTGTTACCGTAATTGTTACTAAGATAAATAATTTATTTTCATTGGTTTTGTGAACACCTACTCAGGACCAGCTGTGGTTCCACCTGCTGGGAACAAAAGATGAGAACATAATAATTCCTGCCCTGAAGGAAGATCACCACTCTTTCTGACTTTTATTTAATCTTACTCTTTGTGGAAATTGTCTCTGGGAAGCCACTGACTGTGGCTTTGCCTTCTTCCTTACCGGGAGCGATAGATGTAATGTAGCAGAGATGAGGCGTTGTGGGCTTTCTGTTCTGCTCGCAGCTCTTCCAGGGCGACCTTCTGTGCTTCACTATGCCGGTTAGCGTAGTCCTGGACCTGTACTTTGGGCAGATGACCTCCATCCCAGCACTTCATGTTAAGCGCTGACTCCACAGTGGGCACACACGCCTTCCACGCCTGCCCTGTATTCCTGCCTAACAGCACCATATTGTAACATGGTATTTGTGTGCGAACGCTGCACAGTGCCCTGTAGTATTATCTCGTGAAGTTCTCCCTGAAATTCTTCTTGATTCTGTTTTGGAAGGTGGGATACAGGAAATCATTTATTTCTTCCAAGCTAACTCTTTTGTTTCTGTGTATTTATTCCCAGTATGCTCTTATAGCCCTCTGCATTTCTTTGATCTCAGTTGTAATGTCTAAAGTATATAGGCTATAAAAATAAGAAAATCTGTCATTCATAACAATGTGGATAAAACCGTAAGACATCAACCTAGGCAAGATACACAGGATACAGATATATGGTCTCACATGTTGAATGTTAAAAGAGATAATGTCACAAAAGCATCAAGTCAAGAATTGGTTAGGAGAGGTTGGGGAGGAGACCGGGGAATGAGGAAAGGGACAATGTTCATTGACCAAAGGGCTTACGGTGTCAGCTATAATACAGCAATATAGTTTAGTGATATACTTCACTACACAGAGACCACAGTTAGTAAACATATTTCATATTATAACATTGCTAAAATGTATTGATAATATTTTCAACATTCGCCTAATACATCATGTGATGAATATATCAAATTGCCTGCATGAATCTAAAGTGCATATGTGGATCAAAATATCACACTGCATCCTGCAAAGAATGCACAATTATTATTTATTAGTTAAACACAAGTAAATAGAGAACAATAGGACATATCCTTGCTCATTCTGAGCAGCCTCTGGAACACCTTCTCAGAGAAGTCTGTCCCCTTCTCACCCATACCTCCTCCCCTTCTCCCACCTCTGCACTCCTCTAATATCCCCCTCACCAGAAGATGGCCAGCTTTCCTCTCATATCCCAGTGCCAAAAAGCTGAATTAATCCATTGCAGCTCTGCATCATCCCATAGATTATGAGTTGCTTTTTCTTTTCTTTCTTAAAATATATTTTAGTATCAGTCTACAGAGTCACACTACACAGATCAGACTCATAATGATCCTCCTGTAGTCAGCCTCCCAAATGCTAGGATTATAGGAGCATGCCACTATGACCAGTCTCAATCACATCTCAGCACACCCTGGGGGCAGAGCAGCATGGCACGCCAGGGATCAAACCCTGGACCTTGTGCCTGCCTAAGCAGACACTTTAATCCCCTGAGCTATCTGGCCAATCCTTATATTGTGATTTTCTTAAAAAGAGTGGCTTTGTGTTTATTTACAGGTAAAAGCTTTAATTATAAGATAAGAGAAATGATGAAAAGACTCCAGTTAGCATATTAGCTATCCTGGTGAAAATGATCAGACTGGTCACTTAACAAAAGACTAGGACCAGTTTCATGAGGTAATATAGTGGACAGGGGTCTGGCAAAACATGGTCTCAGTCCTGGTTTTAGGTTTTCTATCTTTGGAAAAGTTGTCATGTGTTGAAGGGCAATTCAGTTTAGATAAAAGATATCTCTGTATGTGGCAGGGTAATTCATGTGAGGTTCTGCCCTGATCAAAGGTATTTCTATATTTATGATAATGGAAGATTTGGGATGCAGCTGAATGTCCCATGAATCTCTTATCTTGGTATCTTCAGTTTTGTAAAGGAATTTGATTGTCTAGAAATTAAGAGCTAGCATATTTTGGTTTTCCAACTGTTTTTACATTATTAACATACCTACATGCAAAGATTTAATGTAGTGAAGGATATCAAATGCATGTCAATTTTATTATACTTTTAGTGTTGTGAATTATCTGTAAGCCCAAGGAAATAGCATACTTTCTTAGAAAATCATCTTTTAAGTCCCTGTCTATCTTAAGAGAAAATACAAATCACAGTTTTTGAACATAATGGGTTAAGATTCCAGTATTTTGTCTTCTGTTTCTGCAGTGGTGTCTGTTTAGCTCAATGATACTAAGTGGCTAATAGCTCCTGTGTGGTTCTCAGAGTTCACAACCATGAGACGTTGTTACCAAACTCTTCAACGTTCGGCTTCTATCTATGTAAATCCTGGAAACAATCACACTCTTTAGTTTATTGACAAGATTGAAAATAACATATGAACATTCTCAGAATGTAATAGAATAGTTATGGGTACAGAGATAGGCTGTTCTGTCATTTAGTTTGGGGTTGTCCTACTCTGTAAATCTGCATCATTCTGATCAAACATCCCAATGTTACATACAACTACTACGCAATATCAATGTTCAGGAACTTTAGAAAGACAACAGAGCTTGAAAGCTATGAACTAAAATTCTGCTTCAGTCTCTTACCATGATGTGGCTTTGGGCAAACTACAGAGACCTTATATTTACCTCAGTCTTCTTATTGGTAGAATAGGAATAACAGCACTTTTTTTTTTTTTTTTTTACTTTTTTTTTTTTTTTTTTTTTTTTTTGCAGAACTGGAGTAAGGAATAAAGTTGCTTTACACAGAAGAGCAATATGTTCTGGTTCAGGCTAGTAAATAAATGAATGTTGGTGCCTGAAAGTCATTTGGACCCAAAGATCTTAGCCCCATACAAACAAACAAACAAACAAACAAACAAGATAATAACTGAATACAAAGAATACTGAGTGAAATTTAAGGGCTCAATAACTCAGTTTCTTTTCACTGATCAGTTTTTGAAGATGAAAATTAACTAATATCTTACTAAAACAATTGACTCACAGCCATTTTCATCAAGATGATGTCAGTGAATTGGATTTGCAATTGTTCTGGCAATACCCAGATGTTTAAGAGCAGAGTTTTCCAGGCAAAGCTGTACACTGATAGACACCCATCTACTTTTTTCATAATGTAATTATTCAAAAGTTCTCAATTTCAAAGAAAAGAGAGACCTCTTTTACTTCACAGGAGGGAAGTCCAATAATGGCAGACTCCTGATCTCCAGAGAGCCTGAGGGACCTGGTACTGCAGACTCCAAACTTAATTCCCAATGTCGGGTATTCTGGTGGGCTGAGATATACTGCTGGGGCTAAGGAGACATAGTGAAAAGCTCGCTTTCACTGCAGAGATGTAAACTAATGGCTCATTGGTGGACTCAACAGTCATAAATAAGTTTCTCTCACCTACATTGACATTAAGGAAGTCACTCTGTCACTTTAGTGTTAATTGTAGAGCTAGACACTGATAGCATTTAGGCCTCTTGCCAGTCTTAATGAAAAGATTAAAAATTCTCCCTTCACAAATTGATTTTATCGAGGCTGGGAAGATGGCTCAGTAGAATAAGTGCTTCCCTGGCAAGCGCAATGGGCTGAGTTCAATCCCCAGCTCCACAAAAAAAAAAAAAAAAGTTTTCATCCTTGTGATTTTATCTTTTTTAAAAAACTAATATTACTGAATTTTATTGGCTTAAAATGTACACAAATGTACACATTAAGCTTACAGGCAATGAGACAGATGTTCACACCTACACAAGAAACATCTCAGTGAAGGTATAGATCATACCATTCATCACCTGTATGTATTCTTTACACCCCTCTTCTTTCTTTTTTATTTTTTTTTCAGTTTATTGGTACCATTTAGACACACATGATGATTACATTCAGCCTAGGTAATGTGTACCTGTGTATAATGCATTTTGATTCCTCTTTTTCCCCAATTCTCTCCCCTCCCCTTAATTTCTCTTCTACTCCTCACTTGCAAAACTTTGTTTCCATTTTATCCTTCTTTTCTCACTTTTTCTTTCCCCTTTCTTTCTTTCCCACACCCCAGTTCACCGTTGGTTTTAAACAATTTCTTCCTATTTCCCAATATGATGTTGGTTCTTGTTTACACTTTCAATCTCTCAAATCAGAGAGATTGCAATATTTACATGTTTTATTTATTTCATATAAGAGTATGGTCTCAAAGTCCATTCATTTAGCTACAAATGTCCCAAGTTTATCCTCTTTTATGACTGAGTACCACTCCATTGTTTTTTCCCATAATTTTATTGAGAAATAAATATCAATGAGACAGTTTCAAATCGAATTGGTAGGACTGTTCCAATAATTAACGCATTGCCTACTGCCTTCCTAGTGGTTATTTGTTGTACAAGATACAGTCATAATATCCTATTTACAAACACTGTTAGAACAAATGCCTCTATTCCTTGAATTAAGAGAATGTAACTATATACCTATCCTAACAATTTTGAATATACAGATACAAAATGGTCATCCCCTGCTATATATACTGACACCTGTAAAATAAGCAACTGCATTGAAGATGGCAATTTGTAATGGTAGGGTCATGCTGGGAGTGCCTGTCATTCTGATCTTCTGAATACATGCTGCATGTCATGACACACCAGTTACTGCCTTGCTGTCTCTCAATTAGATGATTGTTTAAAAAGGAAGTGAGTGGTGAATGAAGGCAGGAGATAGGAAAAGTAGTGTTGCAGGACTGTCCTAAAACAATGTCGTATATGGTTAGATTTCTGGACTTATGTGTAAACATATATAATTCTTTATTCCTATTTTTTAAATATATTTTGATTTTTTAAATATTTTTGATCATATTCTGTATGGACTTAAAGTTTAACATATCAATACTTAATGAAAAATACCTGCTCCATGTTATGCCTAAGATGTTTGATATTCAGACAGATAGTGAGGTTAAGCTCAGCAGCCTAGATTATATGGTATTAATAATAGGCTTTTCTTCTGGAGGGTTAATAACCTAAGTTTGCAGACCAAAAATTAGAGAAAAAGGAGGGCTGCAAGGAAAGCCAACATTTTCGCTCTAGCCTTCTAAGTTTAATTCAGACTCAGAATGTATGAGAACTTGTGCTGTAACATCCTGTAACTCACTTGTGTCTCAAATTTTCTGATCAAGGAGATTATGGGGCCAAAGAGGAAAGTGATTGATGATGTAGAGTGTGCCTAAGGAGAGTCACCTGGAGAGAAAACATTCTCTCAGGTTTTCACAGAGAGCACATTGACCAAGCAATGGTCATAACTCATCCACATGGCTGACACTGACAAAGGATCTACAATCTGAGGTACAGGATCTCAGGATAAACCCTAGGGGATTTGACTAACCTTATCAGATCAAAAAGCTGAAATTCTTGTCACATAGGTCTTGCTTTATCTTGGTCTTAACCATCAAGCAGAAAAGTTTAAAAACGAAGTATAAGAAATAAAGCCATGTTGTTATGTTGAGCTGTAGGAGACTCAGGTCAACAACTTCTGACATTGCCAGTCAAGTGGAAGACCCAATACTATTATGAACTACGGGACTATTTTGGAATATTTTGCTGAGTTCACACACCTATAATATTTAAATGATGGAACAAAAGAAAAAAAGGGGATATAGATGAATGGCAATTTTGTGATTTTATCTTAATACAGATGAAAATATCACAAAATGTGCATTCCTGAGTCTTTCATTTTTAAAACATTTTTGTTCATAAGTATGAATTATATGGCATTTAATGAAATGTTTTGCGGTGGGAGTTTCTCTCCCAGCAGCCTGCACTAAGTTTCCTGCGGTTGTGGAGAGGTGATGGGCCTAGCGATTTAATCTTTACATTCAGTCTCGTTAGTGTATCTACATGTACTATATATTACTTATTATACTAATCAAACAATAGACAGATTATGTATGCTAAACATATATGTATTTCTCAGTCTATCATCCCCTAAAAGAAAATCTCATGAATTTTATATCTTTTTGTGGTTTTATTCTTTATTTAAAAACGTAACAGATTCAGTGAGATGATTTAGAAAATTCTGTAAGGTTCTTTAAATTAACCTAATATTTCTGCAAATTATTTGGATTTCACTTGAGAAAGTATTTATGTATCAACTATGTGATGCTTGTTTTCACATTAAATGAAACACATTCTTAGTATCTTTGCTGTTTGACAGAGAGATACAATATCTAACACATAATGTGATTTCTATGACAGGGCTTTGCTCTGTCCCTGGATTATATTTGATTATGGTGTGGATCCAGCCATCTGGCATCCTTCAGGATGGTCCGGCTTCTTCTCTGATCCTTGGAGCTGTGTCTTGGTCCCTTAGGATCATAGGCGGCCTGAGCAGATGACTGAGGGAGCCACAAGTATAGGATGATATTAAAGAAACAAATCAGAAGAATGTGAGAAGAAACTGGAATAATGCTGTTAGCATCTCTGGTTCAAAATCTCCATTTCTGAAGTTGGTGATACTCAGAGGAACAGGTGTACAGAAAACCACACCCTTCTTGGCCTGTCTTGGCAGTACCTGTACTCTGCTCTTGACTTCTTGCAGGACAAAGTTGGGGTATCTAGGTAGCACGAGGCACCAGCAATGTCAAACAAGTGCTCAATGCAAGGATCAGTGAGACCTAAAGGACATAGTAGGTTCATAAAAACAAATTTTAGTTTTAGAAATTCATAGGTTATAGGTTTACACACATAGTAGTGATTATAAATGCCACCTTTTTGAAAGGATAGAAAACAGCTGTTTTCAGTAGTATCAGACTTCAGCGAGCATTCAGGGGCAAGAAGGTTCCAGGCACAGAGAGAGGTCAGGAAAGAGAGAGACTCAGCACCTGTAGTACCTGGGCGGGGAAAGTAGGGCTATGGTTAGAGGAATGGATGGAGACTGACTACGGAGAAATTTGAAATCTCAGCTAAAATTACCAAATTAAAATCTATGAGTATACACTGAATTTTATATTAGTGAGAATGTAGAAATCATACCTGTTGATGAATATGATTTGCTAAGACTAACTATAAAAATGGCCCCATGGAAGTGGAGAAGCTATTCAGCATCCTGAAGAAATATCATTGGAGGTAGCACTGAGGTCTACCAGAAAGATATAATGCATTCATAAAGGTGAAGAATTGATGTCCTGGGTTAGCTGATGAGAAACCAAGACCTGGGTAACATTTACCTCACCCATGCTGAAAATAGTAGCATTAGTCACACTATAAGAAGAAATAAATCCAGTCACTCAAGTGAGAACTTGTCTTTATGTGTCTGTGTTATTTCACTTAGCCTAACTTCTAGTTTCATCCAGTTTGTTGCATACAACAGAATTTAACTCTTCTTTATGGTTCAGTAATATTCTGCTTAATAAAAATGTTTTAATCCAGTCATCATTGATGGGCACTTTTTTTTTTTATCGGAACTGGGGATTGAACTCAGGCCCTTGCACTTGCCAGGGAAGCGTTTATTCCACTGAGCCATCTCCCCAGGCCCTTTGATAGGCACTTTCATTCATGCTTCCATTTAGAGGCTGATTCCATACCTTAGGGATTGTAAACAATACCACAATAAATATTATGAGGCCTGTTGCTCTTCGCAATGCTGATTTCATTTCCTTTGGACATATTCCCGGAAGTGGCACAGCTTGGTTATAAAGAAGACCTGTTCTTCTAGTTGTAGCTATTGAAACAACACAATGAACTTTAATAAAACATATAATTGATATATTTTATAAAACATTTAATAAATGTCAGTGTATAAGAATAAATGCTGTACACTGTCTTCCCTAAACACTGTTGCTTTAAACCTCAACATGTGGATAAACACAGACAAACTTTTTTTCTTCTGACTATGGAAAGAAACTTGGTGCCAGGGTGTGGGCACAGCACAGGGTTGTCAGATAAGGTACAGTCTGTCCAATAAAAATAACTTATTGTATTGTTTAGGTTACAATTTAAATCCAAAAGGTGTTACACAAATCATCCCAGCCATAAAGCTGGGTAGTACTCAATCTTGGACTGCAACTTTTTGTCTCCTACTGTGACAGTGTTGTCACTAAAAATGTAATAAAGATAAAGCATGTAGGATTTCCAGTTACAAAGGACCAGCCTATGTCACCAAGAGGTATTTCCTCAGAATAAAATTGTCACAACAAAGCACTATAAAGGAGTACATTTAAGAAGATGCTGCTGGGCTTTGCGGTGGGGACTAGAACCAGTAATTTCTTTCACAACTGTGAAGTTGAATGAGATGTGATTAGCTTTATGATTGGAGAAGAACTGGGGGAAAAACAGAATAAGAAATATACACACATGCAAAAATTAGAATTTTATCTTCTTAGCAGCTACCTGTAGAAAACAATCCTTACTTCTGGTATGACACACCTGAACTTGCTCTGACAGCAGTAATGAAGAAACAGAAATTACATGAGCCTTTTCAGAAGTAACAACTCAGCCTCTGACATTCTTTTGTTTTATTTTTATTTATTTATTTGAGAGAGAGAGAGAGAGAGAGAGAGAGAGAGAGAGAGAGAGACCAGCTCAGCCCACCAGGGGGCAGGGCTGGCTGGCATGTGGTGCTGGGGGATTGAACCACGGTCCCTGATGCTTTTGCTAAGTTTGTTCTAAGTAGGTGCTTTAGACCACTGAGCCATCTCTCCAGCCCTGACATTCTTATTGTGGAAGAAAATAAATCCCTCTTTGTCACAAAAGGAGAATCTTGGGGAGGGAAGATGTCAACACCATGTTGACTGTGGAATTCAGGGTTGCTCAGTGGGCAGTGGTGCCAACTGCAGAACAGAGGTACTGTAATCGTGGGGAGGAAGGACCATGTCTCCTGCAGAATGTGACTGGGGCAACTAATATAATGTGTCCGTAATCTGTGCCCTTATTATAGGATGAAATAAATGATTTGATGTACAAAAATGAACTCGATGCAGAACCTTACATTTTTTTTATCCAACAGGTTTGAGCTGCAGTAGAAGTCATGATTATTGTAATTAATATTTTATTCATTCTAGTATTTTTGTCCAAAATAGAACAGGTAGCTTTTTTGTACTTTTATGGGGTCCATGGATTTTGTGTGAAAATGTCACAATAACTCAGTGCTTCTACTGCTGAAAGCATTATTGGTGTGTTCATGTGTTTGCATCTTGTCAAAAACTCATTGAAATCATTTTAAGTATCTATCTATATAGTTTAAATATGGCAAATTGAGGGGATGGCCAAATAGCTCAGCGGATTAAAGTACCTGCTTAGGCAGACAGAGGGGCTGGGAGTTCAATCCTCTGGCCTGCCTGCCAGCCCCACCCCCGGGGCCAGTTGAGATGGTGATTGAGACTGGGTGCGGTGGTGCACACCTGTAATCCCAGCACTGTAATCCCAGCTGTAAACAGGAGGATCAGTATGAGTCTGATCTATGCAGTGAGACCCTGTAGACCCTGTCCTAAACTAAACAAAAAAGGCAAATTGAGAATACTTATTACTTGCAGTTGTATTTACTCCCTTTGAAATATTTAAACTAAACGTTAGACCTACTGTAAAGAGTTATGTGCCCATTAGCTAAGAGTAAGATTTTAATCAGATGATCATTATATGGACAGTTTTGGGAAGATATTTTCATATTCTGAATTTGCATCTCATTTCCAAAATAAGGACATTATTTATCAATCTTGTAAGTGGTTATGGAATCATGAGAGATAAGCATAAAATAATAAAAATTGAGTGTCTTGTAAAAGTATTAATCAGTGTGTATGGAAATGGATCCATCCAAGTGTTTATCTCAGGATGTGCAGTGAGGTTTCATAATATGGAAGGACACAAACACCTGGCTTTGGGCCTAAGCACTCCCTGATTTTGCCATTGATTACCGGTGTGCAGTTTTCAGGGGCCTGCTTCGAGTGCATGTGATGGTGTAGTTTGCTTCTGAGAGTTCATGAGAAAATTAAAAAGAAACTATGAAAGACTTAACACATCTGACTAGTGTTAAAGAGTGAAATGGCTATAATATTTTTGTTACCATTCAAAGGAAATAACCAGTGATACAATCTAGATGATCCTTTCTATGGTGTAGGTTAGCTCCGAAAAATGTTCAAAGTTGCAAAAAGGAATGTAGGTAATTTCTGAGCTTTTCTTAGGCTGTGAATCATTCTGCTTTGTTCTGAGTACATGAGTCTTCCCTGCCATACAGAATCATTGTCCAGGAAGAGATGCCCCTTGTCTGTAGACTGGGAGTGGACCTAGCAAGAACTGATGTCAGGTACCTAAAGAATTATGGTTATCAAGCAGTGACTGTAGTCCATAGCAATGGGGGCAAACCTACTAAAAGAATGTTATTTGTTTATCTTTTTCAAACAAAATATGTTCTGCATAGCAGACACAGGGGCCAGGAGTTCCATCCCAGACACTGCTATGTCAGCTCTGCCCCTGGGGCATGCTGAGATGAAATTGAGACTGGGCATGGTGGCATGGGCCTGTAATCCTAGCACTTGGGAGGCTAAAATAGAGGGATCATTATGAGCCCAATCAACACAGTGAGACCCTGCACACCCTGTACACACTGTCCTAAATACAAAAAAAAAAAAAAAAGAAAAGAAAAAAAAAAGAAAACAGATGTTAATGTATGAATTCCTTTCTCTGAAACAAAACTGTAGCATTTAGGTTGAATTGCAGAGATGACACTTTGTGATAAGTAAGTGGGTCCTGGGGTCCCACAGTTTGGGCACTCACCTCTAAAAGGTTTGCTGGCCTATATAGCATCCCATGATGGATTTATAAGATGTCATCTTGTATTAGAACATCTTAACTGATGGTCCTAATCCCTGCATGCATTTCAGATATCTCTTTACTAATTTTCAAAATCTATTGTAGTTTGTATTGTAGACTCTTAAGAGAAAAAGAGACACAAACTGATTATGAAACAAAACATTTATCTACCACTCTGTAGGCATATTTCGAACAGATTGATATGGACTATAGCATCTCACAGATTTAAAAAAAAAGTTTTAAAAAGAGAAACATAATGAGGCTTTTATGCTTCGTGTTATTTTATTTTTTATTTGTGTGTGTGTGTGTGTGTGTGTGTGTGTGTGTGTGTGTGTAACCGGATATTGAACTCAGACCCTTGCGCTTGCCAGGGAAGCGCTTATTCCACTGAGCCATCTCCACGGCCCCTGCTTCCTGTTATTGAAGGTAAAATAAAAAGTGGTAGCAAATGGTTTCGGTAACTTACAAAATATAGGTTCATGTGCTCTTAGAAAGGGATAAGGGATGAAAAGAGAACAAGAATGAAGATATTTGAAGGTGAAAAGGTCATTGGGACAAGATGACATTGGTGGCCATCTTTGTGTCTTGATTGCAGAAAGGTGATGGAAATTTTATCCCTGATCACATGAGCTACAGAATGTCTCAAGTTGTACAAAGTCAAAAATGTATTTGTATTTAGATATGCCTAATATTTGGTCTTTCGTGTTCTTCAGGACAAAGTTGTCAGAGAGCCTCAATATATTTATTTATTTAATTTATTTATTTGATTCAGGGTCTTACTACATAGCTCAGATTCATAGTGATCTTCCTGTCTCTGCCTCCCCATTGCTGGGATTACAGGCACATGCACCGCCACACCCAGATTTGCGACTGGCTCAGTGCTCCCAGGGTTCTAGGGCCAACAGGGATTGTGGTACCAGGGATAAAGCTCACATCCTTGTGCTTGCCGGTCAGGTGCTTACTGCTGAAGTATCTCCTCGGCCTCTCAATCCATCTTTATGTGTTTGCTCTTAACTATTTCTTCATTGTACATTTTCTCTTTCCATATTGCCTATATCTTGTTCCTTTATGTAACCCTTACTTCAATAAGTTACCCATATAATTAGAACTTGAATGCTGTGAAGGCATTATCTTTCCCCTCAATATAGTAGACATTTTCATTCAACAGAAAAAAAAAAGATATTCAAGGAAATAAAACTACAGCTATTCAACTGTAATAGACGAACTTCCCATAAGCACTTAAAGAATGGGAGAAATTTGTGTCAACACATTTTTGGTAACACACCATTTCTGCTGCCATCCTATATATTCATGTTTGTGTCTACTTTAAGCTCTTTGGAAGCATAAAACAATATATTCTTACAGTCCAAATCATGTGAAGCTGTAAACACTTAAGTATACATCACATGAAACTGAATAGAGCTTAGATATCACAGAAAGGAACCCGTCCAGGAATGCCAACACCCTAAAACCAAGTTTATGATTAACTGTCTTAATATGTTTCTATTGAATTGGCTCCCCATGTTAAAATGATAAAAATGATACATGTTACTGTAGGATTTAGCAAAGATCCTTTTATTCACTAAAGGCAGAAAAGAAATGAGATTTGGAGAGGTACAAAATTCACACGTCTTCTACAAGCTCATTTTTCTACTTTTTCCTTTTTACTGCTAGTGTAATTTGAAACAAAAATAAAAACCCCAAAAACAACAACAACAAAAAACTCGTAGGGCATTGCTGCTCATATGATGAGGCTGAGAGTTCCTGAAGAAGAGAGGCAGAGTGAAACTTGTTGACAAGAGGCAAAATGACAGCAGTTTTGAATGGTGGATGGCACCAATTACAATTATGATTAAATTGTGCTGAAAATAAAATGCATGTATATTTAGGCTCAGAGACAAGTAACATATTTACGCAAAGCCCACAGGAGCTGCATGTCTCAAATTGTGTGTCTTCAAACAGAATTCAAATTAAACTTCTATAAAAAGTCAGTCTTTAAAAAAACATAAGAAATGTATCCATTAAATGTGTTTGGTCCATGTCTAACCCTCCTACAGACTTTGAACTAATAAAACTACAACATTAATAAAGGAGTCAATTTTATGTCAAGAAATGCATTTATGGGCTCAAGAAAGTAAGGGGCAATAAACCTTATGCAGACAGCCCTTCATAAGATAAAATTATTTCTGCAATGTCTGTCTGGCAAGTACAAGAACCTGGATTCAATCCCTGGTACCACTTACCATGCCAGGCCGAGCCACCTAGCTGGCCACTGAAGCGGGGCGTGGTGGTGCACACCTTAATCCCAGCACTGGAGAGACTGAGACAGGAGTATCGCTACAGGTCTGAGTTGTGTAGAGAGACCCTGTACCAAATAAGTACTTAAAAGATTTTAAAAAATAAAAAAAGAAAATATACAAATGAATATGCACAAAATAATTTTTTCTATTAAGTGAAGTTACTTACATCTGTTTTTCTCTACTTTCTAACTATAGATACTGTTCTTGGAATTATTCTAAATAGTAAAATATAGTTTTGTAGAAATTAATATTTGTGATTGCACAATTTTAAAAGCCCTGGTTTCTGAAGGAATTAAACTTAAGTTTTTGTTAAACCTACCACTGTTTTCCCCTTCCCGATACACACAAAATCAGATCCCTCAACCCACCTGCTTATCCTGTATGACACTGATGTTGACCTTTCTTTCTCTCACTTCTGCTGGTTAAATGTTCAATTGTGTTTCCAAAGATACTTCCAGGAGGCATCTTTCAAGCCTCCAAATTACATGTAATATTTCCTAGGTAAAGCTAGAATCTTAGAAAGCTATTGATGTGTGTATGGCCATCAATTGCTTAATGGTTGACACCAGACTAGTCTTGCCCACCTCCCTGCATTGTTGCTGAAGATGGGGACCAGTTTTTTTTTTTTTTTGGTATCATCCTGCATTCCTAGCTCAATTCCTGTACAAAAAGATTTCCTGATGTTAATGTATACCTTTGGGCAGGGGAGATGGCTCAGTGGAATAAGTGCTTCCCTGGCAAGTACAGGGGCCTGAGTTCAATCCCCAGTTCTGCAAACAAAAGAAAAAACAAAATCAAAAAACATATGTTTAAAAGCATGGTTTCATTTTAGGCTCTTAGATAAATAGGGTGGATTGTTTTTGGAGATAGGCCTTGAGTTACCGGTACACAATAGAAAGTAGAAGTCAGTAAGAATTTACATGATGAAGTTATGTTGATGGCAACATCACAAAGAAAGTTAGTAAGTACTAGACACATCCAAATGGATGGGAAGGTCAGCAACTTTGAACTTCTTTAACTTCCTCTCACTGTCCTGCCATGAGAAAGGGATATAGCCTTACTCCTCAAAATCATAATTTTACCTTAAGGTTTTCTTTCAAATAGTTGTATAGTGAGTTCTAAAAGGAGTGAAAGCAAACAACAAAAAATAAATTAAGGCAGCATGACAGGGGCATGGAGTTACTACGGAATCCTTCTAGAGGTAGTTTCTAAGTGTTTTTCTTTCTGAAAGAAAGAATTGGGGAGATGGCTCAATGGAATAAGTGCTTCCCTGGCAAGCACAAGGGCCTGAGTTCAATCTCTCATTCCGCCAGAAAAATAAATAAAATTTCATTTAAAAAAAAAAGAAAGAATTGAACAAAACAGGTAACCAGGTGAACATGGTGGTGGTGTCACATTTACTCGAGATAAGAAAAATTAAAAATGAAGTATAAGAGAGAAACTGGCTCTGCAGAGTGAGTTTTGGGCTGAGTAAAAAGGGGAGAAAAAAGAAGAGGAAAAAAAGGAAGAGGAGGAGGAGGAGGAGAAAGAATGAGCATAGCCCCATGTATGGTGTAGGCTAATGTAAGGTGGCCTTTTAGAAAGCTCTTCATGTTGTCTATGTACTTTATTTTCATATCTACCACTCACGTAACACACACACACACACACACACACGCACACACACACAACCTCATTGAAGCCAACTCCAGTTGGTCTATGATGCCTGATCTGACACTGAACAGTAAAATAATAAACTGTTGTATAACTGCAAAGATGAGGGATATAATATTTTCCACATTCAGCAACTGTTCTTTTCAGACATCTGGAATATGTCCAACTAGGGATTCATACATTCTCTTTATTAAATTATAAATTGTACTTGCAATTAGAAAAAGCAATTTAGTTTAAGATCACTTCTAAAATTCAGATATTTATGGTATCTGTTAATACATGCCAAAGGAATCTGTGGAGAGCATGGTTAGGAAAGAGGAGAGCCAGGAGGAAGAGGAGCATCCTAGGGATGGGTTCCTGATCTTGACTCTTGGTATGTGTCTCACATCTAGTGAGTGCTTATTAAATGTTAAGTGAGAGAATGAGAGGATGTGAGCAGAATGCCTCTGTGTCTGCATTCCTTTTTTTCCAGTAGTGTCAATTCCAATACAAGATTAATAAACTGCCACTTTCAAAAGATAGGAATTAGCAAATAGCTTGAGGAAAAGAACTTGGGAATAGGAAGATTAAATGCCTAATAGAGATTGCAAAAAAAAAGATTTTTGGGAGTAACCTGTCAAGAGAAATTTCCTCTTCTTGGAGCAAGTACTGTATCAGCATTCCATTCTAGCTACTTAGCTGTCGTTGATGATTAGCTTGCTAATTGATTGTTTAGTTTCCTTCTGAAACAATTGCCATTTAATTTACTGGACATTTTAATGTTTTCTTCCCATTTATCTCTAAGAGTGAAGTTTTGCTTCATTTGTGCAAGTCTATATAGTCAAAAAGGTCAAAAAATGAAAAAAACTCTCACCCTTAAAAGACTGGCTGAGTATTTAAGTCAACCATAAATGTCATGTGTAAAATGATATGCAAAATAATAATAACAATAACCACAATAATTCAGAAGGCAGATTCTAATTTTGAAATTTTTTTTAGGAATAAGAATGTTATAAATGGGGCTAGGGAGATGACTCAGTGGAATAAGTGCTTCCCTGGCAAGTGCAAGGGCCTGAGTTCAATCCCTGGTTCTGAAAAAAAAAAAAAAAAAGAGAGAATGCTATAAATTCAGATATGAGGATGTAAATAAATAATCTGAAAATTGACAGTTCTTTTATTAAGCATCTAATTGAGAGGTAGAAATATTTGTGTGAACAAGAAAAGTAGTAAAATTATCTATTTGTCAAGTTGTGTGTCACAACTTTTAGAGTCTGATAAAGTTTATGATATCCCCTTTCTTTCAAGAATAATTATTTTTAATCTTAAACAATCCAGTAACAGGCAATGAAACTGAAGCCGTGTTATTGTGGCATCTAGATACCCCTCAAGCCTCATGTGGTCACAGATGGGGACTTTCAAAGGTGGCTGTATTAGGGTGTGTGAATGAGGACTGACGATGTGATACTGGCATCAAGAGTGCATGATTGGCGCGGGGGAGACAGTTCAGTAGAATAAGCGCTTGCCTGGCAAGCGCAAGGGCCTGAGTCCAATCGCCATTTCCAGAAAAAAACCAAAAAAAGTGCATGATTACTGAATTGGTCCCATCACTGGTTTAACACAGCTCTGAGGGTGGCTGGCACCACCCAAAAGGCTCAAAGGGATAAAGACAACTTTGCTGCGCTGTGGCTTCTGCTGCTTCGCTGCTGCTGCTTACCACTTGCTGTCTGCTGCCTTCTACCTGCCCTGCCAGGTCATCTGTAGTGTTTCTCCTCTAATGCCCCTCTGCTACCCTTACCTGGAAGCCAGCTGGCTACTGGACTAAAACTTCTACAAACTGTGAGCTGAAATAAACCTTTGTGCCTTTAAAAAAAAGAATAATTATTTTTAAATTCATAAATTAAAGGAGGTTTCATAAAAGGAGACAAATGTTACTGTAATAATTTGTTGAAGTACAGTAAATATGATAGAGCAGTGTAATAGCCTCTTTAAGAACACATTGCATCTGATCTCCTAGGACAGAATACAATCACTGAAATTTCTAGGTGATCATCAGCAACATCTTAAGATTTCTAAAACTTGCAGATCATTACAAAATAGCTATCATCACTGCTGGCTAGACAAAGTAGCAGGCATGGTAACAGTACTCTGGTTGGTTAAGTGTACTGACAGTGGAAGGAAACATCCACTGTCAAATTAGGTTCAATAAATATGAAGTTGCTCTTTTTTATTCCATTCACATTCACACATGCCTAATTCGAGAACCTATGATCTCAAATCATTTATTTTTGTATTTCCAAAAGAATGGGTAGAGTTGAAAGAAAAACACGACTGTACTAATTCAGGATGATCAAAGAGACCGCAGGTGAACACTAGGACAGCTTTGAAGTACAGAATTCTTAGAACTCCCAATAGACATTTCCTTCGAAATTTCAGAGAATTTGAGCCATTCAAGCAAGTTAGGTAGGAATTTCTCACTCTTCTCAGATGCAACAGCATATACCTTATAGGATTTAAATGGCTTGGGTGGACAAATTCAAAACTTTGAGGAGAAAATATATATTTCATCGTGAAATAAAAAAAAAAAACATCTCAAGGACAATGATTATTCTTGTTTATTTCCATACTAAGCTATTTCAGAGTCAGGCTCTAACAAGAGCAACAAAAAAGGTTAATTACCAGCTCTTTTACAGGGCCTAAGGGGTGATAAAGTTGGTGTGTATATATAAAATAAACTGACAAATACGGAGCTGGCTTGAAATTACTGGAACCATGTGGACTGTTAGAGCACACCCAAATGTATGGGCAGACATTTAACTAACTAGATTGCTGCTGTATTTCTCACAGGCATGATCATCCTATAAAAAGGTTGCTCTGGTAATTTTTAACTGAATATATTCATTGTGTTGGAGAAATTCACTACATAATAGCTGATGCACTTAACCAACACTGTAGTAAACAGGCAAATCATGTTTTCATATAAATAACAAGATCAATAAAAGCTGCTTCCCTCTCCCCTGCTGCATTACTCTGGTTAAAACACACCATATGATCTGAGAACAAATTTGATTTTTTAGTCATCTAGATATTTTTTCTTCTTCTAAGTGGCTCTTTGCTATTCATAACTAGCAGAGTTCTTGACCCTCAGAGACTCATAAGACCTCTTTGATTGAACCAAAAGCACTACCTTTTGATTATTTCCTGCATTAACATAAATAAAGAAACTAAGAAACCACAGTGAGTTAAGACTCCAAAACTGATTCTAAGAAAAGCCAAAAGCAAAGTAGGAAATTTTGACTATAACTTTCCTTTAGTTTCTTAAGCTTTCAGACCCTGTGAAGTGATCAGTAATCTACTACCAGTTCTCTCTACCATACAACTTCTACTGGATAGGATGGGACATGATTTCATAAAGAGAGAAACAAAAAAAAATATTTCCAGTTGAAGAAAATATCTAAAAAGAAAACACCGGTCCCCTTTTATCAGCAAAGTAGAATGCTACTATGAACATTTGTTCCCTCCTTTGTTTGTTCCCTTAGTAAGTAGTTCCTGTCAGTGTCACCCTATGCAAGCTTTCTTTCAGTTGCAGAGATCTACAGAACATAGGTTTTGGAGCAAATTATAGTAAACATAAAAAATAAGTCTTAATAGGAGAAAAAAGAGTGATGAGAATACTATTGTCATGTTATCTTCAAGAATATCCTCTTCCAAGAGGTGGCATCTGTTCTGAGATCCAAAGAAAGTGAGTAAATGATGTGGGAATATTTATGGAAATTTTTTCTGAAAGAAGGTTCATTAAGGCATAAGACCAAATATTAATTTTGAGAAAAACTAAGATAGAATTTTGAGCAATAATAATGTGACAAAATTTGATATATTTTCCCCCTCAAGGAGTTCTGTAAAGAACAGACAATAAGTGGGCAAGGACAACAGCACTTAAGTGGGTTCCACGGTGGAGACAAGCTGAGTGTAGCTGGAATTAAAGACACAGTGACAACTGGCTGTAATTCCTAATTAAGAAAGATAACAATCCCATTAATTAGAACAACTTCAGTTTGGGAAAGAAAAGTTCAAAAGTTTAACTTTTGGTTCCAGTACAAACTGGTAGAAACACAGTCTAGTACAAACACAAACCAACATTTCTAGACTTCTTATCTACATTTGTATTTCTTTTCTGAATTTTCAAGTGTCATACAGTCATACCAGTGAATCATTACCTTACTATTAAACTTTAACATGAATTGAAGGTTCTTTCAGAAATTCTTTTTAGGGCCAGCCAAATAGCTCAGCAGATTAAAATGCATGTTTAGGCAGACTCAGGGGCCGGGCTTCAATCTTTAGTCTGCTGTTTTGGCCACACCCACAGGGCACACTGAGAAGGCAATGGAGACATGGCGTGGTGGTGTACACCTGTAATCCCAGCACTAGGGAGGCTGAAAACAGGAGAATCAATATGAGTCTGATAAACATATTGAGACCCTGTAAACCCCCTCCTAAATTCAAAAATAAAAATAAAAATGCTTTTTAGTCAAAACAATGTTAACTCATTTCATTTCCTTGGATTTTTACCACTGTTCACATATATTTTTTTCTTTTTTTTCATGTATTTATTTGTTTTTAATTAATTTCATTTAGAAACAAATAGCAATGAGAAAGTTTTAAAACATGTTAGTAGTACAGTTTCAATAATTAATACATTGTATTTTGTTGTCTTCATAGTACTTATTCATGGTGCAAGATGCAGATATGATATCCTGGCCAAACACTATTATTACAAATCTTTCTTCTCATTGAATTAAGAGAAAGTAGCTTATATCTATCCTAACTATTTTGTATATATGGATACAAAATGGTCCTTCATTTTTATCCCCTTTTATTCCTTAGTTTTGTCCTGAGATGGGTATTCCATTGTCATTTAAATATTGTAGGTACGTGAATTCAGCAAAATAATCCAATACAGTCCAGTAGTCCATACTAGTAGTGGGTTATCTGTAAGACTAGTAATGTCAAAAATTGTTGACTTCAGCCTTTTATAGCTCAGCATATTAATATGGCTTTACTTTTTATACTTAGTTTTTATACTTTTCTGATAGTTTGTTAAGAACAAGATAAAGCAAGACCTGTATAACAAGAAACGTAACTTCTGCATCTGACAAGATCTGTCAAATCCCCTCAGGATTTACCCTGAAACCGTGTACCTCTGTTTGTAGATCCTTTGTCAGTGTCAGCCATGTGGATGAGTCATGGCCATTGCTTGACCAATTTGCTCTCTGTGAAAGCCTGACAGAATGTTTTCTCTCCATGTGATTTTCCTTAGGCACACTTTACATAATCGATCACTTTCCTCTATGGCCCCACAATCTCCTTGATCAGAAAATTTGGAACACAACTGAGTTACAGGATGTTACAGAAACAGTTCTCTTCTATCCTGAGTCTTCACTAACCTGGAATGACTGGGGCCAAAATGTTGGCTTTCCTTGCAGCCCTTCTTTTTCTCTAATTTTTGCTCTGCAAACTTAAGTTGTTAACCCTCCAAAAGAGAAGCATAATGATATTATTAACCTATAACATAAGCAGTTGAGCTTAACCTCACTATCTGTTTGAATATCAAACATCTTAGACAACATGGAACAGGTATTTTCCATCAAGTATTGATATGTTATAATTAAATCCCTACAGAATGTGAAGAAAAAACCTTAAAAATAGGAATAAATAATTACATATTTTTACACATAAATTTAGAAATGTAGCCATATACAGCATTGTAACAGGACAGTCCTATGACATTTTTTTCTTGTCTCTTATTTTCATTTATTACCCTTATTTTAAAACAAACATTTACTTGAGAGACAGTATAGCACTAATTGATATGACATTAGAAGCAGTACATATTTAGAAGACCAGAATGACAGACTTTCCAAGCATGGCCCTAGTATTGCACATTGCTGTCCTCAGGGAAGTTGCTTAGTTCACAGGTATCAGCACATATAGTTAGTCCAGGTGAGAATCCTACCAACTAACTGATAGTTTCAAAAACTTGCTGAAGATTCTCAGGATCATTGCCTTAAGCATCTCGTGCATATCAATGTATGGTTTTGCCCATCATGTTTCCTAGCTTTTCTCCTTACCCTCTCTTCATTGTCCAATCCTTAAATTCTTGCTTTCTTTCTTTTTTATAGAACAGTTTTGATAATCAATACACTGTACATTGTTATGTTCTTAGTGGTTATCCAGAGTACAAGAAATAGACAGGATATTCTGTCCAAACACTGTTAGTACACCTCTTTCTTCTCATTGAATTCAGTGAAAATAGCAAATCCAAAATCATCTTTCCTTTGTATCCTTTTTTTTTGTCCTAAGAGGTGAATATTCTATTGGCATCTAAATACTATAGGTGTTTGAATTAAACTAAACAATCTTACACTGTCTAGCAGTCAATAATATTAGTGGGTTATCCTCAGAAGTTATTGACTTGAGTCTTTTACAGCTCATTGTATTAATATGAATTTACTTTATATACTTTGTTTTTATACTTTTCTGCTGGATGGTTAAGACCAAGATATAGCAAGAACTATAAACAAGAAATGTAACTTTTGTATCTGATAAGGTTAGCCAATACTCTCAGGATTTATCCTGTAGCCCTGTACTGCCCTTTGTACATCCTTTTGCCAGTGTCTGACATGAGGATGAGTCACGGCCACTGCTTGACCAATTTGCTCTCCTTGAAAGCTTGAGAAAATGTTTTTTTCTTTCAATGTGACTCTCCCCAGGCTCATGTTACATCATCAAACACATTCCTCTGTGGCTCCATAATCTTCTTGATCAGAAAATTTGGAGCACAACTGAGTTACATGTTGTTACAGTACAGGTTCTCTTATGTCCTGAGTCTTCACTGACCTTGAAAGACTAGGGCCAAAATGTTGGCTAACTATGCAGCCCTTCCTTTTCTCCAATTTTATATGGCTAACTTAGGTTGTTAATCTTCTAGAAGAGCAGCTAATTATTAACCTGCAATATATGCAGTTTGGTTTACCCTATCTGTCTAAATATCAAACATTTTGGCATATCCTGGAACAGGTATTTTCCGTCAGTTTTTGATATGTTGAGATTTAATTCTTTACAGAACATGAAGGAAAAATAATTGTATAAAGTAGAAATAAGCATTTACATATTTTTACAAAGAAATTTAGAAACCTAACCATATACGCAATTGTAAGTAATTATACTAGGGAGACAGAATGATATTTACAGATGTGGGTCTGGTTTATTTCACTAATAAGTATATCTTCAAGGGGCATCCACTTAAATATAAAGTCTTCAAGTTTATCATTCTTTATAGCTGAGCAGTACTCCATTATATAAAAGTACCAGATCTTTTTCAACCATTCCACATGTGATGGGCATCTTGGTTGTTTCCAAGATCTGGCTATCACAAATTGTGCTGCTATAAACATAGGTATGCATACATCACTATGATATGATGCTTTCAGTTCCTCCGGAAAAATTCCCAGTAGGGGATAGCAGGCTTGAATAGGATTTCCAGTCCTAGTTTTCTAAGGAGTCTCAGGGGGCCTGGCCCTAGCTCAGGCCTTTAAGTGGCTGCTTCCACAAAGCTGTCAGCCTCAGGTTGCTGGAGTTCGAACCTCTAAGGAGTCTCCACCCTGATTTTCATAATGGTTGCACCAGTCTACACTCCCACCAACAGTGGAGAAGTGTTCCCCTTTCCTCACAGCCTCTCCAATATTTGTTAGCTGATTTCTTTAAGGAAGCCAATCTTTCTGGGGTGAAATAGTATCTTAGTGTTGTTTTAATTTGCATTTCATGGATGGCTAGTGATGTGGAGCACTTTTTCATGTATTTATTCGCTTCTTTCATTTCGTCCTCTGAGAAGTGTGTGTTCATCTCAAATGCCCATTTCTGAATTGGGTCTTTAAATTTAGGGGCCCCAGTGTTTTTTAGTTCTTTATAGATTCTAGAGAGCAGACCTTTGTCTGATGCTTATTAGTTAAGATTTTTTGGAAGTTTGTGGCTTGTCTTTTCACTTCATTGATAATTTCTTTTGACATGAATAAACTTCTCAATAAGAGGTGGTCCCAGTTGTTAATTCTTTCAAGTGTTTCCTGTGCATTTTGGTTTCTGTTCATGAACTCTTTGCCTACCCCTATCTCTTCAAGAGATCCTCCTACTTTCTCTTCTAGGAGATTTAGTGTTTCTGTTTTAAAGTTCAGTTCTTTAATCCATTTTGACTTTAGTTTGGTGCATGGCAATTGACCTGGGTCAAGTTTTAGTCTTCGGCATGTAGAGAGCCAAATTTTCAAACACCATTTGTTAAAGAGACTATCTTTCTTCCAGTAAGTGTTTTTTGCCCCTTTTTCAAAGATCAGGTGGCTGAGTGCATTCCTAGAGGCCTCTGCATCTACTAGTCTATTCCATTGATCCTCAGGTCTATTTTGTTGCCAATACCATGCTGATTTTATTACAGTAGCTTTGTAGTATAATTTCAAGTCAGGAATTGTAATGCTTCCTGCTTTGTCTTTGTTGGCCAGGATTGCCTTTGCTATTCTAGGTATTTTTGGTTCCAGATAAATTTTTGGAACAATTTCACTAGGTCTGGGAGGTATGTTAGTGGTTGTCTCATAGGGATTGCATTAAATCTATACCACAATTTTGGGAGTATGGCCATCTTCACAATGGTGGTTCTTCCTATCCAGGAGCAGGGAATATCTTTCCATTTTCTGAAATCTTCTACAATCTATTTTTTTCAAAATACTGTAATTTTCCAGGAAAAGATTTTGATTTCTTTAGTTAGATGAATTCCATGGTATTTCATTTTTCTCGGGGCTATTGTAAAAGGTATTGTTTCCCTAATTTCCCGCTCAGTGTGTTTGTTATCTGTGTAGAGGAATGCTATTTACTTTTGGGTATTGACGTTGTATCCTGCTATGCTACTGAATTTGTCTATCAACTCTAGTAGTTTCTTAGTGGAGGTTTTTGGGTCTACCAAATGAAGTATCATGTCATCTGCAAATAATGATAATTTCACTTCTTCTTTACCTATTCTTACTCCTTTTATTTCTTTCTCTTGTCTAATGGCTCTAGTTAATGATTCCATAACTACATTGAAGAGGAGGGGTGATAGAGGACATCCTTGTCTTGTACCTGATTTGAGAGTAAAAGATTTCAGTTTTTCCCCATTGAGAATTATATTAGCCATTGGGTTGTCATAGATGGCTTTTAACAGATTGAAGTAGAGACCTTCTATTCCAACTTTCTGTAGGACTTTGAACAAAGCCTTTTCTGCATCAATTGAAATGATCATATGGTTTTTAATTTTTGCTCTATTGATATAGTCTATTATATTTATAGATTTTCAAATATTGAATCACCCTGGCATCCTTGGGATGAATCCTATCTGGCCATCGTGTATGATCTTATGATGATTTGCTGTATTCTATTTGCTAGGATTTTATTGAGGATTTTTGCATCTTCGTTCATGAGGGTGATTGGTCTGTAGTTCTCTTTCTTAGTTGCATCTTTCCCTGGTTTTGTTATCAGTATAATACTTGCTTCCAGGAATGATTTTGGGAGGCCTCTTTCCTTTTCAATTTCACTGAAGAGTTTGAGGAGTGTAGGGATTATATCTTCTATGAATTTCTTGTAGAATTTAGCTATGAATCCATCAGGACCTGGATTTTTCTTTGTCAGTAGGCTCTTTATTACATTCTGTATTTCAAAGGCTGTTATTGGGTTATTGAGAGTTGTTATATCTTCTTAATTCAGTTTTGGTAATTTGTACCTTTCTAGGAATCTCTCCATTTCATCTGTGGCTTCTATTCTGTGAGCATAAAGATTCTCAAAGTATCTATTGATAATCTTCTGAATTTCCACTGGATCTGTAGTAGTTACATCCTTTTCATTCTTTATTGCTTGTATTTGAATTTTTTCTTTCCTCTTTTTGATGAGGTTAGCTAGGGGCTTATCGATTTTATTTAATCTTTCAAGGAACCAGCTTTTTGATTCATTAATTCTTTGAACTGTTTTTTTCATCTCAATTGAATTAATTTCTGCTCTAATCTTTATGATTTCTTCCCATCTTTGGAGTCTGGGTTTGGTTTGCTCTTCTTTTTCTAGATGTCAGAGGTGCAGCATTAGGATGTTTTTTTTTTGTTCCTGTTCTGTTTTCATAATGTGTGAGTTCACAGCTATGAATTTCCCTCTGAGAACTGCTTTCATTGCATCTCATAAATTTCGATAAGTTGTGGATGAATTTTCATTGAATTATAGATATTGTTGAATTTCTTGTTTAATTTCTTCTGTAACCCATTGATTGCTGAGTAGGGTGTTGTTTAATTTCCATGTATTTAGCAGGTTTTTCTGGTTTCTTTTGTTATTTGTTTCCAGTTTTGTTGCATTGTGGTCAGATAATATGCATGGGATAACTTCTGTTTTCTTGCATATACTTAAGCATAACCTATGGACCAGTATATGATCTATTTTAGAAAATTATCTGTGTGCAGCTGAAAAAAATGTGTATTCCACTGTGGTTAAGTGGAACACTCTGTGTATGTCTACCAAGTCCATATGTTCCAAGCTCTGGTTCATTTGTGCTACTTCTTTGCTAATTTTATATCTGGATAATCTATCTTTTTTGGATAAGGGGGTGTTAAGGTCTCCTGTTAAGATTGTTTTATTGAATATTAGATTTTTCATGTCTATTAAATTTTGTCTTATATAGTTGTGTGCTCCCGTGTTTGATGCATACATATTTATGATTGTTATTTCTTCCTCTTTAATTTTTCCTCTAACTAGAATATAGTGGCCTTCTTTATTTCATTTGATCATTCTTGGTTTGAAGTTGAAACTTGGTTTGAAGTCTGAGATCAAGATTGCTACCCCTGCTTTTTTCTGAAGTACTGGGGTATGTAGTATTGTTTTCCATCCTTTGACTTTCAGCCTGAGTTTCTTTGAGTTAAATGTATTTCTTGTATGCAACATATTGTTGGGTTTTGTTTCCTAATCCACTGTGCCAATCTATTTCTCTTAATTGATTAATTGAGTCCATTTACATTGATGGTTATTATTGTGATGTGTTGACTTATGATTGACATGTTATTTGAATGCTGTTTGTAACTATTTTTCCTCTGTGTTTGTTTGTCCTATTTAGTGGGTTTCTTCTGTTCTCGTTAGTGAAGTTCTGATCATTTTGGTCCCTCTCTAGAACATCTTTCAGCAGTCCGTGTAGGGTTGGTTTCACCATCATGAAATTCTTTAGGTGTTCTTTGTCATGAAAGTATTTCACTTCTCCATCAAACTTGAAAGAGAGTTTTGCAGGGTATTTTAGTCTGGATTGGAATTTGTTTTCCTAGAAGACTTGAAGTACTCTGCACCATGCTCTTCTTGCTTTCATGTTTTGTGAAGAGAAGTCGGCCATAATCTGATGGGTTTTTCTTTGAATGTGATCTGCTTCTTTTCTCTAGCAGCTTTCAGTATGATATTCTTGTGTTGGATTTCTGGGATCTTGACTATTATATGTCTCGGTGTGTTTTTAATTGTGTTGAAGTTATTTGGAGTTCTGTATGCTTCAGATACATGAATATCAGATTGTCTCCTCATAGTTGGGAAGTTTTGCTCTATTACTTCTGCTCATATTCTTTTTATATCATTTGTATTGACTCCTTCATTCTCACTGATGCCTATTAGTCTCACGTTGTTCATCTTTGCACCAGCGTCTTCAAGATCTGAAACTCTATCTTCACTTTTGCTCAAATGGTTTTTCAGGCTTGTGATTGAGATTTTAATGTCCTCTACATCTCTTTGGCTCTGCTTCATGTGATCTATTTCTTTCCTGTATTGCTCATTCAAGGAATCCATCATTTTTTAAATCTCCTGTATTTTTTTAAATCAATATCTTCTTTAGAAGTAGTTATTAATTCTTTTACTTCAGAGTTTTTTACAGATTGGGTTTCCCTTTATGTTTGTTTATTTGATTCTTTAGTTCAGGTGCTATGAATTTAGATATTTCTCTTTTCATTTAAAATACTAATTCTGCTTTGTGTTCTTTATACCTTTCTGTAGTTGCTTATTCACTTCCAACGCTATTAATTCACGTATTTCAGCTAAGCTAGTGTCCACTGCATTTGTTCTGCTTGGGCATTGTGTTTCCTCCACATGTTTCTGCATTTGATTCTTAAGTTCAGCTGCTATAAATTCAGAGTTTTCTTTTTTTTTATTCCAGAAATTAATTCTGCTCTGAGTTCCTCTATATCTTTCTGCTGTTGTTTATTTGCTTCCGATGCTATTGATTCATTTATTTCAGCTGCACTGGTGTCCTCTGCACTTGTTATGGGTGTGTTTGAGGCCTGAGATTGCATTTTGCTCCTTGTCTTTTTCATTTTATTTAACACTGACCTCTGGCCTTTGGTGTAGAGCTTTGGTGCAATTATGCCCTTATCACTTAATGAAATTTGGGTACTAATAAACCAAGTTCAAGTTCATGCAGTTGTGCCTGGCTTGGGTTTGGCTACTGTGCTCAACTCCTTACTGTTGTTGCCCTTGGAGGTGGGCCTGCTGTACACCTCTGGTAAGATGATCTGTTCCTGGATTAGCTGTGTGGTTTTGACCCTAGTCTCACTGCATGGACTTTAGCTGCAGGGTTTTACCTCAAGACTATATGCTAGGTCTGGGCTGGGTCTGGAGGGTTTGATGAGCAAGGCCGAGAGAGTGCAGAAGCTCTCCCACACACTCACCAATGTTGTGTTTTGGTGGGTCTACAGAGCTCCCAAGAGAGCAGCAGAAGTTTTTACTCAGATTGTGGGCTGTGCTGGGTCTGGCCAGGCATAGGTGGTCCAGAGAACACAGGCAAAGGCCTCTTATGTGGCGGGCCTGGGCTTGGAGCAGCGGGCAAGTGCAGGACAAAGCAGAAGCTCTGACCCACACTCACAGGGCCTGGGGTTGGTCAGATATGGAGGGCCCAAGGCGTGGCAGAAGTTCTCACTCAGAGGGTAGGCTGCACTGGGTCTGGCCAGCTGAGCTGGGTTCGACTGGGCTGGGGAGGTCTGGAGAACTCAGAGAAATGCCTCTCTCATGTGGCAAGCCTGGGCCTGGAGTAACGGGTGGGTGCAGAACAAAGTAGAAGCTTACCCCCACACTCGCAGGGCCTGGGGTTAGTTGGATGTGGAGGGCCCAAGGTGCGGCGGAAGTTCTCACTCAGAGGGTGGGCTGTGCTGCGTCTCTTGCTTTCTTTTTAACTGCATTATGCCCTTCTGTTTTTATTTCTCCTTTTGAGTTCTTACACTAGGGAGATAAAATATTTAAATGTGTGGGTCTGGTTTATTTCACTTATGAGTATATCTTCAAGTGACTTCCACTTAAATATAAAGCTTTGTGTTTATCATTCTTTATAGCTCCATTGTATAAAAATACCACACCTTTTTCATCCATTCCTCAGGTGAAGCATCTTGGTTGTTTCCAAGATTTGGCTATCACAAATTGTGCTGCTATAAACATAGGTGCACATAGATCACTATGATATGTTTTCAGTTCCTCTGGGAAAATTACAGTAGGGGGATAGGTGGTTTCAATGGGATTTCCAGTCCTAGTTTTGTAAGGAGTCTCCACACTGATTTCCCTAGTGTCTGTACCAGTCTATATTCCCACCAGCAGTAGAGAAGGGTTTTTCCCCACAGCCTCTCCAACATTTGTTGTTGTTTGATTTCTTTATGATAGCCATTATTTTTGGGGTGAGATGGTATCTCAGTGTTGTTTTAATTTGCATTTCATGGATGGCTAGTGATGTGGAACTTTTTTCATATATTTATTCGCTTCTCTAATTTCATCCTCTCGGATGCCCATTTTTGAATTGGGTCTTAAAATTTGGGGGCCCTAATGTTTTTTAGTTCTTTATAAATTCTAGAGAGCAGACCTTTGTCTGAGTGCTTATTAGTTAAGATATTTTCCCCATTTTTGGGTTTTGTTTCCATTTTGTTGGTAATTTCTTTTGATGTTCAAAAACTTATCTATATGGGGACGTCCCAGTTGTTAATTCTTTCCAGTATTGCCTGTGTGATTTGTTTTTTGTTCATGAACTCTTTTCCTATTCCTATGTCTTCAAGAGTTCCTCTTATATTCTCTTGCAGGTGATTGAGTGTTTCTGTTTTCAGATCTTTAATCCATTTGGACTTTAGCTTAGTTGATGGTGATAGACCTTTGTGAAGTTTTATTATTTGGCATGTAGAGAGCCAGTTTTTGCAGCACCATTTGTTCACAGGCATTGTCAGTTACATTCATAAAACTGACTATAGCTTACTTTGCTAGAATCTTGACTACCCTAACCCTGCATTTCTTGAGTTACCATTGACTGATCTGATTGTTTTTCACTCATAGAGTCACATTCTAAAGAAAAGTTGCCATGGTTTAAAAACCATGAGTCCCTCCAAAGACCCATGTGTTGAGGATCGTATCCCGAAAGCAGCTATGTTCATAATGTTTTGGATCATAGGTCCCTGATCTCATCATTGGATCTTTTAATGATTGTATAACTGAGTGGACTTATTAGGAGGTGAGACATAAACACATGCAGCTAGTCACAGAAAGCATGGGTAGGATAGTTGTATGTTTTCCTGGACCCCGTCTTCCTGGCTTCCTCCTTCTTTCTCTGCTTCCTGTGGCCACGGTCAGTAGCTTTTCTCCACTATGAACTTTTGCCTTGATGGCTCAGCTTTGGAGGTAACTAACCACTGACTTCAATCTCTGAAACTGAGTTAAAATAATTTTCTCCTTGAAATTGTTTATATCAGGTATTTGTTCCTAGCATTAGAACACTAGTTAACACAATAATGAAGACAAAATAGTAAATTCTAGTTTTTTCCTGGATTTTACCTCTGTTCACTGATCCTCACGTTTCTTACTCTCTGGGAGAAGCTAGCTGTGTCTTTCTGGGTCAGCCTGTTGTTATAGTTAGAGGGATTCCATCAAGTCAAGTTTCTGAGTTTCAGTCTGTGCTCTTACCTTAAGAAGCTGTGCTGGCCTGGCCAGGTAGCTCAGTGGACTAAAGTGCCTGCTGGGGATGCCATGCCAGCCCCACCCCCGGGATGCACTGAGACAGGGACTGAGACTGGGCATGGTAGTGCACCTGTAATGCATGCTCTTTGGAGGCTGACAAAGAAGGATCACTCCAATCTGTGTAGGGAGACTCTGTAGATTCTGTACTAAAAATAAAATAAAAAATAAAAAAGAAGCTATGCAACTCTGGGGGTTTCTCTTCTTGGCATTAATCTTCATTTTCACCTATTCCACATATTTGTTACAAGTTTCTAATAATGTAGCTTTAGAAGTAATTCAGAAAGTAGTAACATCTTAGTAATATCAGCTATATTATCTATTATAAAGAATTGTTTAGCTACTATTGTTTGACTACTAAGTTACTACTTCTTAAAACTGTGCCTCAGTGCCACAATATTAGCCCACATTTCAGAATTTATCCTTAAGTGTCAATGGACATATGTCACACAGACATTATTCTTAGCATATCAAAAACTGCCTTGGGGCTGGTGAGATGGCTCAGTGGTCTAAAGCACCTACTTGGAACAAGCTTGGCAAATCACAGGGACCGCAGTTCAATCCCCCAGCACCACATGCCAGCCAGCCCCACTCCCTGGTGGGCTGAGCTGGCCACACACACACACACACACACACACACACACACACAAATAAATAAAATTTAAAAAAAAATACTAAGCATCAGAAAAAAAAAAAAAAAAAAAAAAAAAAAAAAACCTGCCTTAACTGTTTTCAGTGCTTTTTCTTCTTAAGGTACTCTCAATTTCAGTGCCTATATGTTGTATAAAATTGAAAGTAATT
This sequence comes from Octodon degus, assembly GCF_000260255.1. Classification (NCBI taxonomy): domain Eukaryota; kingdom Metazoa; phylum Chordata; class Mammalia; order Rodentia; family Octodontidae; genus Octodon; species Octodon degus. The sequence continues at coordinate 19,891,245 of NW_004524579.1, read as the reverse complement.
ATTTCTTTTAGTCATTTGCAGTATAGTCTATAGCCTACTAATTTTACATCTTAAAGGTAAACTCATCCTTCTCTTTTCTATTTGTGTCTCCAGTGTTCCATTCCAGAAACACATCATCACCTTAAATAGTAGTCCTATCTTCTCCTTTCTGCCCCCTGGATAGTCTTTTCCTCAATGTTGTTTAACAAAAGCCCAAGTCAACTCTATAATTCCTTTCTTCTGCTGCTCCAAAAGAGCATCCTGGCTTAATGACAAAATCAGACACTTAACACCAATTTCCTTCAATTGCAGGGATTTTATTTCTATATTTCTATTCTTGTTTCCAAATTACCTTGGTTTTCTAACTTTCCAGTTTAAGTACATGAAAGGAACATTCATGCTTTCTTCTTTAAATGGCCTACCTCTGTCCTGACTCTCTCTCTCTCTCTCTCTCTCTCTCACACACACACCCCTCAATGACACTTACTCCTTGTTTTTATTTCTTGCTTAATACTTGCACTGAAACAATCTTTGTACTTCTAGCTGTGTTAAATAGAATGTTTGTCTACTTTTCTCCCATGGCATCTCTATTTATTATTATTATTATTATTATTATTATTATTATTATATCAGGAGGATTTTTTTCCTAGACTATAAGCTTCTTTTTCTTTTCTTTTTAGACTATAAGCTTCTTAATAGCAGAACTATATTTTTATCTTTGCCTCTTGAGCTCCTCCAGTTATGGGGTAACTAGAGCCTTGATTCCATGCTCTGTGATAAAATAATTTAATAAACATGTTATTTCAAAATTTCTTTTTTTTTTTTGTAGAACTGGGGATTGACCTCAGGACCTTGTGCTAGCCAGGCAAGTGCTTATTCTGAGCTACCTCCCCAGCCCCATTTTTAGCTCTTACTATCATTAATGGAGCCAAATTTTGGGAAACATCTTTTCTAGCAGAAGACAAAAATCTAGCACTTTTTATGTTTGCTGGGAAAAGTTTTAGAAGCAATTTTGATGACCTGCATTTTAAGGTACCCCTCTCTTCCAGATTGTAAAATCTAGCTTTATAGTTTAAGTCTTTTATAATGGTTTAAAATCCATAGAAATTATCCATTTTTGCTCTAATATATTAACATGTAGCAGACAACTTTGTTTTACAAAAACATGATTGCAGTCAAAATTTAACCAGTGAACTTCATCTCACAACAGTTGTGTTGTGACTTAAGTTTCTTGCTCTGGTTGAAATTCTCAAAGAAAATGTATCACTTCCAGAGGTGTCTCTTTAGTATATCACTAGCTGCAGGATGCCCCTAGGACTTCCAATAAAAACAACCTCAAGTAGCTAGGGATTTTTTCCCTCTATTTTAGTATACTTTTCCTTTATTTTGAAGAGTAAAAACAAGAGCAAGGAAAACAAAAGCAAAGACAGAAACAGGGTAACATACAACAAATACATACACTATAGTTTTTCAAAATAAGTATAGCTGATTAACAGTGAATAATATATTACCTATTTTTTATCTTCAAATCTATTGCTCAGATTAACAGAGATAGTTATGCAAGATATGTCATATAATTGAGTATTACCACATGCTTTCAAGAAGGCTTATATTTTTGTTCTTGTCTCTCATTTTCTTTTATTACCTATTTTATACCAGCATTTACTTTAAAGAGAGAATAGTAATAATTGATATGACATTAGAAACAGTATACATTTAGAAGACCAAAATTACAGGTATTTCAAGCTTGGTTTTAGTATTGCACATTACTGTCCTCTATGCAGTTGCTTAGTTCACACAAATTAACATACAGTGTTAGTCAGGGTGAGAATTTTACCCATTAAATGTTATTTTCAAAAACCTGATGTAAATTCTTAGGACCACTGCCTTATCCATCTTGCTCATATAAATGTCTGGTTTTGCCCCTACCATATTTCCTAACTTTTGTCCTTTCCTACATGTGTAAATATCATATTGTCTCCCTAGTGCATGAACTCAAAAGAAAAAAGAAAAATTGAAAGGTATAACACAGTTAAAAGGAAAGGGAGAACTCAAGGATTAAACAGCAAATAGAGAAAAAGGAGAAAAAATTTTTAAAAGAAAATCTATTTGTAGAGAAGAGGTACGTAGTTTCTAAATTATCTGTATCATACTTGAGTTGGAATGCTTCTGCCAAATCAAAACTCTAGGGGGAGATGGCTCAGTGGAATAAGTGCTTCCCTAGCAAGTGTAAGGGGGCCTGAGTTCAATCCCCGGTTCTGCCGAAAAAACAAAACAAAACAAAACAAAACAACCTCAAATCAAAATTCTATACCAATTTAATTTCTATTTCCTAAAGGAAAAAGAATTACCTTTCTCCTTCCATGAATTTAGCTGCAAGTTAGCCACATTCAGTACATGGTCTTTCTTTTCTATCAAAAAAGAAGGATATTTCTCCAGTGTACGCTAACCCTTCTCCTGGTCATTCCAGTCTACACTGAGAGGGTGAAGTCCAAGCCAATGTTCTTGACCATGTAGTAACATCAATTCACTGCCTTGACCAGAGAGAAGAGCCCACTTACAAAACTCACTGGTGGAATGAATGTAATTTCAGAATGTGTATTCCATATTATATTCATTTTACATAAATATGAGGACTCATGATTCTTATGTCATAAAAATAAAATTCAGCAAAATGCTTTTAGCTCTTAAGGATATGCATAGCAGAAAATAGATAGTGGGGAAATGTTACATTTTTTTTATTTTAACAGACATAGCTGGCCATGTTGAAAACTTTCTTTGCTGTATCTTGAATCAAAATATAGATATTTATTCTTAATTTGTTAAAAATACAGCAAGAAAAAATTTCCTTATGTATCACACAGCAAATTTTTTTCGTTATCCTTCCATATTCTCAAATCTGTATAGAAACTCTCACAAAAGACATATGACCCTTTCTGTGTGAAGACGATCACAATTGCATGACCAAATAACTTTTATCTCCCTCATTTATTTTTTTTATTTTCAATCATAATATATATTCCATATTATATTATATATGGAATATACATATTAATTGCACATATTAAGAATTGATGGGGCTGGGGAGATAGCTCAGTAGAGTAAGTGCTTGAGTGGCAAGCTCAAAGGCCTGAGTTCAATTCCAGTTCTGCAAAAAAAAAAAAAAAAAAAAAGGAATTGAGGCCCAGCCTAATAGCTCAGCAGATTAAAGTGCCTGCAAGCAGGTACAGAGGTTGGGGGTTCAATCCTCAGGCCTGCTGTGCTGAACCTGCCCCCAGGGCACGCTGAGAGGGAAATTGAGATAGGGCGTGGTGGCAAGCACCTGTAATCTCTGCTCTTGGGAGGCTGTAAACAGGTGGGTCACTGAGAGTCTGATCTAGTAGTGAGACCCTGAACACCCTGTAGACCCTTCTCTAAAATACAAAAAAAAAAAAAAAAAAAAAAAAAAATTGAATATATTTTCCCATAAGAGATAATGGAAAACCAAATAATCTATTTTACTACCCAAGAATTACAATTATAAATTCATTTTGTTTATTCAAAGGAGAAAATAAAAACAAGAACAAAGACAAAGAGGGGCTGGGGAGATAGAGCAGTGGAATAAATGCTTGCCTGGCAAACGCAAGGTCTGGAGTTTAATCCTTAGTAACACACACACACACACACACACACACACACACACACACACACACATTTAGAGAGAGAGAGGAAGAGACAGAGACAGAGACAGAGACAGAGAGATAGGTAAATAGATAGATATAGATATAGATATAACTATAGATATATCCATGAACTCAACTAACTGTGTAGTGTGGACTACCTATAGCAAAGGTGTTTACATAGTCATTTAATATATTTTTATAGCAATTGAGAGAGAGAGAATCAAAACTGTGTTGGGTTAAAAGTTCAAGAAGAATATATTATGTGGATAATTATTATAGATGAATCTAGAGAATATAGTTGCAAAACCACTACTCTGTGAAGATGGTAACCTTGAAGTGTTGTAGGAAGCCAAGAAATAAACCACCACAGCACTGTTGATCCCTTCTTTTGAAATCTGAGACATTTGAGAAACAATTAGTCTTGATGATCAGTTATATGACACTGTATTACGTAGGACTTTTTGATCCTGGATTTCATCACATATAAAGTACTAAGCATCTTGAACAAAGGTATGTCTGGTGTACTGGCATACGCCCGTAATTTCAGCACTGTGGAGGCTCATGAAGCAGGAGGATCTCTGCGAGTTTGAGCCCAGCCTTTGCTACAAAGTGACTTCAAGGCCAGCCAGAACTACATGGAGAAACTCTGTGTTAAAAAAATAAAGAATTTTAATACCATGCTAAATTACTGTGCAGAAACATATGGTTTGAATAGTATGCACAGAATTAATTGTGGAGGGGCAGGAAAGATGGCTCAGTGGAATAAGCGCTTCTCTGGCAAGTGCAAAGGCCTGAGTTCAATTCCCGGTTCCACCAAAATAATGATAATAATAGTAATAATAGTAATAATAATTAATTGCATATACTCCAGTAGAACAATTTCAAGTTAGTGAGTAATCAGTTGAGTTGGTAAATGTTTCAAGATTATATAAATTCTAAAATATATACTGTACACATACACTTTGAAAACAAACAAGAAAAACTCCATGAAACCTCATTATTCAAGATGATAAATAAAATAGAATTGATTTAATAAATTGAAAAGTAAAGGAATTCTGCTGTTATTCTATCTCTAATCCAATGATGCTATTCTAGTCAAATTTCTAATATGTATTTTATCAACGAATGTACTATGAACTCTTGGCGTTGCTAAAAAATAAGATAATACCTGATTCATATGTTTTAAACACTAAGCTCAAAACAAGAATAACTTAGTAGTCACGTGATACAAACCCACCCATTGATACAGATAAGTGGTACAGCACCTGCCTGACAAGAGCTAGGTCCTGAGTTCCATTCCTGGTACTAAAAACAGAATAAAAGCAACAACAAATCCTAGTTTTGCAACATGTTACCTCCAGGATCTCAGACAATTTATGGTTTCTCAATTTCACTTTTGAAAAATATAGAAAAGGAGAAAAATCATCATATTTATGTCATAGTGTCATTGTGAGGATAAATATAAAACCTTTGCCAAGAAGCATTGCACATTTTTAAATACTAGCAGTTATTGTATGATGTTAAAAATTATTAGTCCTAATAATTTTGGAAATCAGAGAGGATATAACTTGACCGTATATTCCTCGAGCCCTTCGCCTATGAAGCCTGTTTCTCAGGTGAAACTAGGGCTGAAGAGCCATGTGGAAAACTGGGCATTTTGAGTGGCTGAGGCAGGAGGATTGCTGCATATTTGAGGCCAGCTTGGGCTACAAAGTGAGCTCAAGGTCATCCTGAAATGCATAGTGAGACCCTGCCTCAAGAAAGCAAAAATTAAGAAATAAAAATAATTGGGGGAAAGTGGATTCCTGAGGAACAAGGATAGAGTAATATTAAGTATGAAGGTAACGCTACAGTGTAGGAAAGAAAGTCCTACAAAAATTATTTTTGATGTACAAAACATGACATGCCCAATGTGAGTATGTTAAATAAGTGGATTTCCAACTTTGATGACTGTTGAATCCTCAATCAATAAATCTTCCTTATGGAATCCAAACTTCTGGTTAAAATTCTATTCTAATCCATTAGGTCTTGATGGGAGTTTTGGATGAAGGTGAAGTCAACCTGGGTAACTCTTTGAATAGCAATAGAATATAGAATCTTTATTTCTGAGATTAACAATTCCCAGCAGGGACAGATAAGACATTTATTTAGCCATTCTTTCTGTAGCTTCAAGGGTAGCTTCTGTGTCAGTATATAGTGAAATAATTATTTGTATTAAATTGTCAAAAATAACAGTAAAAATGACTGTCTTACATTGTTATCAGTGAAGTTATAGCCAGGCTTGTGATTCTAAATCATTTCACATGGTGGGAAAGTTCTAGTTTTCTAAAGAATGATTCATCTCACTTTTTCTCACTTTGACTACTTTAATTCATCAAAAATGTACCAGTAAGATATTGTGCCAAAAATAATTTTTTCAGGCATACTTATGACTTATTTTGTTTTCATTGTATGCTGTTTCTCTTCGAAAGATCCAGGAAGACTAATACTCTATTTTGAGTTACCTTGACAAAATAATCCAAAATCTTCCTAAGGATGTTTGGCTTATGAATTATTTTTGATTTGTTGGTGCAAGCAGTTTGGTACATCTGGCTCTGCCTTAGATGATACACAAAATAAGGAAGTGTTAGTCCTTTGAAAGTTACCTCCCTTGTTAGAGAAAACATGAACATCTCCTGCTCTATCTCTGCCCATTCTTGGGCAGAGAGCATAAATCCATAGTATGTTGCGGCCACATCTTAAACCACCGTTAAATGCATTTTTCTTTTTAATTTTAACTAAATATTGGGTGCTAGTATATAATTGCTTTTAACTAAAAAAATTCAAATGATCCATGTTTAATATTCTTCTCAATTCTTTTGCATTATTGAGAATGTGCTGAAACATGAGATTCATAGATGCATGATTTTGATCCAGGCTTACCCCTTTTTCAGTGTAAAATAATCACAAGAAAATGTGTAGCGTAGTGTTATTTAGAAAGAAAACCCTGAAGATGAGGCTGACAGGTTTATGGCATTGGCCTTTGTCTCATTTGCAGTAACTCATTTTATATATAGTGCTCCACACTGGAAAAGCTAACCACTAGAGACCTCTGTGATTTAACTCAAACAATAAGTAAGATTGTAGTATCAAAGAGGGCAGAAAATAGGACTGCTGATTAGAACAATATATTAAAGTATAAGAGAAGGCATAAGGAAAAACTGGCTCTAACAATTACAAATAAATGTGTCTTTCCCTTAGTTATTCTTCTTGAATTAATAAATTGATAATTCAATGTGCTTTATTCACAGCTAGTCCCTACTGATGTCCCACATTTATATAATATCTTTGGTTAGTATTTGCTTACATAGTTTCTATTCCAATATATTATATTTAATCTCTATCATAAAAATAAAAATAAAGATTTCTTTCCTGAAATCAGAATACAGAAAAATATAACTCTTGAATATGATTAAATAAAAATTTATTTTGGACATTTTAAGATGAGAAGAAAAAAAAAACACAGTAGCAAAACAAGCAGATTTCTTTGTTCGATGCTGTTGATTTGAAGATATTAACAGTTGTACTAGGTTCAGACCTATTGTCTTGCTCATTCCTCCTGCCAAGGCCTGGGAGACTCATCACTGTTGAGTCTTCACTGAGGCCTGGGGCAGTTCAGATGTGTCCAATACCTAGAATCTATCTTCTGTGTCCCCCTAGGGTTCCACTTTTGCTCCCAAGCCTGGGGTTTCAAAAGCTCAAATTCTTTACAACCTTCATGATTTATTCCTTCAATATGTTCAAGGTATAATAAAATTGCTGTCAAGTGTCAACTTCTTGTTTTGTAAGTGCCACCACTTACGCTGTCCCCTTTTGGTCATTTCTCCACCCAGAATATAATGGGTGATAGAATACCCTTTAAACCACAGCTTTTGTAAGTACCTATTTCCTTGGGAGTAAACAGTTCTAGAAAATTTCAAATGATCTTTTGCAGTAAATATTTACTATTGTTGATGACAGGGCCTGCACACATTTGGAAGGATTATAACTTTTGTTGATTTTTCAGATTCAATATGCTCTAATATTGGTAGGATTTATGGAGATTGCTGAAGTACTTAGACTTGGTCTTCATCAATGACTTTTAAAAGTGTGAACTATGTATCTACACCATTAAATGTATTATTTTTCAAAGTATTCTGGCAACCATTGGCTTCTATGTGTAATAACAGTGAGTTATCTGTTGCTTGTCTACTATAATTAGACATGTAAATGTTACTCAGCTGACCTCAGCTTTAATATTGAGACAGGACACATTCTCAATGCAAATGCTTCCTGAATGGCCACCTACACAGAGTAGGGAAGCCACTATGATGCAGAGATCAGCTGAGGGCTTGGTATAAAATATAGCTTCATAGTATCTTAATTTTTAGCCTGCTATTGCTAACATCGTATCCTTTAATACTATTTTGCTTCATCTAGAGAATCCTTCAGACTCTGGCTTGTAAAGATCTCCACATTCATTTCCCTTCTCTGCACTCTATCCTTCTCTACACCCACGTTCCAAATTCATGCCTGTGAACCTTTATTTTCTTTTGAATCCAAATTTTTCCCTCTTAGTTCAACAACATGTGGCAAACATTCTAACCAGTCCTTCAATACCACCCTGGAAATAAATAATGCCACTTTTTAATGTAAGACCTTGATTTTCCTTTTGTGCTATATTCTAAATTACATCACTAAAATGATGGCTAAGTGTTTTCTTTTTGTATTTAAGCAACTTAAAAGTGCTATAAAATGTAGCACAGTCTGCCTTTTGGGGATAATGATTAATCTTTTATTTAATCATTTTGCTATACTTGTTTGGAGAATTTGGGCAAAGTAATGGGTACGTGCTTTTGCTTTAGAAGTAGATATGGTTGACATGGACAGAATGTCCTAACTAATTTACTTCTAATTGAGACTAAGATACACGGTTGTCAAAGAGCCACATCTACAATTTCCATTTGTTGTAATTCCATCATTGTTTTCATCACCAGGCATACATCAAATACTCCCTGAGGACTTGGTTCTGGAAGAGACGCTATGGTGAGAGAAGAGAGAATTATGTTACTGCACAGTTGTGTTTTGTGAAAAAAAAAAGACCATATCTCTATTTTGAGGCTATCATTTATAAAATTCAGAAGTAATCACTGATTTATTAGGATGATCTTTATAAATTTGGACTAATAGCATTTCATAAAGCATAGCAAATACAGCATCAAAATCAAGTCTAGCACTTTGTAAATAATGGTGTATCAACCCCTAGCTGTTTCCACAGCTCTGGAGGGTTATCCATGGATCGAAAAATTCAATAGCAGCCTAGGCAAATCCAACACACAGCAAGACTTGATAACTCCATTGTAGATAAAAACAATTAATAGATTGTAAACCCCAGGTGGTACTGGTGGGCTGACTGACAGATTTAGGGTCACAGCTTTGCAGGTTCCGAAATACCCTTTAATAAATATGCCATGGAGATGATAAAATTTCTGATACTAGTTTATCCTAATCAAAACCCTAAAGAGTAATTTATAAAGGAAAATGGCCAATTTTAATGAAAATATTTGCTCTTCAATTCACAGAAACTTCTGTCCTAGAAACCTTTTTATTACCAATATCCCAGACAAATAAATGAGAAAGGCAGATGATCTTTAGGGCAGGAAACAAAGAATGAGGAGTTGGAGAGAGCATTTAAAAATTTTCTCATACTGTCTTGAGCCTGTCATGCTGAACAAAACAGAATACTGTAAAGAGTTAGTGATGGAAAATGATTAAACAGAGTCCTAAACATACTTAGGTTGCTTTATTAAAAACAAATATGATTAACATATGTATTAAGATTCTGGAGAAGATTATGATGACAGTTTCTGCTATTAAATTGATGTCAGATGCAATGAGTATATTTCTCCCACAAAGCTCTCCTTTTTATCTGTTAGCATAAAACAAGACTGTATTATCTTTTGTTTTCAGTCTAAAATATTTTGATACTGCGGCCAGGGAGATGGTTCTGTAGAATAAGTTTTTACCTGGGAAGCACAGGGTCCTCAGTTCAAGCCCTAGTACTGCAAAAAAAAATGTATATATATATGAATATGAAATACAAATATTTGAAAATAGTATTGATCTATTTTTATTTGTGAATATTTCATATTTTAACTTTTCCATATACTTCAAAACAATTAACATTAAGTAACAAAATCAGCAAGTATTTCTGAGATAGGAACTGTACACATAGGAACCCTTTTTGATTTGATAAAAATATGAAATCCCTGCCCAACTTTCTCAATGTAAGACAGTAAAATTCTGAAGACTACAAAAAATTATTTTCATCTTACTGTTATGTGCAATTCATTAGGTTTATTTATTTATTTATTTATTTATCTATTTATGTATTTAGTTTTGGCTGCCTCAACTGTCCTTGAGGGCCGGGGCTGGTGTGGAATGTGGTGCCGAGGATTGAACTGCAGTCCCCTGCGCCTATCTAAGCTTGCTTAAGCAGGCACTTTAGACCACTGAGCTGTCTTGCCAGCCCCTCATTAGGCTTATTATAAACTATCATCCTATTTGAACATCAGACTAATCCTACTTTAAACATAAGAAAACAGTTGCTGTCTAAAGGAATTGTAATCACTTCCCATAGAAAGATAATGATTCCTATAATGATTTAGAGTGGAGACTGACTGCCTGGGACTGAAATACAGGTGTACCACCTAAGACATGATGTTGGGCAGTTTACCTAAATATTTTTGATTATTTTATTTATAACATAAGGATATTCCTGATATCAGGGCAAAGGTTCCTTTCCTACAACCATATCTGTAAGAATTTGTGTAAAATACAAAGCACTTAGAGAACACATTTAATGAATTAGTTCACATAAAGCAGTATTGCAATTTACACATACTATTCTGGATTTAAAAACTTTTCCTGGTATACCATGCCCATAGACGAGGAAGAGGTAGACTTTATGCTAGGCTGTACTAAATTCAGGTCCAGCTTCACATTAAAAGCTGCGAGGATTTAGCAAGTTAGTTGAACTTCTCTCCATCTTACTTAACAATTCACAAAAACAAGCATTTACCTAAGCTTAGCATTGGGAATTGGGAGGTCATGAAATGTACCTCCACTTGTGGCCAATATGGAACCTCTGTCTCTTCCTCACTGCTGTTCACTGTCCCCACCCTCATTCTCATAGGCCATTTGAGGACACATAAATCTGCACAGGGTAAAAGTAGAGAGGACCAGACAGTTCAGAGTTGTAGATAATGAGAAACCATCACAGATGGAAAGAACCAGTGCTGTTCTTCCAGAAATAAACAGTCCTACCTGTGGTGAGCTTAGAATTTAGATAGGAAAAAAGGAAACACAATTAGAGACATTTCAGGGCCAGAACCATCTATATGGGCTGAAGAGGACACCATCCTCCTTTTGGAAATGAAACAGATAACTTCAATCTCAGATTCACAGATTAGGAAGACTTTAAAGGTCAAACAAGGTGATTTGGAATTGATTTCTTATGTGAGAGATTAGAGTCTCATGAAGGAGGTTGTATAATCAATTCCATGAAAGATTGAGGAAGTTCCAGCGAGGTAATATTCATCATCCATTTTCAAATTAGATTTTGCAGTGTAAAAATTGCATGGATGTTATAACAGAAACAAATAAGCCTACTTATTAAATCATTTCTATAAATAGCTCTTCATCCATTAATAACGCTAATTATCTGTCAGCACATCCATATATTTATAATGATTTAGATTCAGATCTTCTATATGGGTATCAATGGTATCTTTTAACTTTTTAATTATATATGTAATAAAAGTTAATACAATAATTAAAGGATGACACCATGAGAACAAAAAGGAGGTGATCATTATTTATTAGCCACTATTAAACAGGATAGTGGTAGAAAAAAGGAAAAAAAAATTAAGATCAATTCATGAGAGAAGAGTGTTGTGTCCAAGAAGCTCTGATTTGGCATTTTTTGCCTTGTAAACCTGCTGGAACCTTGTGTTTCCTGTTTGGCTCAGCGTCCTAGAGGCCGTGGCCAGCACTGTGACGATCCTGAAGTCCACGAAGAGAAGGAGAAGGACTGGGATTGGTCGAGTCCAAAGAAAAGCCTTCACCTGAGAGCAGAACTATTTGACCTGGAGAGAGGGGATTTAACAGTATCCTAAAGCAGGCTGGTGTTGATATTTAAACATTTCTGGAATTTCTTACTCTAGCTTTTGTCAGGTAATGACTAGACAGCTTAGTTTAAGTCTTTCTGTGTTAATGAGCTACTTCAGTGCAATACAAAACACAAAGCAAACCCTTAATATTCATTTATTTAATTATTCATGTTTGGAGTGATGGCTAACATATAAACTCATATTTAGCACCAAATGTGCTTAACTTCCTAACTAACTTTAACTTCTTAGTTAAGTATACTTTAAACATTATATTATAGCATTATTTGAGAAGTTTTGAGGGGGCATTTCCTGATCTCTAAACACAAAAACACAATTTCATGAGGAATGTCTTCTATTATAAACACATATATACCTTAAGATGAACCTGTCCTGTGATGAAGTTCCTTGCATTTTCCCATCATTTTTCCTATTCCTGTGTTCCTTCAGGTAAGGTCACATCCCATTTGCCTGCCAAAATAATTCTCCTTTCTATATCCAATCTTAATTCCTGCAAATTTTCTTCTCATATTTACCAGTTTCACCCCATTTTCCTAGTTCCACAACAGGAATCCTCTTCAAGTCTTCATCATTTCTCACCTATATTCCCAAGGAGATTTCATAATAGATATCCTTGTGTCCAGAAATGTTATTTCATATCTGTTTCTTCATTAGAGCCAGTGGATTTTTGTTTCCAAAATGTAATTCTAATTGTATTTCTTTTGTCTAAATAATCTCTTCTCAGCTGTTCATTGTTTTCAAGGGGAAATTAAAATTTTTAGAATGACACAGTGGCTGTGTGATAGTATGTCCTTGGATTCTGTCCCCAATCTCCATCTGGTCCTTGTACAGTTTACATACACTCTGGTTTCCATCCATGCAGAATTACAAAAACTTCCTGCTATAGCATTTTGCCCAAGCTCTTGGGTCTTCTGACCTACTGTTTCCTCTGCCTGTGTGGCTTCCCTGCATGAGCACTGTTAGGCACTAACATATATTCAGTAGTTAAGATCTAGGATGACCCTGCCTTCTCAGAGAAGTAATTGCTCATCTTCAAGGTTAGAGTGCACCCCTCGCTTCTTTGCCTCCAAAAAAACCTTGTGATTTATTATCATAATATTTAGTGCACAATAATGCAATTATCTATTTTATTTTTATCCTTATACTGTGAACCGCTTGAAGATAGAGTTTACCCCTTTGACTCTATGTCCCTAAAACATAACAGAGTGTCTAGCTACTATGTAATTATTTTTTGAATAAAAGCACAAAAATAATGTAGCTGTATAGCCTTGGGACTTTGAAGTTCAGGTGCTGGAGCAAAAGCTGGTACTAGGATTTGTCTGAATTAATTAGATGAATCAGCATTGGCCATTATGGAAGCTCAGCTCTGAAGACACTGTTGCTCAGTGTCTTTTCTTTCAAGCCTTGGAAAACTTCCAGGCAGTTCTTCCTGTGGCATTGTTTATGGAAGGTAACTGGGGCCGTCCTTGTATTTCACAAGGCAGAATTCACTATCATCATGTCTATCGGTACTGATTTGCTAACTATCTCATCATAATTCACACTTTTGCTCTAGAGATGTAGAAAACCATATAAATAATGCTGCTGTTAAGAAGAACAAAAAAGAAAACAACTCTAAAACTTAAGAGGGTGTGTATTTCAGCTTCAAGCTATCTTTCAGTTCAGTGTGATATGTGATTTAGTTAATTCTGAAACTAGTAGTTGATTGCAGTCACTTCTCTACTAATTTATTAAATAAGCAACATAAAAAATGAAATGGCATTCTCATGGGCTACAAGGAATATTCAGCATGGTGTACTCACGAAAGCAAAACACCAGTGGATAGAAATGCAATATTAAAACAGATGGAATAGCATCATATGAACATATAAGAGGTTTTTTTTCTAATCATAGTTTTGCTAATTTTGCCATAATACGGAAAGGCAAAATTGGAAAAGGGAAATCACCTGAAACTGATATAAAGGAAAGAAAATCCAAAGCTGAAAGACACCTGAAACAAATTTTTGTTCTCTAACAATGAAGAATGAATTATAGGAGAAATGGAGGTCAAAAGTAGAACACATTTTTGAGAGAAAAAAATCTTCTGTCCATGAGAGGAACTGAAAGGGACCTGAATGGGTTGCCAAGGAACCTACTTTTTCTCGGAATTTTTATAGAGCAAATCCATGAGGTGAGGCAGGACCCAAGGTGAGAAATATGGGAACTTTCTAGGTGGGTATGAGGTGGAACAAAACTATGGTCAATCAATAAAATTAAAAGCACAATTGCTTAGGTAAAATAGATTAAAGCTGTAGAATCAAGTCACTAAGTAAACAGGAATGAATACAGAACAGGGGTCGTTCTTGTAGGGAATTGGGTTACTGACTCTTTCTGACTTTTTCAAAGTGGTTGATACCTACTTAGAATATCAATCCCTGATGTCTATCCTAAGGAGATATGTGTAGTGTATTTGTTTAATCTTTTGGCATGGGGTCTGGCCCAGCAGGAGTGCCTATCTCCCACAGTTGCAAGGTATCTTATCTTCCATATTGGGTCCTTTGAGGGCCTAACTCTATCTGACTACCTATAATATTTCTATCTAACTCAGCTGCCTAGAAGAAAACATTGCAAATAAGAAAATAAAAGAAAAACTTGACTGGGCATAGGGAGATAGCTCAGTAGAATAAGTACTTGTCTGGCAAGCACAAGGTCCTGAGTTCAATTCCCAGTACTACAAAAAAAAAAAAAAAAAAAGCTTGGTAAAGAATTTTTCATCAAGACTTTATAACTGCCAAGGATCTTAGTCGCATTTTTGTTGTCAAGACAAAATACATACTATCCAAGGTTAAATAAACAAAGCTTTATTTAACTTACAGTTTGTAGAGGTTTCAGCCTGTAGCTAAAGCTGGGTGGCACATGGTCAAGGGGCAACAATTCAGGGCAGCAGAAGACAGCAAAAAGCAACAATGAAGGGAGAGACATTTCTCTTTCTGTCCCTTATATTGTATACTGGCTACCAGGGTTAGCGTAGCACCAATCTGATTTGCAGACTGATCCAGCAATCATTCATCCTTGATCCCAGCATGTTACACTACATGCAGCCACCTCCAAAGAAGTTTATGACTGCATAAGGCTTTGGAAGCATCACTAATCATAAATTAGAACACCCAGTGTCTGGTTTAAGTTCTTTATGTGTACTGTTCCACTACTTTTAACAACAACCCAATGGATAACATTATTAACACAACTTTACACATGAGGCAACTAAGAAAGAGAAAAAAATTATTTACTGTCTCTCTTAAAAGTACAGTGCTTGTTAAGTGTCTAGGAAATATCTTAATCTTCTAGCACTAATTTCTTAAGCCATTCTATCAGAATGAGAGTTAAGTATAAATTCAAAACCAAATCTCTAATTCTTTGAAAGATTAGTTTCCAAAAATTTGATGGACTTCTTTTTAGGGACTAGCCCTTCATTAATCCTTGTGAATTCATGTGTATTTAGCATCCCATTTAACAATACCATAATGTTATAATCACCCAAAAGGGGCAGGAGTCAAAGTACCTGATCTCAGTTGTCTTTGGCAAGAGAGAGTAGCATATGAAGGGAAAGAGGAAAAAAAAGAGGAAAGCAAGCAAACACAATATGGCACAGGGAAAACAGAGAGAAAGACTGGTGGAAATGAGTCTGGAAAGATCTGGGGTCATACTTAGGTAACTGTCCACATAGGTTTAAATTTTGGTAAATTTAACTATGGCAATCTGGGATATCTGCTACCGAATGCATGAATAATCCTAGTTTCAGTAAACTTTTATTTATGAGTTGATAAATAGTTTTCCCTTAGAGCAGAATTACTCAAATGCTTGGTCTCAAAAATTATTCAGGGGTTGGCCAGATAGCTTAGCTGACTAAACCACCTGCTTGGGCAGAGCGCAGCGACTGAGGTTCAATCCCCAGCCTGCTATGCTGGCCCTGCCCCTGGGGCATGCTGAGAAGGCAATTGAGACTAGGCATGGTTGTGCGTACTTGTAATGCCAGAGCTTGGGAGGCTGAAAACAGGAGGATCCCTATGAGTCTGATTTATGTAGTGAGACCCTATACACCCTGTAGACCCCATCCTAAATTCATTTAAAAAAGGACTTCAAATAGCTTTTTCTAGGTCCAGCCAAATAGCTCAGCTGAATAAAGTGCCTGCAAGCAGGTGTAGGGGTTGGGGATTTGATCCCCAAGTCTGCCGTGCTGTCCCCCCCACCCCCAGGATGCACTGAGCCAGTATTGAGACTGGGCATGATGGCTTGCACCTATAATCCCAGCTCTGGGGAGGCTGTAAACAGGTGGATCACTAGGAGTCTGATCTAGTAGTGAGACCCTGAATGCCCTATAGGCCCTTTCCTAAAAATAGAAAAAAGTAAAAAAAAATAAAAAGAGCTTTTTCTATGTAGATTATTTTTTTCTTTATATATCCCATGATATAAATTAAAGCAAGTCTTATCAAACTGAGTTAATTTATTAAAAACTTAATTAAATATGAAATTGTCTCAAACACAAGTATAACAAACTACATTAAAAATTATTTTCCAAAATAAAAGTAATGAGACTGATTTACTTTTTTTTTTTTTCCAGAACCAGGGATTGAACTCAGGCCCTTGCACTTGCCAGGGAAGCACTTATTCTGCTAAGCCATCTCCCTGTCCCTGATTCACTTATTTTAAATTACCCAAATTAGTCTATTTTAAAAGGCAATTCTAGGGCCAGTGAGATAACTCAGCAGTTTAAGTGCTTGCCACAAGCACAAGGACCCAAGTTCAAACCCTGGTACCACATGCCATGCCAGTCCCCACCAAAATGGGGAGCAGTGGCACATGCCTGTATTCCCAACTCTGGGGACGTTGAGATAGGAGAAATACCACAAGTCCAAGCTGCATAGCCAGTCCCTGTACCAAATAAAGGATTAAAAAAATTAAAAGCAATTCTACTGGTACACAAAACCTTTTAAATAAAGTGAGATCCTAGTTGTTGGTTTTTCAAAGTATATCCATTGCAGTTGTTTTTTTTTTTTTTTTTTTTTGTTTATGAAATCTCTGTCTATCCCTGTCTTCAAGATTCCTACCTACTTTCTCTTCTAGTAGATGTAGTGTTGCTATTTCAGTATTTATGTCTTTGATCCATTTTGACCTTAGTACATGGTGAAACACATGGGTGTAGTTTTAGTCTTTGGATGTGTAGAGCTAGTTTTTGTAGCACCATTCATAGAAACTAAATGAAGATAACGATATACATTACCATAACCATTGTTAATTTCCTATCATCTTGTTTTTGAAATTCTGTACCATTTTTTATCATTGTTGTTAAAATTTAATAAATGGAATTATAAAATTTGTATCTGCTTCTACATTCAGTGTGCTAAAGAATATTGTTTTGAGGGCCGGCGGTATAGCTCTGTGGACTAAGTGCTTGTTTAGGTAAACACTGGGGCCAGGGTTCAATCCCTGGCAACACATGCCATACCAGCCCAGTCCCCTGGTGAGCTGAGCCTGTGATAGAATCCAGGCAGGTGGTAAAGGCCTGTAATCCCAGAACTAGGGAGGTAGAAATCAGGAAGATCACTACGAGTCTGAGCTGCATAGAGAGACCATGTGCACAAAAAAAAAGAATATTGTTTTGATTGAGGATATTAGCAAGTTCCAGTTTATACAAACATTAAGTTGAGAAAGAGAGGACAACTTTTACCCTGTGAAAGAGTCTCTCATACTCATTTTACCATGGGTTAAGCACTGCCATATGAAGAACAGATCTGATTCCCATACTGTATTGTTTCAGCAAGAGCTTGCACTTTCTTCCAGCTTCCTGATCCCCTTCTCCAAGGAACCAGTGTACACAGTGTTTCTGAGGCCAGGAGGGGTCGCTCGGGCTGCAGACATCATTCCAGGACTAAGTAATACAGAAGACTGTCGGTATGAAGGTTGAATGGGGTTCAGCCCATGGCTGATCTAGCCCACAGATTTTCTCATGTCACCATTTAAAGAATCAACAAGTGATGCATTGAAAATTAAAAATGTTAAATAAATTTTAAATATAAAAAGTAAAAAGGACAAGAAAAAAATAAGGTTTATTGAAAGCAAGCATTAATATTTAATTATTAGACTAATCTTACATACCTATATCTGTTAATCTGAGCAACAGATTTGACAATAAAAATGTATAATATACCAACCATTGTTAATTTTATATTCTTCTTTTGAAATTCTGTACCATATGTATTGTTGTATGTTACTTTGTTTCTGTCTTTGTTTTTGTCATTTGCCTTTGTTTCACCCTTTCAAATATAATTTTTAAAATTAAAAATAAAAGAAAAAAATTAAAAATATTGTTACAATCTACCTTAGTCTGTGCCCTTAAAGTAAAGAAAGCTTATGAAACAATTGCCTTAGACAGGGCACAGTGGCTCACACCTGTAATCCGAGCACTGGGGAGGTTGAAAACAGGAGGATCATTATGATTCCAAGCTGTGTAATGAGACCTTGTACCAAATAGATTTTTTTTAAAAATTGCCTGACATATGAATATTTTTCAAAAGAGTTTGTGCAAAATTCTTTGAAACAAGATAGAAAATTATTAAGTCAAAGAAATAGCTTAGAAACTGTGGAAATACAATGGCAACACCTAAAGGCCACAGGTGCGATGCTTTGAGAATCTTCTAGACTTATGGAAATGAACTTTTCAATCCCAGATAGATGTTGATGCCTATTCAGTTAGTAACAGGGCTTTCTGAATGTTTGAATCATCTTTCACTGCAAGATCAGTGTCTTAAGACCAATTCTTATTATGGCAAATAATGAGAAATCACATTCTTATGTAGCATAGATATTAGTGTCTATGAAAACTCCTATGATTAATTGTACATGTTTTAAAATATGAGGACTTCAGGATTCTCTGAGGATCTAGAACCCATCCATATGAAGGCGACTCCAATGATTATCTTCATTAATTATGCTAAAAGAATAGAGACGAGGGGCTATGCATATTTACACACATTAGTATGGGAATGGGGGCCTCAGCGGTGCTTCATTTATGTAAGTAGATGAGTTTTGTTCCTAAATGATAAAAGACTTGAGAAAAGATTGGTGAGAAAGCCTACTTTTCATCTTTATTTCATTGAGTACAAAAATAAACTGTCAGCATAGAGCAAATAAGTAATGACTGGTAATATTGAGTTTTAATATCCATTGCTTTTTTGTGTGTCTCATCAATCATCCTTGAAAATCAGTAAGTTAAGATGAATAGAGTTTTTAAAGTTCTGGAAACCACAATTTCTTTTGATTAGCAGTGCATTATAAACAGAGAAAATGTCAGACTAAAAGAGATAATTCTATAGGAGAAACTCTCAGAAATGCAAAAAGTTGGAACTTCCATCCAACTCATTTTTGTAGCAGAAAATCATTCCCTCAGCCAAGTAATGTAATTTTGTAATTTATCCCTTATTCCCCTAAATCTCAAATCCTCTCTCTTCATGTTCATCTCTTCTTTATTTTCATATTTACCCATTAAAATAATGGAGACATTTCAGGGCCTTAGTTGATATTTGAAGAGTAAATAAAAAATTAAATTACATTTTCAGATTCCCCATCTTTAAACTGCAGTGATTTGCTCTGAGAACAAAATAAAGAGCTCAGAAAATCTAACTCTTGGGAACATAATTTGTTATTTTCCTACATTACTGAGCGCTCCTCTGAATTTGTGAATTCTGAGATGCTCCTTATATAGAAAGCACCATATCATCAGTTCTGTGTGCTCTTTACTAAATGTTAATTTTATAGAAACTTGCAATATGTGGCAAATCTAGAAAAAACAATAGAGAAAGCTGCGTGGTAGAAATGAATCAATTAGTTAAAAATGGTGGCACTAGAATAGTCACTCAATATTTATTTCAGCATTCTGTTCTGTGTACTACAGAGTTCAATGTTTTCAGTACCTAGAGCTACAAAGAGAATTAAGTTTTAGCCAAAGCCCATGAAGACCTTATTTAACCACTGTTCTCTGTCCGTCACTATTCATTTGGCTTTAGGAGGATCTGAGGAGAACTACTGGGACCTTCCAATGGGGAATCTCCCAGTCTCACTAAAGGTGTCCAGAACCTGGTTGTCGGTGTGTTACACTGACTCCTCTAGTTCAGTGAGGCATGCCTTTCTTAGGATACAGCCCATGCTGAGGTGTCATCTCTCGATCTAATTCATTTTAGGAAGTACTTGTTAATATTAAGACTAACAGAAAAATAAAAATTGACTTCAACCTTTTTATTTGAGCTTGAGTCAAAAGATAATCTTTCACTTACTTATCACTCAGACATGTCTATCTAGTGTCCACACTTGCCATTATTCAGCAAATACATGATTTTGGTTCTCTGAGCTAAGACTTTGTTCAGAGAAAAAAGAATTAATGACAACCAATTAATGGAAAGACTGGCTTTGGAATTCTGTGACCCAGTTTGACTGCTTGGTAGTTTCTTAACCCTGACTAACTAGTTTTTTTTTTTTGTTGTTGTTGTAATTCTTGTTGTTGTTTTATACTGAGAAGTGAATTCACAACTTTGCATTTGTTGGGCAAGCACTGTGTCACTGAACTTTACCCATGGCATGACCAAATGAGGGCATGGAAACGTAAGATCTTTTTTTGTTTCTTTGTTTAATATATTTTAGTATAGGGTCTCACTACACAGATCAGACTCATAGTGATCCTCCTGTCTTCAGCCTCCCAAGTACTAGGATTACAGGCTCACACCATCATGCCCAGTGCACCGCAGGTGTGGGACTGGCACAGGAAGCAGGGAATTGGATCCCCTTCCCTGAGTGTGCCTAAGAAGGCACTTTAATCTGCTGAGCTGAGCTATACAGCTGGCCCCAATGCCATGTATATTTAAAACATGTTTTGTTTGTAAATTTTAATTTTATCAGTACGTGTTTGTAGTTGATGCAGTTTGCAATCATTTTGGGAATGATTACATGTACCTTACATTGCTTGTTTCTATTTTGTTAATCCCCTTCCTTATCCTCTCTCCTTTCTCCTCCAATTCTCTTATCCTGTATTTCATTCATATTATCATTAGTCTTAGCTTAAGTAATGCCATGTAATATTTACATTAATTAAGTGTAATTATTTAATGAAGTTATTAGATTCCTATACATGGTATATGTTTATTCTACTTATTTTCCTTCTCTGCCTCCTCATCCCTTGCACTTTTTCCTTTGGGCCAATTTAATCTTGCCAGAAACACAACTCCTGTTCCTCTTCTGCCCATCCTTTATCATTCTCCTTATGTGTGGTTTACCTCACTCAAATGAGAGGCAAACATACAATATTTAAGATTGTGTGTCTGATTTATTTCAATTTTATATTTTCCCAAGTGCAATTGTTTCCCTACATTTGTGTTCCTGTACTTTTATGTCTTAAGCTCATTGAGGAAGATACCTATCAGGGTAATTGCTGGGTCACATGAAATTTCTAATATGAATGTCTTCATAAATTTCCATACTGATTTCTGTAATGCTTGTACTGGCTTAAAGTACCGCCAACAATAAATGATCAGGTTCCTTTTTACCACAACCTCTCTAGCATTTTTTATTGTTTGGTTTCTTAATGATTTCTATTGAGAAATTACATGTAGTTTTTTGTTTTTCTCTGGCTGCTTTAAAAATTCTATTGACTGATGTATTGATTGCTACATACCTGATAATTTAATATGGATATGCTTAGGTGAGGTTCTTTATTCATCATAATTTATTGGTGCTCTATAACCTTGTATTTGAAACTCTTTCTTACATTTGGGAAGTTTCTCCCAATATTTCTGTAAGCATATTATTGAATCCATCTGTCCTATCTTTCAGTTTTTCCTCTAACTTAAGGTAGCCTTAAATTGGTCTGCTTGCTGTCACCTTGCAACTACCAGGTATTTTTTATTCTTGTTCTCTTATTTGCTCTTTGGTTTCTTTGAGCTGATCATCATATATCACTATTTTCCTCAGTGACAATGTTTGCATATTGATCAATCTTTAAATTTTGAATTATATACATATATATATATATATATATATATATATTTATTTTCAGATATTTGTGTCTGGCATATTTTCAAGATTTCATATCACTGAACCTTTCATTCCAACTTAAACTGTTTTAGTTAGCTTGTCCAATTTTATACTTATGTTCCCCAAATTCACCATAGGTATATAAGTGAAATTGAACTCATGTATTTTCAACACTCCTTCATAAGCTTTTCAAAAATTTCTCATATCTGTTTTTTTTCTCATGTTGTGACTCCTTGCTCTGCTTAGGGAGAGTAGGAGGCTGGAAATCTGTTTCCTTTCTTTCCCATTTCCTTTATGTATCTGTGTTTATTACAGTAATTCCTCTGACTCTTTGATTGAAATACTGAAGCTAACTCAGACTCAGGACTTCTTCCTATAGGTTGCAGATATTCTTGCAGAGTCTGATCCAGTCTGAATTCTTTGGTTAGCAACTCTTGCTGTCCTACTCCCAGAGTAGGAAGGTTGGGTCAGCCAACAGGTTCACCAGCACAAAGCTGTTCACAGACTTAGGACTATTGTTATGCAATGCATTCAGCTGCAGTAGTAACTAGCTAATCTGTTATAGTGCTATGTATCAAGAATAGTTGAGAAATAGCATAAGACTCTGCACATGGGTCTCCCTTTAGCCTAGAGAAGAAATTTATGATTATAGTGTAAGCATCTTAACAATCCAAGTCTTGATCCACAGTTAATATGCACTAAATATGTGGACTGTGTCTCCCTTAATGGTAAAAAACAGCTCTCAGCCTTAATTGTATAGACTCAGTTATCTAAAGCCCAGGGTGTTGGGGTGCCCCATAATGCCAGAGCAAAGAAAAGCAAGGCTTTTTAAGTCTTTTGACTCATGGAAAAGATTCAGTGACTGACAGAAATATTAGAGAAGGATGCTAAAGAGGGACAAATGAAAAGTGGGAGAGGAAAGAAAAAAATCAATAGATAAGACATAGAAGAAAGAATTTGGATGAAGAGATAAAAGTAGAAGAGACACAGAGGGACAAGGGGAAATCTCTTACCCTCTATGAACTATCTTGGGAGAAAAAGCACACAGAAGAGAAGCAAGCATATGCACAAACACACTCACAAAAGAACTCGTTAAAATAATGAAATTTTGTAGGGGGAAATTACAGAAGGAGGAAAACAGGAAAGTATAAAACAAATATAAAGTAAAATAAAATGAAAACTTAATGCAATAAAATAGAATAATAAGAGAAAAATTTCTACTGTTTTTGCTGCATGGCTGTTCTCCTCACCCAGCAGTGGTTAAGAAGCAGAGCTGAAGTCGGGATGCATTTCTGCTCACACTGGAAGTTGAAGGTGACAGTTTGCCCCCAGAATGATGTGGGGTGGAGAGATCTGCTCACTGTGAGAACATGGCCCCAACAGGAGCTTCCAGTCCTGTGTAACTCAGGCTGAGCCTGGCCTCTGGCCATGGGGTCCTTGTCACCAGCACCTGTTTGACCCAGGTTCAAACACTCAGCCCTTCCCTACAATGGCGTTCTTGCTAGCTTTTGCTCTACAACTGTGGCTGTGGACACCTGTACAAAGGTCACTCGCCTGGTGACTATGGAAGGTCACTCTGCAAGCAGAGTCCCTCATCTTTCTTGATGACTTCAACTGCTGATAGTGCTTTTGGTCCCAGTGCAGCTCTGTGGTTCTTTGTGAACAAGAATGTTGTTAGCTTCCCTTTGCCCCCAGCTGGCTGCTAGCCACTTGCTGCTAGCTGTGCTGCGTGGTCTCTGAGCTATTTCTTCTGTATCATTTAATCCTGTGTCATCCTCTACTGTCAATTGCCCTGTGGGTCCTAGGGAAACTCTACTCCACTTCCTCCCCAAGCTACTGTTTACCAGGCACTGGAGTTGCTGGTACTTACTTCTCCACCACACTGGGATTCCTGCCAAACACTTTTTAAACTGTTTTTCAGTTTGCTTAAAGATAAGTATCCAGTTTTCATGTTTTGAACTAATATCTAAAGATTTCACATAAGATTTAAATTGTTTCAAAGGGCAGGCCAAACAACTAAATGGATTAAAGCACCTGCAAGCAGGCTCAGGGGCCAGGAGTTCAATCCCAGGGCCTGTTGTGCTGACCCGCCCCTGGGACACACTGCGAGGGTGATTGAGACTGGGAGTGGAGTAACGGTGCATGCCTGTTATCCCAGCTCTTGGGAGGCTGTAAACAGGTGGATCACTACAAGTTCGATCTTGTAGTGAAAACCTGAACACCTTGAACACCCTGTAGACTCTTCCCTAAAATACGAAAAATTAAATAAATAAATAAATAAATAAGTTGTTTCAAATTCATCCTTTGTTGACCTTCTATACCACCCTCTCCTTTTTTTTTTTTTTTTTTCATATTTTAGAGAAGGGCTTGCAGGGTGTTCAGGGTCTCACTACTAGATCGGACTCAGTGATCTGCCTGTTTTACAGCCTCCCAAGAGCTGGGAGAACAGGCACGGGGCATCACACCCAGTCTCAATTGCAGTCTCAGCATAGCCCCAGGGTTAGGGCTGGCTCGGCAGGACTAGGGCTTGAACCCCAGCCCCCTGTTCCTGCTTATAGGTGCTTTAATCTGCTGAGCTATTTGGCCAGCCCTTCTATACCCCATTTTTCAAAAAAAATTTTTTGAATCTTTTTTTAAACAAGAAAAAGTAGATGTTGGTAAATGCTAACTGGTGGGTTAAGCGGGCATTTGACAACATGGCTTCTCCTTTGGCATGTTTAATTGTGATGTTAACAGACATCCTGGCAGTTTAAGATGACACTTTTAAAATAAAATTTTCTCCTAATGATGACTTGAGCCCTGTCACTCAATGGGAGAATCATCAAAACCTGTAGGGTTTTATTTGGAACTGACATCTTCTATTGTAATTTTGTTAGTTTATTTTTTAATACTTTTTTAAAATTTTTACTGGAAAAGAAAAGGTGACACACAGTTTTAAACATTCAAAGTATACAACTTGCTTTGTTACAATAAAACTACATGTGCACACAATAAATAAAAAATAGTTTCAAATTGTAATTCTCAGCTTATTTTAACGAATTGTGCTCTAAATATAATGATAATTTCCTAGAATTGTATCTGTTGGAAAATAAAATATATAGTAATCCAATATCCTCTCTAATCCTTTTGAAAAACTGTATGTAGAAGTTATTTACTGGTGGAAAATACTAAATCTGTCCTGTAGGATTTGGAAATTTCCTGCTACACGATATATATATAGTGTAACTGGGGATTGAACTCAGGACCTTGTGCTTGCCAGGCAAGCACTTATTCTACAGAGTTATCTCCCCAGCCCCCTATATTTTTATATTTTAATAATTATTTTATAGTTGTACTGCACCTCCTAACATGCTTTTAATAGATATTAGATATTTCTCTTTTGGTTTTGGTTTTATTTTCAACTTGATAGCCTCTTCTAAAAGCCAATGGTCTCCACATACTTGTTTTGCTTATTAACGCAGCCTGTGAACTATATCTGCTGTACAGGCAATATATGGAAATAGATGAATGAATGCTTGAATTGGAATAAAAGGGTATAGAAAACTCACATGAGGATGACTGTGTTACGACTGGACTCAGTGATGAGGAAATGCTTCCTAAGGAGGGCCATGCGTGAGCGCTAACCTAAGGGTACAGGAGAGGGAAACATGCATGGAGAGGTCCAGGGACACAGTACTCCAAGCCGAGGCAGCAGCACGAGTGATGTCCTTCCATTGGAGGGAACATGACTGGAAGGCAGGACAAGCTCTCGGGAGACTCCTGGAGGTGGAAAAGAGAAATGATAGAGGACCGAAGCAAAAAAAAGGTCAAAAGAACCAGTACTTAACAGGGTAAGGAGCAGCCACAGATGATGATGATGCAAAAGAGATGTTTGAGGGGATGGTTAGTTTGGAGGCAACTTCGTACTTCCCCCTGCCCCTCACTTAGTAAACAAGAAAATAAAGATGGAGAATGTCGACGCTTTTTCCAGGGTCTCAACCTCCCAAAAATATCACAGGAGAAATGGCACTGAGCCTTAGTAGTCAGCTGTTCAGTCTCATCGTTTTCATGTCACTGACAAGTCATCAGTGGTCAATGCAGTCGTCATCCTCTGTGTGTGTCACGTGATTATATTATTATTATTATTTTTAATTTTATTTATTTATTTAGTGTGTGTGTGTGTGTGTGGCCAGCTCAGCCCACCAGGGGGCGGGGCTGGCTGGCATGTGGCGCTGGGGGATCGAACCGCGGTCCCTGTGCTTTGCTCGGCCTAGCTTGTTCTAAGTAGGTGCTCTAGACCACCGAGCCATCTCACCAGCCCCCACGTGATTATATTATTATATGAAGTTTTCAGCTTAGTACCTTCCAGAAATATCGAACTCCCTTTCAGTATGCGTGTTGTTGTTGAAATGTTGAGTGATGCAATTGCATGCAGTATTTCAATCATTTTATTTTATATTACATGCAAAATAATCCCTCTTTTCTTATATATTTTTTCTTTCTCATAAATGGTCATCACAGCCTCTAGCCAAATATTACTGAGATTCCAGAAAGAATAATATATAGTATTGTCAGAGTTTTTGGAAAGTTGAATTTGATGGTTTAATACTGAATTATGCTAAATAAGATGCAGTTGATTTAAATTGAACTTTAAAATGAAAGAGTAAATTAGGGAAATATTTGACTAATAATATAAAAGTTTAAATATAAATCTCTACTCCTAATAAAGGAAAGTCAAGATTTCCATAAAAATGGTTATTTTTTAATCTCACTTTTACTATTGCATAGATATGTAAAATGCTTTGGTCATTATTTATTTTATGTATTTAATGAATATTTTAGAGTTTGGGAGAAACTCTATATTTATATAACCTATGTCAATTGTTTGGGCTCAAATAAAAGATTTTTATTTGAAATTCATCAGGCCCTTCCTAACAGTATCTACAGCATAATTTTTACTAATTATCAATTTCTATGACACAATATGTATTTTTGGTTTCTATACATTGATCATCTACTAACTGTAGTAATTAAGAGATGAGTTATTTAAGTCTGCAAAATATTCTTCGTTATCTAGTTACTTTTCATGAGTTAACAATGGACAACCTACTTTTCTTATCAAAAATCTTAATTTATACATATTCTATACTTCTTTGTTTCCATGATGCCAGCCAAAGACAAATTCATAAAGAGAAACAATTATGGCATGAAGCAGTACATTCCTCTTATCACTATTTTTTTCCAGATTATTTTTATGTTGGCTGTACAGTCAATGTAAACAAAAACTAAATGCATCATCTTAGTATTTCAAATGTACTTATATTTAGAGAATTAAGACTTTTTATTATTTTAAAAGGGAATAAGAACAGTAAGAAACAATATTTGAAATAATATGAAATTTCGCTAAACAAAACAATAGGAATTCAATAATGTTTGTTATATTACATGGTATTGTCTTCAAATTAGTTGTTTAGATTATCAGATGTAAGCACACAACAATGGTTTTAGAAAGTTAGACACATCTCTGACAAAACTAGACCAAAAAATGGGGATACAAAGGAAGGACCATTTTGTATCTGTACATAGAAAATAGTTAGGATAGATATACAGCTACTTTCTCTTAATTCAATGAGAAGAAAGATTTGTACTAATAGCATTTGGACAGGATATCATGTCTGCATCTTGTACTATGAATAACCACTAAGAAGATAACGATATGCAATGTATGAATTATTGAAACTGTCTTGTTAATCGGTTTCGAAACTGTCTCATTGCTATCTGTTTCTCAATAAAGTTAATTTAAAAAACGTTATGGAACATTAAAAAGGAGAAGGAAAAAATTAAGCATTAACTTCTCCTTTCAATAGATCAGTGGAAACCAGCAGTACAGTTACCCAAGCCTTCCTATATGCATACGTAAATATATCATTGTATTTCCTTCTCTCTTTCTTTAGCCATTTTCCTCATCCCAGGTGTTCTTGCCCTTTGAACACATTCTTTCCCTTTCACAGTATCTATTGTACCTTTCAGATTTCATTTCCTCTATCAGGTTCTTACACTAGTGATGCAATATGATGCAATTTACACATGTGGGTCTGATTTCTAAATTCATCAAATCCACACACATCCAGATCTAAAGCATCACAATCTACAAATTATTTAAGTATGTTTATTTTAATATTTTTGAAGTATTCAGAAAAAATGAAAAGATGCTTCATTTAAAATTTTAAAAGGAACTTTCATCAAAACTAATAATATTCAAAGCAATTTTAATACCTGATTTAGTTTTTCAGAGGATAATTGCTCTTAGGCAGAGGAAGAGTGACATTGTGTTTTCATTCATTTGAAATATTCATATTTCCTTGAAATATCTTTCCATATGTTACTGCTGATATGTGCTTACTGAAACCCTATTCTTTTTTACTCTTTTTGGCTCTTACTTTAACCTCCCAGCAGTTAGGAGGAATCAAGCAACTGAATACTGTTAATAGCATATGGATAAAATAATTTGCATAATAACTTTTCCCTAAGAAATCCTCTTATATAATCCTCAAAAATGTTTTTCTCTTTTTACTTTTTTTTCACTTTTCAATTTGTTGTTGAAAAGTTAGTGGAGGGCCAGCCAGATAGCTCAGCAGATTAAAGCGCCTGCTTAGGCAGATGCAGGGGCTGAAGGTTCGATCCCCCACCTGCTGTGCTGGTTCTCTCCCCCCAGACCCCAGGGCATGCTGAGACAGAAATTGAGAGTGGGAATAGTGGTACATATGTATCTGTAATCCCA
The DNA here is from genome assembly GCF_000260255.1 of Octodon degus. NCBI lineage: Eukaryota > Metazoa > Chordata > Mammalia > Rodentia > Octodontidae > Octodon > Octodon degus. The sequence goes on along the minus strand of NW_004524579.1, from coordinate 19,862,578 downwards.
GTGCTTGGGAAGCTGAAAAACAGGAAGGATCACTACAACTCCCATCTGTGTAGTTAGACCCCCATAGGCCCTGTAGTAAATACATTTTTTAAAAAAGAGAAAAGTTACTGGAGATGTAGGGAGTCAGAGATCCGACTGATGAAAATTGATGAAAGAATCCTGGACTCCAGAAAGGCTCTACAGAGCAGAGCTCCATTTTCCTGCTCCTCCTTTGCACAACATTTTAGCAGGAACAAAATGTAAGAATTGGAACCAAGATGCAACAGACTTTCGCTTTTGCCATCTGCCTCCTGCACCAATACATTCCCTACTAAACAACCTGGAAATTAATTTGCTTATACATTCTACTTACTTCAGGACCTGTATTTCCACCCCCCTTTCCCCACCCTGGTTTTATGCATTTGTGCAATTTCATTTTCTACTTAAGAGCTTTAAAATATGTCTTTGATTTAATATGGTTCAAAACTACCAACTATTAGCATGCTAAGTTTAATAACTAGCATGTGATATGTATTCAATGAATGTTTTACAGGTGAAATTTTTGGAATTTTGGTTCAGATATCACAGTTTTCTTTGCTTAAACTGTTTTTAGCTAAATTCATTAGAAGTGATAGGCATTTTCATACAATTATATGTAGAAGATGGGTGAGGCAATGATCCTGAGAATCTTCAGAAGATTTTTGAACCTAGCAGTTAATTGGAATGATTCTCACCCTGACTAACTATATATACAGATACCTGTGAACTAAGCAACTGAACTCAAGATGGCAATTTATAATAGTAGGTTCATGCTTGGAGTGTCTGTCATTCTGGTCTCCTGATAACGGGCTGTTTGTCATGACATGCCAGTTGCTGCTGTGCTGTCTTTCGGGAAGATGGCTGTTCAAAAAGAAGGGGATGGTGAATGAAGGCAGGAGACAAGAAAAGGAATGTTGTGGGACTGTCCTGCTTCAAGGTTGTATATGATTAGATTTCTGGAATTATGTGTTAACATAAGAATTATATAATTATGCCTATTTTAAAAATATATTTTAATTTTTTAAATGTTTTTATTATATTCTGTAGGAACTTAAAGTTCAACATATCAATACTTGATGAAAAATACCTGTTCCATGTTATGCCTAAGATGTTTGATATTCAGACAGAGAGTGAGGTTAAGCTTAACAGCCTAGGTCGTATAGTAATAACAATGAGCTTCTCTTTTGGAGGGTTAACAACCTAAGTTTGCAGACCAAAATTAGAGAAAAAGGAGGGCTGCAAGGAAAGCCAACATTTTGGCCCTAGCCTTCCAAGGTCAATTAAGACTCAGGACATATGAGAACTTGTACTGTAACGTCATGTAATTTGGTAGTGTCCCAAATTTTCTGGTCAAGGAGATTATGGTGACAAAGAGGAAAGTGATCGATGATGTAGACTGTACCTAAGGAGAATCATATGGAGAGAAAACATTCTCTCAGGCTTTCACATAGAGCACACTGGCCAAGCAATGGCTGTGACTCATCCACATGGTTGACACTGACAAAGGATCCACAATCTGAGGTACAGGATCCCAGGAAAAATCCTGAAGGGATTTGTCTGACCTTATCAGATCCCAAAGCTACAACTCTTGTTGCATAGGTCTTGCTTTATCTTGTTCTTAACCATCCAACAGAAAAGTATAAAAATGAAGTATAAGAAGTAAAGCCATGCTATTTTGTTAAGCTGTAGGGGACTTAGGTCAACAATTTCTGACACTGCCAGTCAAGCGGAAGACCCAATACTATTGTGGACTACTTAACCCTTGTAGAATATTTTGCTGAGTTAACACACCTATAATATTCAAATGAGGGAACTAAACAAAAAAGGGGATAAAGATGAATGTCCATTTTGTATCTGTGTATTCAAAATGGTTAGGATAGATATATAGTTACATTCTCTTGATGAATAGAGGGATTTGTTGTAATAGTGTTTATAAATAGGATATCATGTCTGCATCTTGTATAGCAAATAACCACTATGAAGAGAGTATGCAATGTGTTAATTATTGAAACTGTCCTACCAATTTGATTTGAAACTGTCTCATTGCTGTTTGTCTCTCAATCAAATTATGGGAAATAAAAGGGATAGGCATTTTAATTTCCCTTGCCATTCTTACGCAGTGTGGTTTTAGTCTCCTAGCAGAAGTAATCCAATGTATAGGTATCATGTAGAATAGATACTAAATTATCTATAAGATAAATGATCTATTGATATCTAGAATTAAGCTTCAAAATCTGTAATTCGAGAGTTTTATAGTATCTTTCTTCCACATCAATATTTAATGATTAATAAGAACTGAACAAGAAGATATTGTTGCTGTCCTGAATCTGAAAATCTTTATATGTCTTGCACTAAAGCCAAGTACTAGCAAGGAGTACAAAAGAAACATCATAGTATCCATACCGTGAATGTCAAGTCATATCTAAACAGAGAAATATAGATGGATTTCCAGAGAGATTTTGCTGGCATCAGCAAAATGGATTTGAGGGTTGTATAAAAGGAATATAATGGCCTCTGAACAAAAGAAGAGAGAAAAAGGAAATACTTCCATATGAAGTGCAGGTAAATCTCTCTCTGGAGAAAGAAATCCAATACTTCCTTCAAAAATACTGAAAATTACTCAGGATTGTTATGCATTTATAGTGACAAGAAAAATGCTACCTAGTTCACAGTAAGGAGGATCAGATGTGAACATTTGTTTATGGTGCTTTACCTTAGAGATGTGCCAGAAAGAAAAGACTAGAAGACAATGAAGAAAGTGAAAGATCACGCATGAAAGAAAGAGACAAATAGACAGTAGTTTCCCACATGGTCCTCACCACCTGCCAACATCACCAAAATGAACTAATGTAACAAGTGGAAACTGCATTGATATAATAAGTCTGGTTATATAATATCTGGGATTACAGGAAAAGTAAACACAATGTAAGACTCTGAATAGAAAATTAATTTAAAATAAAATAGAGACTCAGCACATTAACAGCCATGAAAATGTTCTTCCAAAATCCAACAAAGCAGTACCATTTAATAAATTAATCTCAGCTGAATTACTTATTGTCATGTAATCGTGTGGATAAGAAATACAAACAGAATCAAAAATTCAAAATCAAAAAGCAAAAATGAGAGAGGAAAGAGATCAAATAGAATACAAAATCATCTCAGAGATGTGGGCCAGAACTACAGACCAAAGATTGAACAAATGCTGACCTCCCTAAAGAAAAGCATCTGGGATTGATCATCACCTTGAGGAAGCCAGGAAGAGTCACTAATCCAGCTGCTACTGGCCGGCTGCTGCATAAACTCCTGTTCTATATTCATGTCCTCTTGCTACATGACTCACTTCCCCATTTGGTCCTGGACTTAATCAATGTTACCTGAGCAGTGGTGCTTGTAATTTCATAGGTTGACCATCGTCTTGTCCAACCTCATGCCCATCTAAGTTCCCACATTCTCCACCTTAGATCTGCGTGGTTTTACTCTATAAAATTCCCTGGAAGAGACAGCTTCTTGGGGACAACACGCTTGGACCCTACTTCAATTCTCAGACAGAAGCTTTCTTTCCCCCAATAAATATTCTGTTCTTAAAAAATAAATAAAATACAGAAATATATAACCTTTATCTTGACAAATGATAAATGTAATGATTTATTTTTCTATAGATAATCATTAGTTCAAGAATATTATTTATTTGATTCATCAACAAAATCTGCATTTATTGAGACTAAAAGATACTTCTTAAAACCCAGTTCTTGTGCTGGCTCTTTAGGGTACCATTTTCTCTTTAGAATTCCTATTTCTGGCTGCTATCCATGCATCTTGCTGAACTCAATGACATAGTCTCCTAAGTATGAACTGCAAAACATAGATTAACAATCATTTTGCCTTGAACAAATCTCCATATCATCCACAGTTATCAGTATTTACGTATTTTCAATAAACACAAAAAGACTTTATTAGAATTGCTTCTGATAAGATCTGAAAACATTAAAAAATTTGTTATTTCAACAGGTTTTCTAAGCTATATAGATAGTTGTCCTGATTGCTTTGTGAAATTTTTCTTTTCTAAAGTTTCGTAGATGATATTTTTATCACTTATAGAACAATAATGAAAAGTGAAGAGAAGTTTTTTTCCAAAACTGTAAATTTTAGTTTTCATTATTTTCTAAATTTCTGGCATTTTTTCCTTTAGAGTATCATGTGAATTCAGTTGGTTATGTTCGTTAGGTACGTGTTGCCACCCTGTAATGTATGGCTTAACACTCAAGTCTCAAGAAACATGGAATACTCTTTAAGAGTATAAATCTATGTAATATGTTAAGACTGGCATAACTAAGGTGAATATCAAGTATTCTTAAAAGGTGGATTTGACTCAAGGTTTCCAAATGCTTTAAAATTACTTTGTTCATGGATGTTTTAACTTTCTGATCAAAAGACTAATTTCTGATTTACATATATGTTTGCTAAAGCATATATTTTGGGGACATGTTAATCCCTGCATAGGTCAACACTGTGTGCATATGTGTACAAGAATAAGCCAAGGGCCAGCTTAATAGCTCAGTGGATTAAAGTGCCTGAAAGCAGGTACAAGAGTTGGGGGTTCGATTCTCTGGGCCACCATGCCAGCTCCACCCCTGGGGTGTGCTGAAGCAACAACGGAGACTGGGCGTGGTGGCACACACCTATAATCCCAGCCCTTGGGAGGCTGTAAACAGGCGGATCACTACAAGTCCAATCTAGTAGTGAGACCCTGAATACCCTGTAGACCCCTCCCTAAAAAAATACAAAAACAACAACAACAACATATTAACAGAGTGTAAACTCAATACAATTGAAATCTCTATTTAAAAAAATCAGAGTTGTTATATTTGCATTCTTGAAAGAAAAATTCTTAATATAGAGAAATAAAGTCCACAAAATTTGAAGAATCAAATGTAAATATCATCAAATAAACATAATTTAACCTTGACATTTAGCTAATAAACATTTAACCAATTTATCCAATAAACATTTAACAGATTGCTTATCCCCGACATTTAGCTCAGTAAGTGTAATAAAGTTTTATGTTTTTACTTTTCAATCTTTAGTTTCAACAGCTTTATTCTGTGCAATGAACTGATAATAGACACAGAAAACACTTTTCCTGTTTAGCAGGAAAAAGCCAAACAAAATCTTTGAATACACAGAAGCATCTGAGGACCACGTACAAAGCAGGACATGACTAAAGACAGGGGCTGGTAGTTGGAGCTGATATGGAGGTAAACTGAGGGGTAGGAGCTTATGGTGGGAAGGCAGGGTAATAACTGTTGATAGTAATCTCTGTCTGTCCTTGCTATGAGACATTCTTCTTACAATAAGTTTTCTTCTCAAGGCAGAAATGACATTGTGATTGTCAGGATTTAATATGTGGATTGAATGCTCAAGGAATTCAAGGGACATATTGATCATTATTACAACTGCTGAACTAGAACTGGTTAGCATTTAGATCAGTAAAACCCATTTTATTGTGAAAATATATCAATAAAGTGAAAAAGACAAAAGTATAGAACTGGGCTCACTTACAAATATAGCAAGTATGAGAGAGGATGTAGTCAATGAATAGATGGAGTCAGTTAGTGGAAAATTACTAAGAAACATTAGGGAAAGGTAAGGATTTGTAGTTGAGTGTATTTAGTGGCCTGACTAAATTTTGGTGATGGAGTGAGTTAACAAAATGAAGAAAGGAAAGACCAGCCTCAACCACTGGCTGAACCACAGGCCAACCTAGACCATAGGCTTTGCTCATGGATGTGAAGTACTATGGAATTTTGAGGACAAGAGTGAGATTTGGGTAATGGTGTAAGCTAAGACTGAAAAGTATTTTGAATATGGTTTATGAAAGACCGCATATGTTAGTGTACTATGTTGAAGATTATCGTAACGACTGTTGACATGTGACTGACATTATTAAAGCAATGATTCTGGCTCCATTATAAAAGGTCTAATGGAAAGAAAAAGAATAATCATGGAGGAAATGGTTTTGAATTTAAAAAAATAAAGATTTTCTGAAGAAAGGCAAGATTCTGAACTCGTGTGATATCAGAAGAAATCAAGATGCATTTGAAAGATAGTTTGAACATAAAAGGAAATTTCATGTTTATGCCTAGAGTAATATAGAGAAAGAGTACAAAGACATTTGTAGGATTTTTAATCCTAGATAATTTGCTGCTATAATGAACAAGTATATATGTCTTGGTTTTGAGTCAAATAGGATGAGGATACTCTCATTCTAGTTTTAAATTTACTGAACTGAAGCTGTTGTTAAAGTTGAGAGTTCTGACTAATGAAATTTATTAATCAGTATTAGCCCAAGTCTCTGACCTTTGTGCTCTAATTGGACAGAAACCATCTGATGATGAAGGTATAGAGGCAGCTCCACCTAAGCTCTGGAAAAAAAAAATCCCCAAATCTTTCTTTATATCCATTTAATAAACATGTTGCTTGCAGTTTGTTTATCTGAAATATTCTGACTCCTAAGGCTATCTGCAAGGAATGTTCATTTGCATTTCAAAAATTTCCCAAAGCTGTCAAACCAAGTAACACTTTAATATGCAGACATCCTTTCTCAATGCCAAGAAAGGAGAAGGGCAGCTATGAAAATGTAAACAACTTCTCTTCTACAGGGTCAGATTCCCATTTTTTTGCCCTTATTTCTCAGCAGGTTTAGACAAGTGCCTTTTACACATTTGTTGAATTTAATATCACCTTCCCAGATCTGAATATCAGTTACACTGTGAACATATTGTTAAAGAGACCCAGAGCTGGATATTTTTTTCAAGGACTATTACAAATGAGGAAAAAAATTTAAGAATAGAAATGGTTTCAGTTCTCTATGCGATAATGACTAGAGAGGATTCAAGGGCAAGAAGAGGAGTGAAAAGAAAGGACATAGGGGTTACACTAATGGAGTGAAGTTCTTAAAGGTAACATCAATGGTAGGAAGATGATTGCTAAGTCAACTTTATAGGGTTCTTGCTAAAAGTAGGCCAAGGTGTTCATAAGTGATCTCACCTAAATTGAGTTAGTAGAATGTTTGCTACACCTAAGCTATGAAGGAAATTCTGCAAGGAATTCTGCAAAGGCCAAAGTGGAGGTCAATTTAAGAAGAGGCTCAGAGGATCTTACATGATGTTGACTTAGAGACTTTCAGTGCATAGTTATAAAGAAGAAGAAAGATAGAACTATTAAGTACTACATTTTTAAAGTTTGCTCTTTTATTTATTGTGAATATCATATAATGTCAATGATTTGGAAAGAATATAGAGAGTTTACAATTAAAGAAAAGGTAAAAGAAGAAAGTAGTAAATAGCATACATTAGGCAATGTAAAAGTGAAATGGTTTAAAATAATGTAAATAAGAACTTTTCTAGCTAAAAGAAAATTTAGCAATTATCTCTTAAGCTTAAGATGAAAAATGTATATCTTAGAAAAAATATAGGTGCCCTAGTAAACAGATATTGGTCATCAGCAACTCTTTAACCAGAGAGAGGTAAAAGGATCCACATGGCTACTTTATACACACCTTACAACAAGAACTTCCTTATTTTTACTTTAATTTTTATTTTAAAAAAAGCAGTTATAATTTCAACACAGTATTCCAGAGAAGCACCTAGCATTATATATTACCTTTTCCCCACCTAGACTTGACCTTATTGTCAGTTGCTGTTCACACAAAGAAGTTACTCATAAGAACCTATTAAAAATTGATGATCTATGCTGGTGAATGACACTGAGGAATTAATGGATTTTTATTGAATTCTTTTCTCTTTCAGCAATGACTATGCAGTTTATTAGTCACCAATTCCCTGATTATCATGACCCCACCATAGGTGAGTAAAAGTGCCCTTTCCTCTTTAGCTCAAATTAGTAATTTATGAATACTGTTATGTTGTGAAGTTTATCACAATTAAAGACTAGAGATATTATTTAGTATAGCATGCATTCTTGGAATTTTTGTTCTGCTTTTTCCTGTAAATAATTGTTACACTTCATTAATTTGATCTCAGGATCCATTAAGTGTGATGAACCACTATAAATCCTCATTTGAAAAACTGTGGTCTGAATAACGTAACTGATGGGCTTATAAATGTACTTTAGTTATTTGCGTTCTTTCATCAGCTTCTTTATTTTTTATCACAGAATTACATTGATAGTATTTGAATTTTTAGATATGAAAATAATGTTCTCAACTATCTTTCCCTTAGAGATGAGGAAAGTGACATTCAAAGACTCAATCGTTAGAGCCCAAAATTCAGCCATGTTTAATTCCCTCTATATAATTTTCTTTCTAACATATTACAGTGCAGAATCTTTGCATCGGGAAGGAATTTTTTATCCCCCTCAAAGAAAAAAAAATGTCTTCACAATAGTTCATTTGAAGACTTGAGTTGAAATTCTGAAGCACTCTACCATATTATTCTTCAACAAGAAACACATGACACTGAAAACAGACACACTGTTGCCCAGAATGGGACACACAGGGGTGCAGGCCCCCCACGCTGACTGCCACTGTGGTCAACGAACTCCTTTAATGTTTCTCTTTGTCTTCACTCATTTATTATCTAAGTTTGAACATCTCTTCTCCTCACCTCCCATGGGTAGGACCTGACTTCCCTCTGCTCATCAAAGAATTTGATTTCAAGTCTTTACTTGATATATAAAATGGGATCCAAAGCATAAAGCACTTGCATTCCTTCCTGCAAATCCTAAGCATATTTACACTAATACAATCACTAAACTATACAAAATACAAAAAAAAAATTAAGTGCCTAATAACTCTGCATGGTTGTAAGACGCCATAAAGTGAACCAAAATAGTAAAATCTGAGATCAGCTGACCAGTATATTGCCAACCAAAAGGACATCTTCACAGCAATAAGCTTTATTTCTGAGAGTAATCACTGTGTGATATTTTAGCAGTGATCAGTTGTAACCTTTGTTTGCTTATTTCCTCTTGTTTTCTAAGGATCTTGATTCTAAAATGCTGGATAACTTTGTGCCACGGACCATGAGTTATTAAAACATGAGAAATCAGCAAATAAAGTTCTTTATCTTATATCGTAGAAACATACAATCTGTAAGACCACGTATTCACTGCTATGCCTTGTTTTCTGCCATCATTTCAGTTTTGTATATTTTAGTGTCTCACCACTTGGGCCCTTGCTCATCAATCTCCATGTCTAACAGCTTGAACAGTACCATGTATGTAAATATATATAGTAAGTGTCTATACAAAAATAAAGAAGTGAAGAGCTGGTGATGGTGATTTCTATAGACACCCTGGAGGGACATTCATCATCTGAGATTGAGCTTTCATACATTTGGTACTAACAGAAAGCTGAAATCATAGTTTTATTTGGTCATAAATAAAACAGCTTTAAAAGAAGAAGTTTGAAAATGGAAACAGACTATTATTTTCAATTCAATTTCCCCATCATCTTTTTTGGCTTCAGTAAGTATATTAGTCAGCAATTTTCCACTGTTATCCTGCATGAATAAGGTGAAAGTAACAGATAATTTAGTTTTTAGCTGCTCTGGCTCTATGACTATAGATGAATCTGGCTGAGTTAATGACATTTCAAGAGGAAATTCATCTTGCTTGGTTTAAAAAGTCTTACAAATTAGAGAAGAATTGTACCTATCAAGGAGACTTAGTTCACAATTGAAACACTAAATGGGTAGCTTTCAATCCTGCCCAGACTTCTTTGTCTTCCCACTGACTGGAATATTTCTAGTATGTTCCCCTGAAATATTTGAGAAAGTGGTACACCTTAAACATAGTAATCCTTCTTTCAGGCCTATATCTAAAATTCTAGGTTCTCTTTATAACAAGATTAGGGATATTATCTGAGAGTGATGTTTTTCTAAAAGAAATAATCATTCTTATTTACTGGTAACAGTTTTAGTCAGTAACTAAAGATTTTGCTTCTACAATTGCACAGAAGATATTTATGAGAGGATTTTATAAACATAGTGATTCTATTCTTCTGAAGGGAAAAGATTTTGTGAAAATATTAAATTACTATGTGTCATTTAGTCTTTAAAGTGGAACATATCTAACCAGTAGACATTACACTAACTACAGTTTAATTTGTCCACAGTAAAATGACTAATGAAATAGGAAGAAGTAACTTTTTACTATGGATCTGATATCTAACTTTTTATGCCAATAAATACAAATGCCATTTTTAATTAATAAGTCATTAGAGATAACCATTACATACCACTGACTCATAAAATTTAAGCCCATTACTCATTGCACAACAATCTGATTGGGTTCCAGAAATAAATTATTAAGATATCACAGTTCATATCTTTTAGGGATTTACAAGTCAGAAAGAGGTTATAAGAAAAATTCATAAATATTTATATGTTTTTGAACTCATCACTGTAATAAAGCTGTGAAATACTTCTTGAAGAGTTTTTGCAAGGATGGATAGGCAGTTTGGTGCCTTTCTTGTAAGTTTTATTTACTATGTACTGGTATCTTAGCTTCCTATATATATTTAAAAGAAAATGACAGCGAGCCTTTCTAAAATCAGGAATTCTCTTAGAGAGAATTTTCATGGATGTCAGATCTCTTTAAAGCCTTTTGAGGAAAGAGACCTAGCATTGTTTGTTTCAGAGCATCTTATTAGTTTCATTTTAATTTGATTGAAGTTAGAAGTGTCACTGTACAAAATTTTAATCAAATATGAATTAAAAGCTAAGTTGTTAAATTTTTTCTTTTGTACTTTGCTACCAAAAGTGTGAATATAAATGTTGCTTTTTGATTTATGGATGGTGCTTCTATTTAAGTTTTATTCATTTATTTATTTTAATGTATCTGGTACAGGGTCTCACTACCAGCTTAGACTTGTAGTTATTCTCCTGTCTCAGCCTCCCCAGCACAGGGATTACAAGCATGTGCTGGGATCTCTGGGGCCAGCTCAGTATGCCCAGGGGCAGGGTAGGCATGGAATGTGGTGCCAGTCATCGAATCCTGGGCCCTATGCTTTCCTAAGCAGGCACTTAGTCTGCTGAGCTATCTCACTGGTCCTGGATGATGCGCTTAAATCTGAATCATTGTTTAAGATGTCTTTATATGCTCAGAGCTGTTTCTGTTCATTTTTAATGGTTACTCCTGTGAAAGTAAACACAGGACCATGGAGAACTAAGTCATGTTAATTGACAAGTAAGTTCAAGTGCAAACAATATGCAGTGTCAGCTTATGCTAAATAGGGTATTGGCCACTGGATTGAAAATTTTGAACTCTGAAAACTGTTTTTCCTTGTACTTACAGAGTACCTTAATTTTGAGTTAGTCATGTTTGTAATAAGTGACTATCTCACAATGTCCTTAAAAATAGATAAATAGGTATATGGGTAGATAATCTGTTGTGTTCCAGGTATCATGCCATATATAAATTCAAATAGAGCCAGAAACTTCAAAGCACTTCCAGACAAGTGAGAAGATACATAAGTAAATGCGGCATAAGTTGCACTCAGACGATGTGCTGGAAAACAGCAATGCAGATACATCTCATTTGATCTGAAAGGCAAGGTACATGTTTCATTTAAAACCTAAATTACAATAATTTAACAATGCATTCGATTAGTTTTATTCACCATTCACTCATGAAGCAGGGCAGCATCCTTTTTACAAAATGGGATATGAGCCCCCACTGAGCAAAAGCAAAACATCATTAGAAACAAGGAAACAGGAAAAACTAGGGGAAAATAGAGGAAAGGATGACTGAGTAACATCACATAGTTTGTTGCGTCATTTTTTTGGGGGGATGGTGCAGGGCTGAAGCAAAGAGATCTTTACACTATTATGGATCATGCATGCTTATGGCTATTTCTTGACAGGAAGAAAATATTCTGAAATAATAAAACTTTTGCTAATGATAATTATATTTATTATATTTCTGCTTTTTTCTTATTTGTGCTTTCCCTCCTTTGTTTAATATTAGTTAAATGAGCACTACAAATATTGCAACCCTTGTACGATTCATGAGGCAGTGGTTCAACAAATAGGCAAGAATTCTTAGGAATGAATTGAGCTCCCTTGCTCAGTTTTATTTCATCTCTAAGAGCTGATCATATCATTTCCATCTAAATCCAATTGTCCTTTTGTTCTTCATTGAATTATGATAATTTAACATCATTACATTAATACAACAAACAGTTTAGCTAAGCTAACCTTAAGTATCTATTGAATTTGGTTGCTTTTCCTGCAAAAAAAAAAAAGCTTTAATCATCCAGAAATTGCATAGAATTATTACATCATGTGCCCATATATTACTCAGTTCTCACAGGTTCCAGAAAGTCACGAAATAACTGTGTTTCCAGAGAAGCTTTTCAAGGAACATAAACTAATAGTTGATTCGATTGCAAGTGCTGTTCTTCTTTTAGTGTTTTACATCTCAGTTTCACTCATAAGACATGAAGACCACATGATACACTCATGCAGAAGATTTATATTCTTTCTGATTAACTGCTAAAGACTATAACAAGCTCTTCAGGAAAAGAATAAAATATAGTATGTCATGTACCTGAATGATAGGAAACCTGAGGAAATGTGGACCACATGTAGGTGGAAATGTGTGCAAGCATTATGAACAGATACTCTGCAGGCAGCCTGAGACTCAGCGTCTGGTAGTGCAGTGTAGTGTTTGAGTCTGAAAATTACCAATAAGGAGGATCATGGGTATAGCTCAGGGGCACAAGCACCTGCTTGTATTCTTGGTATCAAAAACAAAATAATATGAAGAAAATAAAATAAAAATTTAAGTATTGAGGATATAGCTCAGTGGTATGGCCAGGCAAGTGTGAGGCCCTGAGTTCAATTCCCTAAAATGTGTAGATAAATAGATGATAGATAGATAGATGATAGATAGATAGATAGATAGATAGATAGATAGATAGATAGATAATTATATATACCAGTGGACTTAAATCTCTATGGGATATGACTCCCACATAAAGTATATATTTCTCAGTATCACTGGCTTAATACAAACTTTGCAAGCTATGAAATTAAAGAGTTTGAATACTCTTTAATTTAATACTGAATAGCCCACCCAGCATCTAAAATGTGCATTGATAGAGTCACTTCTTTGTGACACTAGAAAATCCCTGTTAAACTGTAATTGCACTGGGGAGGTAATGCCCAGAGTCATTCGTAATCATTTATATATTAGCACAGATTAATGTATCCAGTTGTTTTAGTGAGCAAACAACAGATCTGGGGTCTACAGAGCTGTACTGAAGGGGTAGTTGCAGCATCTACAGAAGTTAGAATATTTCTACTACCTAGAAAAAGTGTTACTGTGTGATTCTTTTTTTTTTATTTTTTTTTTAAATTTTTATTTATTTATTTATTTATTTATTTGTTTATTTATTTATTTGAGAGAGAGAGAGAGAGAGAGAGAGAGAGAGAGAGAGAGAGAGAGACCAGCTCAGCCCACCAGGGGGCAGGGCTGGCTGGCATGTGGTGCTGGGGGATTGAACCGCGGTCCCTGATGCTTTTGCTAAGCTTGTTCTAAGTAGATGCTTTAGACCACTGAGCCATCTCTCCAGCCCTACTGTGTGATTCTTGAATGAAATCAAGGGTTATAAGTAAATTTCTAAGTATTTATTAATGGCTATCACTTCTAAATATGATAGAGTAGAAATATAATTACTGTAGAGCCAAGAAGATTGAAAATTGGATTGTCTTCACTCTGGTTCCTGATTGTCTTCTCAGACTTACCCTATACCACCCTATTGTTTGTTACAATCCAGCCATGCTGGCTTCCCTTTCGTTCTTATACATGCCAAGCAACCTCTTCTGTGGCTTTCAGTTTTGCCAGTACCCTTTCCTGTGCCTTGACTAATTTACCTCTCTGTTTTATCCTGAAAGATGTTTTTCAACTTCTCCACTTGCATATGGGCTGCTAAGGGAAATCATCTTTGACCACATTACCTAAATTGACTGCTCAGAACATAAACACACATATGTGACCTATCCACACACATGTGTGTACAGCATAGAGATTTACTCCATGTACAGCAACAGCTTGTTACATAATATTCATCAAGTTCAAAATGTAAAATAGTGGGTGTGTTTATTATTATTTTTCTATTTGAGATACAGTTTCCAGCAAGACAGGAAACATTTCTGCTTTATTTACTGAATTTTTCACAGGCTCTAGCATAGTACATGAATTATTAGGAAGATAGAACCATATTTTTATTCAAAGAAAAGACTTTAGTGTCTCTGTTTTTCCTTTTATTTAAGTTAAATGTCTATTATCTCCTGATTTAAGATACATTAACCCTGACATTTGATATGGTGATCAACCTAATCATTTGCTTTCTATGAAACTATGTAGGGGCATCTGACCGTGACTGACCATGTAATCTAATATCCCTGTGATTATATTGTGCTGGATTTCAAGTGGGCTTTAATGGTGCCTGGCAAATACATCCAGTTCTCAGTCTACATACTCTTTCAATCTCTTAACACCAGAAACTTCTCCCATCCTCACTCTCACTGGTGACACTGCTTCCTACTTAGGAAATAGAAACAACTGGAAGATAAATGTGTAGAGACTACTGTGCAAAAGGTACTTGTCGAGCTACCCACCACTCTGAGATCACATCTGGCCTTCCCAGTTTTGGTTTTTTGTTTGGTTGGGTTTTTTTTGTTTTTTTTTTTTTGTTTGTTTGTTTGTTTGTTTGTTTGTTTGTTTGTTTTTTTCTGTGTTTTAAGGAAGGGTTTACAGGGTGTTCAGGGTCTCACTACTAGATTGAATGCCTAGTGATTTTCCTGTTTACAGCCTCCCAAGTGCTGGGATTACAGACGTACACCACCACGCCCAGTCTCAATTGTCTCAATTGCTGTTTCAGTGCCCCCCAGGGGCAGGGCCAGCAGTGCAAGCCAGGGAGATTGAACCTCCAGCCCCTGTGTCTACCTAAGCAGGACCTTCCCAGTTATTAAGAATATATTCCCCTACATGAGTCAGTACTGCACCACCATTTGAATTTAGCAGGACACATCCTGCCCTCCAGCTCAAGAATCTTTCTTGTTTCACCAATTGTTTTTATTGATCATTCCTTGTCTCTGCCCAAATATGCTATTTTATGCATTCTAATGGGCCAGAGACGTGGCTCAGAGGCACAGTACACCTACCTGGCAAGCACAAGACCCTGTGTTTAATGTCCAGTATCAAATTAAAAAAAATTATGAAAGGTATGCATTGCAAGTATAAAAAATTAAAATTCTTACTCTGATTGTCTTTCCCATTTCTCTACTGATTTTCTAGAAAACTAGAGTTCATTGCACCAAAAGACTCAGATTCCTTTTCTACTTTCTTCAACTAGAGAGTTTTAATCCTATTATTCCACTTAAATTGCTTTTGTAAAGGTCATGTTGACTCTTTAGTAGTTAGGCCATGTCAATTTTTGTCCTTTCCATTTTACCTACCACTAAAATTGGACATGGTCTACCAAGTTTCATCCAATATTTTCTCTTGACATTCAGAATGTCACATTCTCTTGTTTTCTCTTTAACCTTGCTAACATCTCCTCTGACACAGCCAGGCTCTTCCCTTCTAATATTGAAGATGAGAAGATTCAGTGTTTGTCCTGGATGATCTGTTCTTTCTTCCTTGGTGAAGCCACTCAGTGGCATGACTCAGGGGTTATTTATAATCTACAACTCCAAAAGTTTGTCTGCATTTCAATTTTCTCTCTTGAATGCCATGCTTATTCTAACTTCTGACTCAGGCTTTCTTTTAAAATGTAGAATAGATGTTACTAAATTACCCTAATGAAAACTGTCAGGTTTTTTCACACACAGAAAATTTTTTTTCCTGTACCACTTTATTATGTCTGTGGTAACCCTGTGCACCTGGGTACACATGTCTAAAATCTTTGGATTTTCCTGTATTCTTTTCTATTTTATTTATTTTTTTGTAGTTAGTACAGGGTCTACAGGGTCTCACTATGTAGATCAGACTCTATGTAGTGAACCTCCTTTTTACAGCCTCCCAAGTGCTGGGATTACATGCACACCACCATGCCTAGTCTCAATCACCATCTCAGTGCATCTACGGGGTGGGGCCAGCATGGCAAGTGGGGCAATTGGACCCCAGGCCTCTGCATCTACCTAAGCAGGTGCTTTAATCCACTAAGCTATTTGGCCAGCCCTATTTTCCTGGATTCTTTCAGAGGTCCTTGCTAAATACCCTTGTTACTCTTTGTGTGTAGTTGTCCCCCCAAAGCCTCATGCAGTCACTGGGGTGCAGTTCTAGAGTTTGTGATTAATTCATAATCCAAGGCTGGGATTTTGGGTCCAAGTACTGCTGGGTTATGGCTGTGAGTGCTAGACCAGCGTAAGGCAGATAGCCTAAAGGCAATGTGAGGAGAGAGGCTTGCCTTTTCCATTGTTGTCACTGCTCCTGCCCTCTTGCTCTTGTTGTTTTGCTGTTTTCTGCCTTGGGGAATGGCTGCCCTCTGCCATGTGCCAGTCTGCCTTGGAGTCACTGGTCTATGGATTGAAACCTCCACAACCTCTGATCTAAAGATTTCCTTTTAATTCTGGGTGTTGGGTATTTTTTCACAGCAAAAAGAGAAAAGTTACCATGACAAACCCTGGGAAATTCTAGTGCCTTCACATGAAATATACCCAGAACACATCTATTTCTCACTGCATCAAATGCTATCATCTCCGTAAGCACTAACAGACTCTCTACCTGGGATAATAATTGTAGCTCTTTAGAGATGTCCCTGCTTCTGTTCTTGCACAGCTATCTATTCTTTTTCCACTAGAGCAAAGTAATATTAAAAAAAGAAAGAAAGAAAGAAAGACAGACAGACAGACAGACAGACAGACAGACAGACAAGGTAGACTTTGTCACACTGGCCACAGGCCTCCAATAGCTTATCACTTAGGTTCTGGTAAAAGATAAGTTGCTTCCAAGGACCTACGAAGTCCTTGAGAATGGTGGGGTGGGGTGAAACTTCCCAGCAGGTGTGAGGCCTTGCATTTGTTCTTCAACACTGCAAAATAGATAAAGCCCTTGAAAATGATATACTATTCCTTTCTGACTTTTTTTCTTCAATCTTATTCATTTTATTTGTTTTTAAGAGAATAAAAAAGTCATAAAAAATTAGAAATGACACAAAATTTCACTAAACAAAATGTTTCAAATTCAGCAATCATTGTTACACTGCACATCATTAATTTCAAATTAGTGGTTCACATTACCAGATATAAGCATGCAAATTTGATTAGAAAATGAAGGAGAACAAAATAATTAAGCATTAACTGTTCTTTGCAATAGTCCTGTAGATATCAACAATTGCCCAAGCTCTCCCCAGCGGCCTTCTTGGTACTCCTAGGATATGCTAAGTGTCTTTTTTTTTTTTTTTTTTTTTTTTTTTTTTTTTTTTTTTTTTTTTTACCTTACTGCCATCTTCATGATCATCCCTTTCCTGGACTCTACTTTTTGAGGGAGTCACAGATGCCCTCATTGCCTCTTGCAGCTTTGTGCCGGGTCTGCAGCCCTCCTCTCGGTCAGGCTGCATGCAGCCTCAGCAGCTCTCCTGGTTACCCTAGCACACTTCTGTCTGGGCCCATGACACGTGCTGGCTTCCTGCTTACCATTCAGTCATACCTGTCTTCAAAGATAGAAGCACAAATGCTGTATTAGTAATCAAAGTTTCCTAAAAATTTGCAATCAGCTTCTGGTTCCTAGAAGATGTTCAATAAATCAATGAGTGAATGACTAAAATAGTTACTGGCCCTTAAACTTTGAACAAATGAACATGTATTGCTGATCTTTTCCTCATCTGCAAAACTGGAGTGATAATATTATTTCTCACAGTGGTTATCTAAGGTAATATAGATGCAGCTGCTTCATACACTGCTCAAAATAAAATTACAATTGTGACTTTCTCAATCAGGATCACCTGAATTGGAAGACAAAAAAAAATGGTAAAAACTGATAGGAAGATAAAAACTATTGAGAGGAAGTCACCTATATCTTGTGCTTTTTTAAAAATCACCAGAAAAATCTATCCATGGAGGATAGCAAAGTAACTAGAATGTCAATCTAGAGATTGATGCCTTACGAGAGATATCACTATCACTTCAACAGGAATTACTTAAAAGCACTGATGATTATCATAATTTTCCTGTGGCCAAACTATTTAAGAAGGAAGAAATCTTAATTACAATCCCCTGATGCGATCTGCATGTGAAGTCTCTGTTTACAAGCTGGATGTGAATGGCACATCATCTCCGTGACAGGCGTCTTACACGGAGTATGAAACTTGCCTTCTAGGTACTGAGTCAATCCAAGGAAAGTAAGAAACCTGGAAGTTTAATTTTCCCAGGCTAACGGTGGGTGACATAATGACATGTCCTTCAAGACTACCTCGATCTTGCACTCAAGGCATCAGGACGTACTTACTCCCAAAATAGAATATGACTTAAATAAATCCCATAAATTATTGAAAAAGCATTTTCAAAATTCTCAGCATTCATGACAAAATCTTCTAAATCAGGTATTCATTACTTATAGACGCTGATATAATTTTGTATCTATTGAGTTCTTTAAGTTAGGGCAAATCTGACCCTTTTAGGTTGTTTTATCTGTCAGTCTTATTATTCAGGTCCAATCATTCTTGAATAAATAAATAATAATTTAATACATGCAAGAGCTCTTTTTGTAGCTTGGCTACAGTGATTAAAAAACAAAGTCTTGGGCTGGGGAGACAGCTTGGTGGTCTAAGCACCTGCCTGGCAAGTGCAAGGACCTGGGTTTGATCCCCAGTACCACATGCCATGCTGAGACAGCCAGGTGTGTTGGCCCATGCCTGTAATCCTAGTGCTGGGGAGGCGGAGACAGGAGAATCACTATGAGTCTGAGCTGTGCAGTGAGACCCTATGCCAAATAAATGAAAAAGAAAAAAAATATATATATATATTATATATATTCAGGTGGTTACTATATTTCATCATATATATTTATTCAGCTTTAAATTACTTGCTACTCACTTAAAGGACTTTCATAAATATTCCTATCTCTTGGAGAAGAATACATAAAAACTTTAGCTAGAGACTTTGGGGTATCCCTTGAAGGCATCTGTAGGAATAAGCCTGAAACTTCAGCTGTATTAGTGTCACAGTTGTTGGTCTCTGAAGTGTGCCCTCCCTCCTCACCAGAACTCAGAACTTCTTAGGCTTATTCCAAACATTTGTAATAGTAAGAAGGGAAAGGAATTCAGCTTAGCAAGAGGTGTGACCTGGCCCAAGAGGGGTTGTTTTTATAGATTTTATAAGAGTATGTGAAGTTTGACCCACATTGCTAGAGAATCACAGGTAGTATTTGAAGGAGAAACAAAGGGAAGAATGTTTATATCAGCATGATCAGAGTAACTCTCCAGTTCACTGTGTTATTGATAGAGTGTTTGTTTGTGTGTGTGTGTGTGTGTGTGTGTGTGTGTGTGTGTGTGTGTGTTGTGTAAGACAGACAGAGATAGAGAACAAGACAGAGAGAAAAGGTTGTGAAGAAAACTGCTGATCTACATCATCTTTTTTGTTTGTTTGCTTTTGACAAGAGGTCAAATGCAGGACCTTGTTCTTGCCAGGCCGGTGCTTAGGCTGCTGAGCTCTCTCCTTGGTCCCTTGTCAATCTACAGTTATTGAAATTGATATTATTTTGAATTTGTCATAAGTATCATGAACCTCTATGATTAAGGGTCAGTCCTGTCGCATTACACATGGAACTCTGATGAATCTGGCTTGATATGACCTGTTATTTCCTGCTACCTAACTGTGAAAATATGCTAACATTTCTGTCTGTGATTTATTAAACTCTATTCCTTCACATAGTAAAATGAAAATAATGATTTTTCCTATATTTGAGGGTACTATAATGATTAGTTGAAATAGTATTAGTGAAATACTTGATGTAGAATTTTGGTGTACTTTAATCATGTCATAATCCTATATGTTAATGGCTACTGATAAGCAATATAATTAGAATGCTTTAATCAATTGTTTGTTTTACTTTGTTTTGTTTCATTGAGACAAGCTCTCACTGTGCAGTCCAGGCTGGCATCACAGTCCCTGCAATCCTCCGACCTCAGTCTTGCCATTGCTAGGATTACAGATGTGCAAAACCTAGCCCAGATTTAGTAATTCGTTTTAATAGAATTTTCAGAGAGCATTACAGTTATAGAGACCTGTTGTTAGCCGTCTTTCACATCGATCGAATTCACTAGCTAATTCAAAGTACCATGGTGAACATAAACAACTAAGCAGACGTGCTCACTTCTGTCCCATCTTGTAGCTAAGCATACTTTTGATGAAAATTTTGCATCTGTAAGAGAAATACATTTCAATATTTCCTTTGTTTATTCATTAATTACAATTATTTGGCATTCAGGATATAAAGTCAAATGATTTATATTTTTATTTTGTCTTTTTTCAGTGCAGTAGTTTATTTTTAAAAACATGGTATTTATGGGCTTTTAATGAGCCAAGTAGTAAACAATTAGAATTGGGAAAATATATTTCTATAGTATGCCCTACAAATTGGCTTATTGTTGATGAAAGCTACTCATGATATAAAAGCTATTTGAAGCATATCTGAAGAAAACTACAGAATGTACATTTGTTTCCCCAGATTCATGAAATTCTTCTAAAACTTGTAACTATAAATATTCTTTTGAGAAATGCAATTTAGAACTATAATGTATACCACTGCATGTTCACTCAGTTATTGAAATTTCAATCAATTTTCCCAGTGCCATATACTTAGCAGTCAGTAGAAGTGTGATGTAAATGCCTATTTCTTTGACCTCAAAGTGAAAATTTTTAAGACTCCTTAAAATTTATGGATTTTTAAAAGGGAGCCTTTGTTATTTTCTATGGCTGATTCTATTTGAGATTTTTAATTTAGCTAATGCAGTTATTAACATCATGTTCATATATTTCTTGGGAACTAAAAAAAAACTATACACCTTGACAGTTCCCATTAAGTTGACCCTGTCAGAATGCATTTGCTCCACACGAAATGAGGACATAGAAAGATTTAGAAGTATCCGGTGCTCTATACTTATGTAAATAGTCAAATACTCTGCTTATCATCTGTATTTTACAATCTGCCTCTGTCAAAAGACATTCTCATAGTGTGCTTTCCTATTACTACAGAAATAGGCACTCTTCTCCCAAAGACTGCTTCCTGGATCCAGCCAGTCAGAGTTGGTATGGTGTAATTTATTTAAGGAAACAAAAAGCAAAACAAAATTTTATGTTATGGTATAAACTATAGAAATGGAGCCCATGTGAGGCGAAGGGACTGAATTAAATGTCAAAAGATGAGGTTTTCTATTCATCAGATAATTATTTGCTAGTCATTGACTCACTGAACACTTTTTTTTTTCTTGCATCTGTAAAACACCACCAGCTACCTGGCTCTTAAAAACACAAATAAGATTGATTTTGAACTAAAATTCCCTGTGGCAACAAATATTTAAAAAATGACCATGCATCCAAGCAAAGCTAACAGCTATTTCTATTTAATGTCTCAGTTTTAAATGTTTTAACTTAATTTTTATCAGTCATGTAAAAGGATAGGAATCAAACTTCACAGACATGTTTCATCTGTAAATACTATAATCATTTGCCAAGTTATTGGCATTAGGATCATCCTACAGTTAAGAAAACTTGATGAGTCTAATGCTCCCTTGACCATTCATATCTTTTATCTGTCAAAAAACACCCTCACTCTTTTTATTTAGAAGCTGGATTGTAGCTTTAAAAAAAAAAAAAAGTGTGGTGTGTGTGTGTGTGTGTGTGTGTGTGTGTGTGTGTGTATGTGTGTGTGTGTGTGTGTGTGTGTTTTATCAGGGACTGAACTCAGGACCTTGCACTTGCCAGACAGGCAAAAGCATATGATTTTAAATTGTCTTAGTGTAATTATGAATCTACAAATAATGCAACTGTCCTTAATCAGGATCAAGTTATTTAACCTGAAATTTTCTCAACAGTTTACTATTTGAGATCAGACCAGTCTGCATAAAAGGCAGACAGTATCAGTATCAGCTAACGGTCAGTGCTTTAACTAGATTGGACTCATAGTAATCCACCTGTTTACAGCCTCCCATGAGCTGAGATTACAGGCGTGCACCATCATACCCAGTCTCAATCGCCATCTCAGTGCGCCCCGGGGCCTGGCCAGCACACTGGCCCCCCGCACCTGCTTGCAGGCATTTAATCTGCTGAGCTATTTGGCCCAACCTCATGACCACAATTTTACTACAATTTCAAAGAGTCATCTAAATGCTGTCTCCTAGTCACAGTTGGAGCTACTGTCATCTGACTTCCATCACTAATACTCAGCTGAGCAATTATCCCTGTGTTCTTCGTCCAAAGAACACTTATCAGTCCTCATTTTGGTGAGCTTCTGGAGAGGAAAAATCTCCTGATTATACCCTTTTGAAAGGAAGCAACCTCTTCCTTTCTCTACTCCAACATCATAATATACAGGTTCATTATTTAATTTGAGACCCTGTTCTCTGCGGAAATCTCATCATGGCTTATGATATATTTTCAAGACTTACTTAGTTACTCCTAGCTTTTTCCATGCAATTTCGTATCTTCAAACACCATTTTTAAACCTATCACCCCTAAATTTATGTGTTTTGTGTACATGAAAATAATTGAGATCACTTTTACATCTTTATTTGACATTTTTTGTATGCTATAATCATGTTTTGAATTTTGCACTTCCAGACTTAGTTCTATATTGGGCCCCTACCAAAGTTTCCATGCCTTATGAACAGCCCCAAATCCAGTCATCCTCAGTGCTTATAATCTGCCATACTCTATTTCTGTTTCACAAATATTTTCATGTGCATTTTCACTATCATAATATCTATACATCAACTTCACATCACATAGTAACCACTCATAGCTACTACACAGATATAAGAACTGTGTACTGCCAGTACCTCAGAAATATCTACTGCGGTACCTACCCATCATTTTTTATAGTTTTAATTCTAAGCAAGCATCCTTAAATGTTTTGCTCAATTTTGTAACACTTATATAAATGCAACTTTATAGTTTGTACTGTTCTACAGTGGGCTCTTCTAGATTCAGTACAATATTTTAAAAATCCATTCATCTTATTACATGCCCTAAAAATTATAAACATTGCCTTTTTGTACTACTGTACATGTTATTAATATTTTACTGTCATTTATAAGAAGAGACTAGATTAAAAATTCCATTTAACTAGGTAATTTTCTTTTTAATAAATAAATTAATTAACATTTTTGGAGGTTTTCACAATATTTGAAATCATTCCCATAATTTTATTTTATGTTACATATTCAGCATGTTTTATTTCTTTCCTTTGTTTTTCTTAAGTGTTTCTCAAAATCTGTAATGCATTGAAATGTTTCATGGAGATTCTTGTTTCATTTATTATATTTAAATGTTCATATACTTTAAATTTTCTAAGCATTTGAAAATGTAATAAGAGACTTAAAGTTAGAAAGGTTTTTTTGTTTTGTTTTATTTTTGGTGGCTCAGGCTGCCTGAAGGACAAGTCTAGTAAGGTAGGTGGGGTGGGGCTGCGGATTGAACTGTGGTATCCTGCTCCTGACTGCCTTTGCATGAGCAGGTGCTTGGACAACTGTGCTAAGGGTAGGCCCTCGTGTTAGAAAGTTTTAAGCTGATCTTTGCACAGTTTATACATCGTCATGTACATGTAATTCACCCAACACAAAGACACCCATGCATGCACATCCATAAACCCTTCTTTCTACATAAAATTTTCAGTGATTGACCATGACATTTAGGAGAGTGAACTAATTTGGCCTGCTAGGTTGTGCTTTGGACTAAGTTGTATTTAGGCTTCTCCTCATCATGTTTTTAAAGCTCACTGGTCACCTCTTTTCTCTTTCTGTATTTAATCAATACTGTCCTTTCTGTATTAAACCTCAATGCCTCTCTGTAACATTCCTTCTTAAAGTGACGTATGAGCTTAAAGCATGTTTTAATGCCTTGTTCCAGTTGTGCCTCTACTTCATTTCTCTCCTCTTTGCTTAGTTAGCATCTACTTTTGCTTCAGCAGTTCTGTACTTCACCAAGGGTATGCTGCCTGAGACTCCTTTTCTCAGCAAGCATTTGACTATCCATGTGATTTTTGGTTTCAAGGTGATCTTTACCTTTAAAATTCCAGTGCAACACCCTGTAAGGTACCTTTAAGAAATGCATTTGCATTTAGTGAATACTTTTATTGTTATATTTTAATTTCCCAAGATAATTTTAACCAAATGATGGCAAAATTTTTCAGATCTAGAGCTTCTAGATCATGACAAATCCAAAGAGGTGCTCATTTATTTATTTATTTTTAATAATTTTATTGAGAAACAAATATCAATGAGACAGTTTCACAACCGATTACTGGCACATTTTCAATAATGCATACATTGCATATTGTTGCCTTAGTGGTTATTCATTGAGACCCTCATTTATAACCAAGGTTAAGTGTTCACTGAAGGAGTTCTCAAGCTCCTTGTTAAACTCAGTTTACATATGTATTTCCCACTCACAAGTTTAACACACTTATTTGCCTACTATTCAAATCCACAGTATAAGGTCCTCAAAAATCTCAGTAGGACAATAAATCGTGGCAAAAAATCCCTCTTACAGTAGCAAAAGCAGGAGCTTCAAAAGAAAAGAGTAATTTGAGAGAACTTAAAGTGTGAAGGCCACATTAAAGCAAAAAATAAAAATAGTTACAAGAATGTTTGAAAGGGATGGTGCAACCTAAATGACACTGCTCTCTGGTTCCCACATGAAGGTGAGTTTACTTATTTTTTTCTCCTGGACTCATACTTTTCTTTGTGAGTTCATCTACCATCTACAAATCATAAATATTGTCAGTAGATAACGACAGTTCAACTCGTCTCCTGCTGGGAGTTAAAAGCTGAGAGATTAGTAACATAGTCCTGGTACCTAGACAAAAATTATCACCCAATAAGGGAAAGCGATTGGTACAGGTTTATGTTCATCTCATACATACAGGTTTATGTTCATCTCATACATGCAGGTTGTAGCTAAGGATGCCTTTTACTTCATTTGCTTTTATAAAAACGCTGTTGATTATCATACAGTAGCATAGAGTTTATAAACCAAAATATCAAATTAGGTCCTCACATAGATTATCTTCCTCAGAACCAACAATTTAAATAGTTACTTATTTCAGTGACATCGGAGCCCATTGAAATGTGGCTTTTGTGTGCAGTGTACACACACACACACACACACACACACACACACACACACTGCTCAGAGGACCAGCGAGATAGATTAGTGGGCTAAGCACCTGCTCAGGCAAATTCAGAGACCTTTGTTCCACCCGGGCAAGCTGAGCAATCGACCAAGTCCAGGAGTGGAGGTGCTTGCTTGTAATTCCAGTGCTGGGGATGCTGAAAACAGGAGGATCACTATAAGTCCAGGATGCATATTGAGACTCCACATCAAATACAAGGAAGAAAGAAAGGAAGGAAGGAAGGAAGGAAGGAAGGAAGGAAGGAAGGAAGGAAGAAAGAAAGAAAGAAAGAAAGAAAGAAAGAAAGAAAGAAAGAAAGAAAGGCTCAGTTTTATGAGAATAGAAACATGAGATGAATTCTGTCAAAGGTGCAGAAAGGAGCATTTGGGACAAAATATGTATTTTATTTTGTTTCTTTTATATTTTATCAGAGAGAGTCATGCTACGTAGGTCACACTGGTCTTGAACTCACTTTGTGTCCCAGGCTGGCTTAGAACTCATAGTGATTCTCCTGCGTCAGCTTCCCAGATGCGGCGATTACACATGTGTGTTTCCTCAAGTGATACATATGGGTGCTTTTTTCTCTGTTCCCATGACTTGCTATTAACTGATATTAGAGTTTAGGTGATTCAAGAACATTTGAAATGCTTGCAATGACAGAAATATTTGTATGAATATGAAGCCATAGAGCGAGATTTTTCTTTAAAATTGTCTATTAATAGCCTATCATTTAGCTTTTTGGATGCTTAAGTTTCTTTAATTGCAAAAGGTGACTGATATTTGAAAATATATTATTATGATAAGCACTAATGGACAGTATATGTGAATCTTTTAAACTTTTAATAAATCCTGATTTTGAAACTAATTTCATCTCTATAATCAATGTAAATATGTAGTTTTCATTTACACATAGATTAATATGTTACATAAACTTAGATGTACTGGGGATGCAGCATACCAAGAAAAATTAAAGACAGTGAACGCAGGTGACACTCAAAATGTCAGCAATAATAGGTGTACAGATGCTGTTATTCATAGTTCCATAAATTTAACTAAATTATAATAATGTATTATTTTCCTTATATTGCCAGATATATAACATACACAACTCACAAGGTAAATGAGCACTACTGTATTTTAAATAAGACAGCTGCATTTTACATTAATTCATGTTTAGAAGGGAACTGTGTAGAGTTCACATATAGATGTTACTTTTTCCTTTTGATAAGTACTGTGGTTTTGATTTATAGAAGCATAATAATAAAGAAAAAACATTATCTAAAAGCAATAATGCATTTTTCCAGTGCTTTGCAATCCAATAAATTTAAAACAAAGTCCTGACCTTTGTACAATTGTACAATAGTACCCCATCTACATCAATTTGTACTCCTAGATCATATCACCTAAAAGGACGAATAAGATGAGCATTAAAAATATTGAATTTTAATATTAATCTCATTCACATTTGTAGTACTCATAGCTGAACTCTTCATAATGGTGACTTAAGGTTATTGGCTGAGTTTGATACAGAGAGAGGAAAAATAGAGTGTCCACTGGAGAGCTTACAGGGACATCAAAAATGTCTTCCTATTATATGTTGTAGCCATATGTAGCTTATCAAGCCTGTTCATATTTTTTCTTCTCTTTTTTTTTTTTTTTGTATTTTTAGGGAAGTGTCTACAGGGTGTTCAGGGTCTCATTACTAGATCAGACTCCTAATGATTTTCCTGTCTTCACCCTCCCAAGAGCTGGGATTACAGGTGCACGCCACCACAACCAGTCTCGATCTCTGTCTATGTGTGCCCCGGGGGTGGGGCCAGCATGTCAGGCCCAGGGATCAACACCAAAATATAGATGTTCTCTTTTAAAGTGTAAGCATACAAGAAACTATTACTTTATTAAACATTACAAGGAAATGTAGCATTTAATAATTTCTAACTTTAATCGCAGAAAACAAAAACTCATTCTCTTAGGTGAGGATGTCACAAAAAGCACAAGGAGTATGTAAAAGTGGAGCTCACACTGAAACACGTCTAGGGGAATATTCGTGAGCATAGAGGAGAGAGTGACAAAGGTGAAAATACAAATTCACATTGGTAGAGTTAAATGTACATTTCTTCAATTAGGTCTAGCAATATTTTAACTTCTGGATAAAACTCATGTTCATTTAATTTCAATTTCTCTGTTGTTCCTTGCTGCACAAATTCTCTTTAATCTAGATGTGTTTTGAATATAAAATAATAAGAGGTGAATTGTGTATTCTATGCCAGAGCATACATGTCTACACTGCCTCCCTCACTGCCCACAAATATTTCTTTTTCCTGTCCCACTCAGGGTTGACTTCCACAGTATAACCAAAGTAACATCGCTCTTTACTTTGTGGTACAAAGGGGGAGCCCTGGTAGCTGACACCCTTGGTTGGATGCTTGATGCAGCAGGTGCTTGCCTTTCTGATGCTAATCTGTATTATTCCTCTCACTTTCCTCACTGGCTTATTCCTGGCCAACATTTCTTTAATCTTTCCTTTAACACTTCAAGGTGCTGGATTCCCATTCTCCTGGCTTTGACCACTTCATATGGTTGACTCGTGTGTGTGTGTGTGTGTGTGTGTGTGTGTGTGAGAGAGAGAGAGAGAGAGAGAGAGAGAGAGAGAGAGAGAGAGAGACAGAGACAGAGACAGAGAGAGACACAGAGACACAGAGACAGAGACACAGAGACAGAAACATAAAGACAGAGGGATTTGGGTCTCACCTTAAATGTCTTCTCTTTGGAATATATTATTGTATTATATAATACTTATCAAATTTTGTATATAATATTTATCTATGAAAATATTTTTCTTGGACATGTATTGTTTCATGATCTATTTTGGCAACAGGGATTTTGCTTTTGTTTGTCAGTGATGTGTTTGTGGTATCCACTATTCAATCTTAAGATATTCAATAGTATCCTCTTGTTAAGAGGATATTATTTTCCCATATTTCTCTCTGAATTATTCAACGTTCTGTGCATGGAAACCTCGCAATAACAGATTATTAAATCTCTGCATTGTTTTATCCCAATAAAATTAATCATGGCTTAGATTTATGATATGGGATATACTATCACATATAGTTCTAAAGTTCTCTTTTCGTTATGTATTTAGCACATGGTCTCCAGGGTCTCACTATACAACTCAGACTCGTAATGATCCTTCTGTTTTCAGCCTCCCAAGCTCTGGGAGTACAGTTGTGCACCACCACTCCCAGTCTCAATTGCTATCTCAGCATGACCTGGGGGCAGGCCAGTACAGCATGTGTGTCGGGGGTTTAACCCCTTCCCTAAACTCTGCCTAAGCAGGCACTTCAGTCTGCTGAGCTATCTGGCCAGCCCCTAAAGTTTTTAAACTGGTAGTTCACCCAAAAGTAATTTTAACCCAATATGCCCAATGACTATTCTTCCTTTGTGAAACAAAAATAGAGCTTGGGACCTGCGCTAAAGTCTAAATATTTTACAAAGAATGAATCTTATTATTTTTGAAGAGCTCACTACTATTAATGACAGACTCTAGCCTGAACAAATTCATTGTCAATGAAATTCAATAGTTTTCTTGTTATATTATGCATAATTTAGAAAAATGTCAATTAAATTGAGATGATATGTAAGGCAGAAAAATCGAGCTTAATTTTCATATTATGACTGGATGTTCAAGGGGTACAAATTTGCAAACTTTAATTGAACTGCAGGAAGAGACAAAAATATGGTGATGAGAGAAAAATATAAATCTTTGGCTTCTTCATTATAAAGTCAGTTTTACATTAATTTTCTCCAAAAGCAGACCACAGATGAATTCAAATTCTACAACAACAACCCCTTATAAGAATCTCCCTAAAAACCTTCACTATTTCTTTAGAGATTTGAAATGAAGACTGTGTAGCACAAATTTGGCATATGATAAATATTGAATATTGAATAGTAGAAAGACTTGGTCTGTGTAGTAAAAAAATAATACTTGCTGAGCCACATTTTAACAATTAATTATGCTCAGCAATGGAAAACAATTTCTAAATTGCAGTGGATGTGATTGTTTTCTGGAACAAATGAACAAGCATAATTTATACTGTGTGCTCCACTTGGCAATAGCTAGGAAATTTAATTGAGTCTGGTGGTGGAAAGAAGGGAAACATGACAGCGCTGATAAAACTGGACACTCTCCAAGATGCTCATTAATCACGTGACTAATCTGAAAATGAATGCATCATGCAAATTAGAGGTGAAAGAGGCATCCTGGTTTGGAGAGATACCAGCATGTGAAATTGTGTACATTCTTTATACTGCATCAAGCGGGGGCATGGTATGTGTCAATGTCATGCTTTAATTGGAATATGGCAGTGGGTGGAACATGTTTTAGAATTAAACATAAATTTCCATAAGATTTAGCCTGGTTAAAATGGCATCCAATGATGCAGAAAAGCAATTATGAAATTGTCTTTGAAAATACCAGGGAAATAGTCAGGCCATTCCAAGAAGTGGGATGGGCTATGAAAATACTCTGGTTTTCTAATTTGTACAAACTACACCAAGAAGCAATATTGCCTAAAATTTCTCTTTTTCCATTATAGTTATATTAAAATGAGAAGCATTTTAACTCTATAGTAGAAGTCTTCTCCTTTCTATTTCCAAAGGGGAGAAATTTGTACACACACACACACACACACACACACGCATACACACACACCACACAAAGCAAAAATTTTCACCTAACATGCCAATTCCATTTTGTCTTACATGAACCCTAAATTTTTAGTCAGATATACTTAATGAAAAATATAGCTAACATGTTCTTGTATTATTTTTCTTCTTTGAAAACAACATTATGTAAAAATATAAAATATTTATGACTCACTTGTATATATTCAATTAATTTTTTTTCATTATTGGCATGGGGAATTGGAATGTTTTAGGCATTTCATTTTTGAATAAACACAGATATTTATTTTTGCATAATTTGACATTATTTGTAGTAGTAAGAGTTTTCCATATGTCCTGCTTGTCAGATAATAATTTTTCTGTTTCATGTTTTCAACTTATTTTCTTATTCACCCCCAAATTTAAGAAAATAATTATAGCCCACTATATTCTACCACAGTTAGGAAAATGAGAACCACAATCTTTTGGCCTCTCAAGGTTATAAAACTATAAAAAATATATTATCATTTATTAAAATAGAAGAAATGTCTATAATTATCTGGGTTGGTTTATATGTTTAATATTTGTCTCAAACAAAAAATATACAAACTTACTGCCATTTCTAGACATTTAACATATGCTATGAAGTTTAGTGCTGCATGGTATGAGAAATTATATTGCATAACAGTTTGAATAAGTCAAATATTCTTCATTTTAATTTTTAGATTATTGAAGACATATAAATAATGATACATTACTAGAAATATTTGATACATTACTAGAAATAAATGCATTATTGTAATCACCACAATTTTTCAATCACTGCCAAAGCTCTCCTTGTGCCCTGTTAGCTGAAAGTATTACCCATTCTAGCTTTCTTAAATTGCTTTCTAAATTTTCTTCTTTATATCACCCCCAATGCTTGGTAGTTTACCCTTACCTTCTCTATCAAATATGACTCAAAAGTTTCATGTGTTCAAAGGAGGAGTTTTTAAAAAGTGACTAGATTTGGAGTATGGAATGCTTTTCAATAGATCCACTGAAGAGAGTTCATCCCTACCATGGCTCACTCTCCTCTATGATTTCTCATTCTATGAGGTGAGCAGTTTTCATCAGCCATTTTTACACTGTGATCTTCCGGCCTTGAACCATCTGATCATGGATGGAATCCCCAAACTCTGAGGAAATTTAAGACTCTTCCTTCCTTAAATTGTGTGAGCTATGCATTGTTCCTCAATGACTGAAGAGCTGATTTTGACAGAAAATTCACACTAGAGAAGTAGAGTTTTTGCACCTAAACATGTGGTCTACAATCCTTTGGGTGGGAGGTGTGGTTGGGTGGGAGGTGTTTGGAAAGATTGGGAGAAGCAGGCTAGAGAAAGCAATGAATACTGCAAATGGAGTACATGGACAATTCTAGTCAGTGTTCAGAAAACCAGACTATTGATAAGAATGTGAATATTAAGTGACAAACTTCTAAGGTCTATTGGGATCAGGGCTCTACTGGTAACTGAGCTAGAGGCTGTTCATATTCAAAGATTTGTTGATATTGAGTGCATGTATTGAGACTCTCCAGAAGGTTGAAATTAGGAATAATTAATCTTGCGAAGGAAATTTCAGGACAGCTCAACTTTAAGTTTTGGTACAGTTAGCTATTTTGAGTGAGAGACAATGTCAGAGAAATTTAAAAACTTAAGTTTTGGCTTCTAAAGAAACACATAAATGTGGTTGCTAAAGATATAGCATGAAGGAGAAATAAGGGGAAGAATGAGGGATGCTGAAACCAATTAAGGTGTGATATGCACATGTACCAACCCACAAGAGGAATATGAATATTATGTACTGCAACATATACAAATAATGAACAGTCAGAAAAGATAAACCCAGAGAATTTGTGACAGGGTAATAGAAAGGTTGTCCCTACTGATACCTCTTAAATGACTAGATTCAAGGGTACAGAAGGGTAAAACTGCTTTGACAGACTTTGCT
Organism: Octodon degus; assembly: GCF_000260255.1. Classification (NCBI taxonomy): domain Eukaryota; kingdom Metazoa; phylum Chordata; class Mammalia; order Rodentia; family Octodontidae; genus Octodon; species Octodon degus. Next base: position 19,830,544 of record NW_004524579.1, on the reverse strand, counting down.
TTGAGGAAAGAGTACCAGGGTGCTCACTCAGTGATGGCTACCTAAAGTGTGTCTCCTGGTGCAGCCACCCATGGATTCAAAACCCCCTCTAACAGAGGTTCCAGGAGGGGTGATTTCTGCTTCAGCAGACAGTAGACTACGGCATTAGAAATGTGCTGCTGGATTTTCAGATGAAGAATGCAGGAGTGATAGCATCAAAAGAGTTTCCACCCAGATTTCAAAGAAGGGTCTGGCGGATGAGGTAATACGCAAAGGTGGTAAGAGTGAATCAGGGGATATCATGTGGACCTCAGGAATGTCGAGATTCTAGGAAAGGAGTTCATCTGCTGAGGACAGCTCCAGGTCCATGGGTTGTGAAGATCCACCTCCAAAGGATGGCCATGTAAGAGGCATAGGCAAATCCAGAGGGCAGTGTTGCACAAGCCTTTTGTAGTTCACATAAGACCACAGCCTGCCCTGGAGGCCGCGCATGAATAATTATAAATTTTAATATTGGCCTTACTCAATTTTGGTTTTGGCTTAGCTTCATTTATTTCTATTCTTCCGTTCCTCTTTCACAATAGCATGTTTTGTTCTGTGCCAGTGCGTGATGCAAGTATTTAATCTTCCCTTTTACAAGGGTTCCTAGCTAAGGGGTTTTTGTAAGTCTCTGAAAACGCATTTCACTTGGACTTTGAAGCATTGTTGGAACTTGTAAGGCTTAGGCAACGCTTAGATATGAACCAAAAGCTTTACGCATTGTCAAATAAATCTGAGAATTTTGGAAAGAGATGTATCAATTTAAATTAAAATGCTCCCCAAAAGTTGCATGTGTGTAGAGGTAGAGCTTTTTAAAGGTGGTTGTTGGTGGGAGTGCAAACTGGTACAACTGCTATGGAAATCAGTATGGAGACTACTTAAAATGCTAGGATTGGAGGTTCCATTCAAGCCAGATATTCCCTTCCTTGGTATTTTTCCAGAATAACTGAAAACCTCACACCACAGCGATATATTTGCACCCATGCTTATAGCAGTGTAATTTGTCATAGCTCAATCCTGGAAACAACTCAGAAGATCATTATCTGAAGAAGGGCTAAAGAAGATGTGGTATTTTTACACAGTGGGAGTATTATTCAGCTATAAAGCAGGATAAATTTGGGTCTTCTATTGGTAAATGGATGCAACTAAGTGAAATGAATCAGACTTGCATGTGCAAACATTGTTTTGTCTCCTTAGTGTGAAAACTTGAAAGAGAAATATGGTATCTGAAAGATGAAATAGACACTGGGAAAAGGGATTAAGGGTTGGGGAGATGGCTCAGTAGGATAAGCAGTTGACTGGCAAATGCAAGGATCTGAGTTCAATCCCCGGTTCCGCAAAAAAAAAAAAAAAAAAAAGAAGAAAAAAAAAGGATTGAATTTATTCAAAAGGAAATAGTTGCTGAGTTAAGGAGAAGGACAGGAGAGGGAGTAGGGGAAAGAGATTTATCTATGTATGTAAGCAGGACAGTTTGGACATCAAACTGGTCTATTGAAAAGAGCACATAATACTCAATTTGTTTTGTCATTTTTAATTGTAATTTTTGTTTTCTTATTTTCTTATACATTTCTTTCTTCTTCCAATTTTATATGCATATATCTGGTAATATGAATAACTAGTTGGAAGACAACACTGTGTATTACAACAAATATTATAAAATTCATATTACTTTATTAAGTGAAATTCTATATCACCTGTAATTATTTTAAATTTTAATTTGTACTCTCTTTAAAAAATAAAAAGATAAAGTTGGTTGGATTATGAAGATGTTATTTTCATCAATAGATTAATTCACTGATGAATGTATATGCTCTTAGGAGGGGGGAACCAGCTGAAAACTGAAATGGAGGCCATACCTCCACATCTTGACAGGGAACTTGGCAGTATTCCGCCCATGTCTCAGACTTTTCAGGAGGCTGAAATTGGAATCATTGCAGGTGTGACTCAGAGAAATTTGTTCTCCTGCATTCCTCCATTCTTTCTGTCTACTGGACATGAGAAGCTTTCCTTCTCCAAGCCCACCCACAATGTCATTTCTGCCTTGAAGCCAGCCTACCATGGGCTGAATTGCCAATGCTGAACAAATTACACCTGGCTTCCTTTAACGTGTGGAGTCTGATATGTGTCAGAGCAATAGGAAAGCAGATGAGTACCACCCCTCCTTATAGATAAGTGTACACTTTTTGCAGCTTGCTAGAATAATAAATTTCTGGAAGCTAAGGACCAGTTCCTTGAGCACCTCCTGTCTCTTATAGAGCACCTCTTATAGAATCAAAAGGTAACATATACTAATCTCATAATGTACCCATCAATTTACAAATCTTGGGACAAAGGTAGTGTGGTTGGTGAAGAGATTTTTTTTTTTTTTAATTTTAGGGAAGGGTCTACAGGGTGTTCAGGGTCTCACTACTAGATCAGATTCATAGTGATCCTCCTGTTTACAGCCTCCCAAGAGCTGGGATTACAGACTTGCACTACCACGCCCAGTCTCAATTGCCATCTCAGCATGCCCTATGGGCAGGGCCAGCACTGGTGAAGAGATTAGCACCAATCACAAAGAACCAATTGCATTGTACAGGAGCAAAAACAATGGTATCTCAAGGGCATCTCAGGAACAAACAATGCTTTGCAGGACTATAGTGTAAAGTTTTCTGACACAATAATTCTTTCCTCTCCCTGACATCCCTCTTTGTTAGTTTGTATCACACTTTGTCAGTGAGGCAATACATTCAATGCTTTGGAATTATGCATGTATGAACAGAATGTAGTCACTGATCCTGTAGACTCAATAATCTAATAGGGAGATAATGACCAATATAAATAATTATGATACAAAAATGTAGTGTGGAAAATATTATAGAAATGGGCCCTCAGTGAATGAGAGTAGCAAGTGGCAGTTATTCCATTAAATCTGGTGAATGGTCTCATAGAGGAGGAGGAAGTCCATGAGTCATGAGAATTAGTTTGAGGCAGCGATAGTACATGGTCATTTATTCTAGAAGGAAGATCACTAAAAGAAAAGCCTGGACTCAGCAAAATGAGCTAATTGTACTTCCCAGAAAGCACAGGCTCACTGGAGGAATTTGAACCTTCCCAGTAGATTTGATTCTGCTTATTAGGTAGTCTTATTTTGTGACTCATGCTAAAAAAAAAAAAAAAAAAAAAAGAAGAAAAAAAAA
>NW_004524579.1:19813989-19827247 GCF_000260255.1 Octodon degus | reverse complement strand
CTTCCCAGTAGATTTGATTCTGCTTATTAGGTAGATTTGAGTTCAATCCCATGCTAAAAAAAAAAAAAAAAAAAAAAAAAGAAAAAAAAAACTTCTGAAAATTATTCAAGGGAAAGGGACAGGAAAAGTAGGGAAAAAAGAAAAATTGATATGTATCCTGTCCATGTATCAACTCCTCAGAAAAAACAATCTATGTACTGCAAACATACTAATAAAGGGAGAACAAAATAAAATTATTTTAAAATGTTTATATAATATCTTTTTTCTTTTTTGTATTTCAGGGAAGGGTCTACAGGGTGTTCAGTGTATTAGTACTAGATCAGATTCCTAGTGATTCTCCTGTTTACAGCCTCCAAGAGCTGGGATTACAGGCGAGTGCCACCACACCCACTCTCAATTGCCTCTCAGTGTGCCCCAAGGCAGGGACAGCACAGCAGGCCCAGATCAAACCCCTGGCCATTGCATATATGATATTTTAAGATAGCTAGAAATTCTCTGGTATATTTCAAGAGAAGGACTGTGATGTGTGTTTCCATAAAACATCTCTAAGTACAGTTCTGAGTGAGCTGATGCCACTCTAAGCAAAGCAAAGGAAAAAGGTATTTTTCTTTCCTAGGCATAGTGGTGTAGGCCTCGAGAACAGGAACTACAGAACCTTTAGTAAATGGATCAGACCCCATTTATTAGCATTCTTCACCTTCAAAAATAAATGTGTAAATAGTAATCATGAAATAAAAGGGCTTGCCATAGAGGCATGATGTTTCAAGATGAAAACACTCTCAAAAGTATCCAAAGTTGTCAACTATGACAAAAAGACAGAAGCTATGCATAACAGTCAAAAGGACCACAGGGCTGGGGGGTTGCAGGGCCAATCATACCAGGATCTTGCACTGGGTCTGCTGAATGAGGCAGAAATGTTTCCTGTTGCATAAAAGGGAACAGGCTGAACATCTTTGAGGCTTTGGGCTTCAGGAAAGTGAAGAGTATGACACAGGATTCTAGAAAATATAATGAGCATTCTCTTAGAAAGAGAGAGACTTAGGAGTACAAAAGAAAATCACAATAATGGAGAGGAGGCACAGCCATGGTGGTGTAAGACATACAAAAGTTTTTATTTTTAATAAGCAGCTTACCAGCTGGTTAAGTACCATAAGCCATCAAAGAATAATCCCTTATATTCTAATGATTACTCAGTTAAATAAAAGTCAAAAAGTAGATGTTGTGAGCACTGAGTTAGTTTTGATTCAATGAATTTTTAGTAGGAAAAAAATTGTATGAGACCCTTTCTTAAAATAAGAGGCTTTTATTCAGAGTTAATAGAATAAACTGATTAAGAGAGGTCAATATTTTAGTAGTTTCACTCAAAAGATAAGTCACACACACCTAAATTTGCATGCTGATTTTGAGACTGCCTTAAAGATAATTCTACTTCTTTGCAGTATTAGTTATGACGCGTTATTTCCCAATTAAAGCAAAAGAATGTCATGATGGAATGTGGCTTCAGTTTTCTGTTGTTCTTATAAAAATGAGCATGCACACCATGTTTTATGACCTCAACAGGGTACGGTTATTGCACAACACACCTGAGAGGAATGGAGCAGCCTGAGAGACGAGGCCAGCTCTCTCTTATAGGGTCTCTTTTTAAGAGAATAAAAAAAAGTTCAAAATAAATAGAACAAATAGAACAATAGAACAAAATAAATAGAAATGATACAGAATTTCACTAAACAAGGTAATAGGCATCCAACAATGGTTGTTATATTGTATGTTGTTGTCTTCAAATTAGTTGTTCAGGTTACCAGATATAGACAGAACATCTTTTTGTATTTCTTTTCTTTTTTTTTCAGAACTGGGGATTGAACTCAGGCCCTTGTGTTTGCCAGGGAAGCACTTATTCCACTGAGCCATCTCCCAGACTCCATATAGTGTTTTAAAATAATGTAAATTTATTTTCACTGTTGTTCCAGAGATTAGCATTCTGACATAGTTCTCACTGAGCTAAATCAAGGAACAGAAGAACTATATTCCTGTATTCCTCTTTAGAGGCTTTAGGACGAAATCTGTCTTTATATTTTTCTTTGTCTAAAGAAATGCAGGCTGCCTCCATTTCTTACTTCATGTCCCTTTCCTAGTCCATCTGACCAGCAATTGAACATCTCTAATCTACGCTCTTTCTCTTCCACTTTCATTTTAAATGTTATAGGGTTGGGTATGGGTAGATAGCTCAGGAGGATAAGCGCTTGTCTGGCAAGTGCAAGGGCCTGAGTTCAATCCCCAGTTCCACCAAAAAAATAGGGTTTATTTTTTTTTAAATTTTATTTATTTATTTATTTATTTATTTATTTATTTATATGTGTGTGTGTGTGTGTGTGTGTGGCCAGCTCAGCCCACCAGGGGGCGGGGCTGGCTGGCATGTGGTGCTGGGGGATCGAACCGTGGTCCCTGTGCTTTGCTAAGCTTGTTCTAGGTAGGTGCTTTAGACCACTGAGCCATCTCACCAGCCTCAAAATAGGGTTTAATGGGGCACATTTGAAAGAAATAACAGCAATCTCTATATTCTGGGGTCAGTTGATTAACAACATTCAAAGTACTTGCAGCCTCAACTAGCTTTGCAATATAATGTAAAATATTAGCATTTTATGAGGGTTGAGACTTAGAAATGTTAGGGAAGCAGACAGCATATTTAATTTCTGGAGGAAAAGGAAGATTCATGTTCACACAAAAACAAACTGAAAACAATCTTCCAAAATCGGTTACAGTAGCTTTGTTTATTATAATAAACAAGTTTGAAATGTATCAAATAACATTTAATGGCAATGGTTATACTGACTGTGGTAAAAACATTACGAAATACTATTTAAATAAATAAAAAAGAATGGAAAGTCAATACGTGTAATAACCTGGATGAATCTCCATGTAATTCTAATAGAAGTAAACCAATTCCAAAAGATTACACTGTATATTTTATGATTTCATTTAAATGATATTCAGTACCTGGGATCAAACTCAAGGCCTTGCTCTTGGCAGGCAGGCACTTATGCCACTGAGTCATATCCCCAGTCCCTAAATGATATTATTAAACAACAAAATTACAGATATAGACATGGATTAGGATTTTCAAAGCATTGTAAGATATGACTTTAAAACATAAGATTAAGGATCATTGTCATCATGAAATGTTCTGTATCCTCACTATTTGATACTCTTGCACAATTTGTAAGTAGTCATTGAGGAGCAATGGGTTAAGGAGCATGGTATCTCTCAGTATTATTTCTTAAAACTCTGTATGAATGCATAATTGCCTAAAATGTTAAAAAAATATCAATATCCATGTACATTTCAACATATTTCATAATCTCAACAATTAGGCATAGAAGGCACCTTTATCTTCAACTTCATCTAGATGAAATTTAAAACGAGTATCATAATTAATAGAATAATACTAAAATAATTCCAAGTGGATTCAGTATGAATAGTTTTATTCACTTTTTGCCGGTGATAATTTGTTCAGTTAAATAACAAAAATAATATTTAAAATGCCTGGATAGGGAACAATGCTACTTTTCTTTGAAATGTTATTAGAGTATGTTGAAAATTGAAAAAATACAGAAAAATTAGATTGGATGAATTTAGCAAGTTTCTATTAACAAAGTTATATAGACAATCAATTTTAGTTCTATATATGGTATAGGCAATCAAATTTTAATAATATTGCTTGCTCTAATATCAAAAAATACTGAACTCAGTGAATAAATCTTGCAAAATGCTTTATAAGAGTTTTTTTACTGAAAGATATTGTGAGAAAATTAACAATAATCTAAATAAATTGCAATGCATAGTTTGTTTATGAATTGAGAAATTCCATGTTATAATATCAGGTCCATATATATATTTATACTTATATCTATATTTATATAATATATATCATATATATCATGCAAACAGATTTATGCAGAGATTCGCCAACTGATTCTAAATTCATACAGAAATGAAAAGCATGGGAGTAGTTGAAATCACCTCACAAAAGAAGAAAGGCTTGGCTTACCACTTACCAAGAGTTACTGTCAATCTGTGGCAATTCAGACAGCATGATATTGGCATGTACATAGAAAAGTAAATAGAACAGAAAATCCACAAGCTAATGAATTTTCTGTGTACATGACAGAGTTGGCATTTATGGAGAAAAAGGAATCTTTTCAATAAATACAACTGGCAATATTGAAAATAATGAAATTTGAGTGTTATATCACACCATACCCCAGAAATAAATTCTAGCTAGATTGTAAATAAATATGCAAAATAAAATAATAAAACTTCTACAAGATACTCTCTAAGAAGACTGTCATGATTTAGGGCAATAAAACTGCCTTCAAACAAAAAAATAGATAGCAAAAACATACCCACAACGTGCAAAGTAAAAGATTGACAAACTGGAACGGAATTGTGAAAAATGGACTACACTAAAACAAAATGGTTGTTTTATGAAAGAAATTATTACTAAAATAAAAATTCAAGAAATACTGTAGAATAAAGTTTGTGTAATAAAATATTCATATCCACAATATGTGAAACATTGCTATAAACAATTCAAAAACATAAAAAACTCTTCTCTAATGAAAAGTAAGATACTGATATATAATATATATTATACTATGTTATTTATTATATAATAGATATTACATATTATATTAATTATGTTATATTACATATGCATTTAAAATTATTGTTTCATGGAATTTTTGTTTCATGGAATTTATTTCATTTTTTTATTATTGATTTTAGGCTCACAGAGTGAAAGCATGTTTTCCTTCAGTAAGTCGCTTGATTTTCATTTCAATGTAAAGGAACTTCTCTGAACTCCATCTGCAGTTGAGAAAATTAAAAGTCACAGTAATTGTATGACTTGCCCAACAAAACTTATACATAACAGAGTTTAAGACTCAGGAAGGCCTCGACATAGCATAGAGTTTTTTTTCTAGGAGAGTAAATCAGATTCTCTCATAAGTACAGCAAAGAGAGTCTTACACACATTTCACACAAATATACAGTGCCCAGCATAAAAAAAAAACACAGAAAATACAAGTATGTCCAGACTGCCAACATTATTGCACACTATTGCACTGTAAGGTGAGCTCACAGCAAACATAACTGTGACAATGATCAGCAGACATGTGAGTTACTGTAATAATTTGTTTGCAATCTCTGAGTGTTAATAATGTGAGATCCATTCATTTATGTGTGAAAGCTTGCAACTCAAATGTTCATAAGCCAGGGACATACTGTATTAGAATCCAAAGTCTTAAAATTTGCATTGTGGAGGAATTTATTAACTGTTTATAAAATTTTATTCAGTTTCTAGTATGTACCAAGAAATAGACTAGAACTTGGGAGTGAAAAGTTGCGAAGAACTGACTTTGACTTTAATGAGGGCACAAAAGGAGTGGGAATGATCCTCATAGAGGTGGAGTTTGGAGAAAAGATGAAGGATTCACAGAAGAGATGAACTCTGACCACACTGAGAGTTACCTTGATGAAGCAACAGTAAAGAAAGAGTGTGTGTCTCAGGCAAAGAGAATCCTTAGACAAGTGACAACGGCTTTTTTTTTTTTTTTCTACTTTCTCTTCTACTCTTGCCTCCTTAACTTTCCACTAAGCAGTGGCAGGGTTTGGGTTATAAAGCAATGATGGTAGCATAGAAGCTTGAGTTTTACAAGGAGACTAAGCCACTGGGCACTACATAAACTACAACTTTGTAACTCCATTAATCAAACAAAATCAATGCAAATCAATAATATACTTGAAAGAATGTTTACCTAAATATTATATTTAGAAGACTGGCAATTTTAAGTTATGTTGAGCTTACGGAGTTATAGGAATATTCATTTACTACAGGTGGAGTGCAAAATGGTGCCACCAGCTTCGAAAACTATTTGAGACTATATACTTAGATTGAACCCTAAGCTAGGTTGTAAGTGTCGCTATCGCTTCCAGTTGTTTTTCTCACTCATGGTACATGTGCCCATCGGTGAACATTTGTCACAACCTTTTGAAATGAAGAGTACACTTCTTGCTCTTCCATTTAGGCTACATTGTGGCTTTGCTAAGTGGAATGCTAATGATGTGCTGTGGCAGAGCTGGGAAATGTGCAGTGTGACGCAGGGCCTTCGCATTCCTCATTATTGCCAAACAGGCCCTGGGAGGCTCGACAGTTTCAGGAGCCACAGCATGCTGGTCAGAAACAAACATCCCAGCTCACCTTTAAGTGTGAGAAGAATGAACAAACACTTCGTCAACACACAGGTTCTGTGGAAGTGTGTTACATGGCAGAAACCGATTACAACACTTTATCACAAGCAATTTTACACATTAAGAAAATATGTACATGTTCAGCTACATAGGTAGATAAAAGATGTGAATGATAGCCATTATATCAGCATTATTATACTACTGCTAAGCTAGAAAAGTACTTAAGTCTTCATCAGTAGCAGGATTGTGGTGGATTAATTAATGATCAACTTGTAACATCCAGCTGAACCGAGTCAGTGTGGTGCTGGTTGTGGAAGGCTCACCTGAGTGTTGTTGCCAACAGCATAAAAGGAGAACTAGAAGGGAAGACAGTGTGCTGTTGATTCTCTGGGAGAAGCTAGCCAGGCTGGTTTTCTTGATATGAACTCAGCTGTTCTCATTGGAGGAGGAGCCCAGGTCCTCACTGTCACTGAGGATGGCTGATTCAGGGGAGCTCTGGTCTTTAGCTTGAGCATCGCTCCCTGGCTCCAGTCAGATCCCTAAGTCTGTTGGTACAGACTATATCACTCTGGCATAGACTTTCTGGCTGCTGCTCCTAACCTTCAGGCCTTCCCAGTGTGGGTCCTTGACAAAGACTTACCCCAGACATTGTCATGGGCTTAGGCCTTCAGCTGGTCTTGTGGAGGAAATTCACATGGGTCTAGGTCTTCAGCTGGACTTGTGCAGGACACTGTTGTGGGATCCTTGCTCCTAGCTGGAATCTTGGGTCTCTAGTGGGTGGACAGATCTCTCGCACTCTTCTGCATTGGACTCTTTGGGTGAGTATTATAATCCTATAAATTATATGTCCTGTATTAAATATATTCCTGTATAAACTCTGACTACATCAAATGATTATTTTTGCCATGAAATTTTTTTAAAAGCACAATGTAGAGCATATGGTTAAATCTTAGAAACACAACACTGGAGGTATTAGAATATTTTGAGTTTGTATAACTCAAAAACATTGAATTAATGAAGCCAGACATAAGAATATCTGTCATATACATTCATTCAAAGACAATTAAAAAATAAATATACAAGTAAAGCTACATATACTAGGAAATGATTTTTAATCAGAATAAAGATTTGTTTTTGAGTTTTTACTTCATGTTAAATGATTGCTTTAGGTGTCTTTCTGTACTTATAGTTCTTTTAAAATGTTTTTCAAAGGAAATGTTATAAAATACTTACCTGTAAGGAAAAGTAATATATCCAGTTTTGATTTTCTAATTGCTTGCATTTTCATAAAAATACAATGTTTTCACAAAATTCACTCATGACAATTTTTTTCCAAAAATTTGATTTTCCCTTTTTCTCACATAATGGCAACTTCTAGATGTTTAGCCTTCATACTGCGTACACACAAGCATGTATTTCTGATGACTATGGACTAAGCAAATGGAAGGACAAAGACCTTTCTGTCACATCACTGGCCTGGTGTGATGCCCAGACTCTACCCCTCCTGCTTCTTTCCCCGTGGTGAAGATAAGCCACTCTATTTCTAGAAATGTCCTAATAAAATGCAATAAAACTATAGAATAGGTAAAATATTAAGCTATTATCTACCACAAACACTGTATCCTAAGATTACTTTTGCACAAAATTAGCTGTCAGGAGAGAAAGCAGAGCTCAGGGCCCTAGGGGATGATCATTGAGGATGATAAAGTGGAAACAGAAGGAAGGGGGAGAATGCTGCTCACAGCTTTGGGTGCAGAGATGAGGAGAGAATGGTGTGAACCAAAGTAAGGGCTGGGAGTTTGTGGGCACCCAAGGACCCGCATGCACCCCAGGGTGGGGTAGTGGCCTGTTAACCTCACACGGCTGGGAAGAAACAGCTGTGTCTCTTTCCTTCTCTAAACTAACAAATAAATGGTGTGGCTCTGTATGCCTCGTGCTTGCTGGATTTCAGTGACCAAACGCCATGTATACAACCAAGATAAATCCAACATAGAAAAGGATAATACACATCATGTTAGGCTTCTCTTTCAAGAGATGTGCAGTTCAGCTGTTCGTTTCCCTAATGAATACAGAAATTGCAGTTCGGCGCAGTTCAAGGAAGAACTGTTCTGTCTTTCTTAGTTTTTTGTTTAGTTTTGTTTTTTTCTCTATTTTATTTATTTATTTTTCTGTATCTTTAGGGAAGGGTCTACTTGGTGTTCAGGGTCTCATTACTAGATTAGACTCATAGTGATTCTCCTGTTTACAGCCTCTGAAATGCTGGGATTATAGGCCCATGCCACCACGCCCAGTCTCAATTGTCATCTCTGCATGCCATGGGGGTGGGGAGGAACGGAGCCAGTATGGCAGGCCTGAGGATCAAACTCTTGACCCCTGTGCCTGCTTGCAGTTGCTTTAATCCACTGAGCTATTTGGCTGGCCCTATTTTATTTTATTTAATAAAGGGCTATCAGTGCTTCAGAAACTCTCCTGACCATGCGAATTTCCTGAGGATCTTATTAAAATGCAAATCCTAATTCAATCCGAGGTTCAGACTGGGAAATCATATTTCTAACACATTAACTGATCAAATAGATAGCATTAATACAGGAATTTTCCACCAAAAATTACAGAGTTCTGACAGCTACAGCAAACACAGCACAGACACAAAAGAGCCAGTGGCCTAATTTCATTTGGAATCTGAAGGCTAGGATGTCTGGTACAAGGTGTGAATCAAGATAGGTCCCAGGTCCTGTGTCCCGCCTGGTGCAATTCTGTGGAGAGTTCCCTCTTACATTTTGTCCCGTTGGGTCTTCAGTTGATTGGATGGGTTGTGATCACATGAAAGAATGTGCTATTATTTTGTTACTCTCATCTAGAAACATTCCCAGACCCACTATGAATAATGCTTGAGTCAATGTCTAGGTCCACTCTGCTCCAGTCATATTGTTATGTAAAAGTAACTATCACACTTTGCTTCCAAGATTTTCTGAATTTATCAAGCCACAAACTTCTACACTTCCTCTTTGCAGTGCCCTACAAATCTTTCCATTAAAGCCCCATAATTTGTCCTTTAGTTCAGGATGCCTACCTTCAAATTTAATTTCTCAATATCTATTGGAGGCTGTATAAACACTGCGGGGATAAGTTCTTTGAAATTTAATGCACTTGGAATTCCCAGAGAAGTGACCACCCACATCAGTTTGGAGACTAGAGCTCAGCCACTCAGCAAGCTGGACCATCCCCGCAGTAAGGCGTTTTTCATGTCTCCCTAGCTGATTCCCTCCTGTTTCTCTAAATTCCTCCATCATGTGCCATCTGCTGTTCTTCTCACAGCCCACAGCAGCAGTCTTGGTGATAGGCTCTGTGTCACCTGGACATATCTGGTCTTCATTTTCCCTCCACCGCCCCATGGCGCCATCCTGGTGTTTCCGTTATGAGCCACAGCAGATGACAAGGGCCCCAGCTGCTGATTGGATTTTACAGCACATTCTTCACTCTTCAGTTTTATCTCTCTTTTCTGAGGCCCCAAATGTGAATGTCTGTCAGGTGTAGAGGCTGCGTGATCCGTGCACGCCCTTGCTACTGAGCCAGGTGCTGTCAGCAGGCACTCACAGATCCATATCTTTATTTCCTGGTCCCTATTAAAGTTATAGCTGCATTATTAAAAAAAAAACCCAATATTTAAGAAGACAAAAAAGTCGAGAAAATTTTACTTCTTAAAAGTTCACTTTGTCCCTCTTTTATTATTTATTTATTCATTTATTTTTGCCAGATCGACACAGCTAATGGTGTTGACCCTGCATCCCATCGGTGTCACCATGAGTTTAATTTACTCACTCAAAGCATTTGAGCTCCTTCAGTATGTTTTGCTCAGGGGCATAATGTAGTCAAAAATGGTCTCGTCACTTTCTTCACACACTTATCAAATGAAGGAAGAGAATCTGAAACACAGTTAGATTATCTTAAGATGCTCTCCAGAGGTCTATGAAAGTAGGCATTGACTCCAGGAGACTGACAACCAATAATAAGGGCAGGTAATTTCCACATATACTTAAACACACAGTACTGCGGCTCATTCCATACAATTATTTTTTCACATCCTGCATTTACTATGTTGTGAGACAGAGATAGAATGGAAAAAAAAAAGATTTTCAGAGAAACATACATATAATTGAAACTCACTTCCTTCCAAATCCTCCAAGGCATGTAGCCTGCAGGAAGTATCCAATAGTTTCATCCAAGTATATTTTCTCAACTGTCGACAATTCACTGGTACTCTCCCCATATTCTAAGGTCACTGTACTATTTTACACTATCTTAATAAACTATGCATCATTCCATGTCATTCATTTTGTTAGGAATAGTGTGTGTGTGTGTGTGTGTGTGTGTGTGTGTGTGTGTAAGACAAGGAGTTGAACCCCAAGGCCTGGGCTTTGAACTTAATAGCCAACCCTGTTGTTGGTGCTGCAGTTTTGAGAGAGTCTTGGTAAAGTATTTAGTTGCTCAGGCTGTTCTTGAGTTTGTTTCTCCTGTCTCAGCTTCATAGGGTGCTGGGATTATAAACATGCACCAGAGTGCCCAGGTTGAATGCATTCTTGCAAATCTCTAGCATGGCAAATGAGGCTCATTCTCTTTGAATTTCAACTCAAATATCATCTATGAAATTTTGACTTTCTCATCCTCATTTGAATAATTGAAATATATTTAAACTTATGTGTTTGATTTATTTCACTTATCATTATGGTCTTGAGGTACGTCCACTTTTCTAAAAAATATTTTGAATGTCTTTCTCCATAGCGGAGTAGTAGTCAATTGTATATAAATATCACATGGTCTTTATCCATTGATCTGTTGATTGGGCATATGGATTTTTTCCAAGAAGAAAATCCACATTGCTATCTCTTGTGTGAAAACCTCAAAATGTAGATAAAGAGTAAACTGGAGGACAGATATTCAGAAGTAAGAACTTGTTCAAATGAAAAGGGGAAGAAGAGAGGGGCCAGAGAAGAGAAGCAAGGGATAAAGGATTTAAAAAGCATAAATGGAAGGCAAAAAATGAGAACGGTGGTTTTTTGTGTGGTGAAGAGGAGAAAGGTTAAATGGAGTGGAAGAAAATGAAAAATAAATAAAACAAATAGTATGTACAGGTATAAATTCCCTATCATAAGTGTGATCTTCATATATTACAAACATGTACTGTTTTTTGCTTTTCTTGATACCAGGAATCGAATGGAAGACCTTGTTCTTCCTAGACAGGTGCTTGTGCCACTGAGCTATAGCCCCAGCCCCATGTACTAATATTCTTAAAACACAATTAAGAATATTAGTACTTTTTTAATGTATTGAGTACAGCATCTACATGGTCTACAGGGTCTATAAGGTCTCACTACACAGATCAGACTCACAGTGATCCACCTATTTTCAGCTTCCCAAGCTCTGAGATTACAGGTATGCACCACCATGTCCAGTCTCAGTCACTGACTCAGTTATCCCCAGGAGCAGGGCCAGCATGGCATGTCCAGGATCGAATCCTTGGCCCCTGTGTCTGTCTAAGCAGGCACTTTAATCTGCTGAGCTATTTGGTTGTCCCTAAAATATATATATTTTGATAACTCCAGATTTATTTTTCTTTATAAAATGCATGTAATACTTTCAGATACTTATAATTTCTTCTTGATTTTACCACTGTCTTAGTTTTCACTTATTCATGTGTAAAACATGAGCCTCTCTCATTAGTTTCTCATTGTTAAGAAAAAGTACTTAGCACTCAAAGTTAAAAGAGGAATGATTTATTTCATCCCAGAGTTTGTAGAGATTTCAGCACACAGTTGGCTGAAACCAAGGCTGGGTGGTATGGCAGAGGGAGTGGAGAAGCAGCTCATGGCCCAGCAGGCAGAAGGCAGCAAACAGGAAGCAGCAAGCTTACTCCTCTCTTTTATCCCTTCCAGGCCACAGTCCTTTTGAATAGTACCCCCAATTCCCAGAGTGTCCCTTCTCACTAACCAAGCCCAAAATCTGTGGGAAACAAGTTTATTACATACCTTGAATTCCAATATCACCACCCTAATCCAGCCCCACACACCCATGATATAGTCCCCTCCCCAAAGTCCTATCAAGGAGTGCATGAGGCTTCAAGGGACATATGTGTCTCTCCTTTACAACCAGATCACAGCAGATTGGTCTAATATGACATTTGATCTTAGATTGTGAGTTGAATCCAATTTTCTACAACATAGTCTCTGTTTTTCTGGTTTTTGTTTTTCAAATCTGTTTTGGTGGTTCTGATGTCAAAGAAGAGGAACAAATCACTGAACTAGAAGAGTGATGGCTGAGGCTATAGCACTCTGTCTCAAAAATTTAATTAGAAAGGTAGACCAATTAAGTTACTACAGACAGCTACTAACTGCTAGATATATGGATCATACATAACCAACACAGTTGCCAATCTGGGGAAGTAGAAGTGCTACAGCTTAAGAAATTGCCTTCCCAGCTTACAGTGATAGTGCCTTCTCATTTTCTTGAGAAGAAATAAATAATTTCACATAGCCCAATATCTTATATACCCTGATAATTTCACATATCCTTTCACATAATAAAAGGTACAAAGTTATAGGACTAGATTTTAGAACTTTAACAAAATGAGATGGATTATAAATGCTACCTCATTGCAAACTGGGTTGCTAGGAAAATTTCTGAACTTGAGGTCCAACTCTATTATGTATTATTTATACCTTTCTTGGCAGACATCTACAGACAAATATGACTTTTTTATATGTAAAGCAGAAAATAAATGTTTACCTCAGTTTCACTCTTTACCTTACTCCCAGTTACAAGGAAATGTGAATTTACAGCTTCCTTAGAAGACGGTTATGCTATCATTTGCTAAATTTCAGAGGTTCTTATCTTTCAACATAAATTTTATAAAATGAAGAAATCCTTGATTATGCTATTATTTTCCATTGCATCTGAATAATAATACATAATATTTTACTTAGAGTTATGACAATTCGTATTAATCTTAAATTCAAAA
>NW_004524579.1:19805133-19813889 GCF_000260255.1 Octodon degus | reverse complement strand
GGCAACACTTTTTCCAAGTAGATTACAACCTGAGAAAGTGCTATTTCCATATACTTCCAATCCAAAGGAAGCTTTATGGAGATGAGGAGAGTACAAGCCATGCCCTTGAGAAATGGAAAGGAGAAATAACTTATTTATCAAGCAGAATGTATCACTCCTGCACATAAAACTATAGGATGTACTTTGATACTCATAATGCAAGAGACGGTGCCTCCACTGAATCAGGCAGTTCTTATTTGAGTTAGATACGTGCCTCCAGAGGCTCTCACATTTTATCAGTGGGCTCCACAGGTACTTCACAAACACTGCATTCCATCAGATGAGCGTGAGAAGTAGGTCAAAGTCTGGAACTCCCACAATTTCTCCAACCAAAAGTGCACGTTATATTTATGTGAAGAAATAACTTGTATTTGAACCTATCTTAAATGGTATCACTTCCTAAAAATAGCTCTTGATTGTAAAGATCACATTTTCTGTTGCTAATTCTGGGTTTGAGAGGTCATTGTTTGAACAGCATCTTACAGTAATGACTCTATCCACATGCAAATTTCCATCTGGGGTGTTACAGTTAGCAAGCACATGCTCTGGCCTGCACTCTCCTCACCAAGCCTGATGCTCACAGCAAGGCCTCCTGCACCGTGGAACACTGAAGGCACTGTGTCAAATTGACACTCACTAGAGAATTCGCTGGCAGACCTCATGAATATGTGCAATAGACCACCGTGTCAGACTTCCCAGTGTAACAACTTTGAATAGCTCCCCGCAGACTGAAACAGATGCTGGCTACTGAATTCCCTACTAGAATTTGTAAATATCTAGGTAGTATTTCAACTACTCTGTAACTCAGATGTAATCAAGGAGCCGCTCTTCCTCATGGACTTCAATAAACTGGGCTGTACCCTCAATAGTAGAACATCAGTAAACATCCAACTTATCATTTCTGTGAGCTTCCTGAGCTCATCTTCTTATGGAACCTATGTTTTTGGCTGTGGGGAAGGGTGCTCTGTACCCAGAGTTGTCTACAAGTTAATTCAGCCTCCTTTCAAAAACTCTTTCAAGGGCTAGCCAGATAGCTCAGCAGACTAAAGGGCTTGCTTAGGCAGAGCCCAGTGATCGGGATTCGATTCCCCGGCATGCTGTGCTGTCCCAGCCCCGGGAGCATACTGAGAGGGAGATTATCACTGGGGGTGGTGGTGCACACCTGTAATCCCAGAACTTGGGAGGCTGAAAACAGGAGAATCACTAGGAGTCAGATCTGTGTAGTAAGACCCTGTAAACTCTGTACTAAAAATGCAGGAAAAAAAAAAAAAAAAACACCTTTCAAAGCCAACAGATACTTCACTGTATGCTTAAATTTGGGAAATGAGTGGATTAGAATTCATGTAGCTTCCTTGCTCTCTTCCTTTTCCTTCGAAACTATTTCCTACCTGCTTCTTTTGAGGACTAATCAAACCTCAGCAGCAGTCTCTCTGAATGTCTCCCTAAATAAACATATTTATAAATTCTTCTGACACAGAACTCTTTAAAATATAATTTTATCTTTGTATTTTGTTTTAAAGAGAATAAAGCAATAAAAATAATACATAACTTCAAAACAAGGTAATAGGAAAATTAACAATGGTTATTATATTTCATATTATTATCTTCAAAGTAGTTCCTCAGATTATCAGATATAGGTATGAAAAAATGATCAAACAGGCGCCGGAGAGATGGCTCAGTGGAATAAGCGCTTCCCTGGCAAGCGCAAGGGCCTGAGTTCAATTCCTGGTTCCACAAAAAGAGAGAGAGAGAGAGAGAGAGAGAGAGAGAGAGAGAGAGAGAGAGAGAGAGATCAAACAGTGTAAGCATTAACGGTTCCTTTCAATGAACTTGTACTTGGAACTCCATGTGTGTAGAAACCTCTGCTGCTATTTTCAACACTATAGATTCTGTGCCTATCAAATACATGTTGATACACTCAGGTATGCATTCATAGAAATAATAATTGATGAGCACACTGATACATACAGATGTGTATCATTGTTGATTGAGCCACAATTTCATTTTTTATTGGAGAGAAAGCCTCCAGTACTTAATGGAGAAAAAGCATCAAGGATGCTTCAGGTGCCTTTGCTCTATATACGCATGCAGATGTGCACACTCGTAATGATTTATTTAGCTGGTCCTCTGAGAAAGGTTTATAAATACTTTATTTGAGATTTTGTATTATGTTTTGCTTTTTGAAATAGTGTCAGTAAGTCATAACTTGGAGATGAATACCAGCTCAGAGTTATAAAAAAAAAAGCTCATAGACATATCAACTGTCATTTCAGAAATAAGGATAAATCATGTAAGTAACATTGAGTTATCTTAAGGCTTTCAAAAGTCATCTAGATAAAATTAAACAATAGCTGTCTAATTTGTATTCAATTATTTGTTTTTGTATTTTAAATTACCCTGATTTCATACTTACAACTAAAATATTTTGAAACAATATAAACATAGATTTGCTCTATAAGAAACTGCATTTACTACCTATGAGAAATTATCCAAAATATTTTAAGCTTTTAGATTAATCAAAACATTCATATATTTGATGATCATTAAAAGGATAGCCTGCCAAATCCTCTATGACTTACTGATTGCAAAAATGTGTTTACCCATGAGTAAACATACAAAACAGAAGTGCTTTAGCTTTACTTTAATTTGGTTAATTTAATCAATATTAACAAAAATAAAAACAAATTGTGTATTGAGTTTGAGTTGTGCTTTCTTTCTTTTTCTAAAGCACCATCACATACGCTATTTTATTGATCCTTATGGATCTCTTATGTATTGGCTGGTGTGCAACATTATCTCCAGGCACTAAATAAGATTAAATGACTGGCAAAGGAAACATATATTTAGTGATAGATTAAGAGCTTTAACACAGGCTTTGGCAGTTTTCTCCTTGTATAAGACAGGAAGACATTTCCTAAAAGAAGGAAGAATCTCAGACTATACTTCAGTGTTTTGAAATGAATTTTAAGGTAGTAGATGCCTCTATGAACGCTGCTTCATTGTGCTTTTCTGTGTAGAGAATGTAGGAAGCAGCTGCTATGCTTTCTGCCTGATAAAGCTTCGTGTACATTTGGCCTCTTGCTTGGGAAGATAAATGAGCTAACTTCAGGGTAGGGTCTATAGGCAGATGATTGAAATTCGTGGAGGTATTTATATGTATTCAACAGAGTATTTCAGACAGTACATTTCTGCATGGGTGGCCTCAAAGGGAGTGCATGAATGGGAACTGAAAGAAAGATTGTTTGTGGAGAGGAAATGAAAGGGATTAGTTTCTATGGAGGCCAGGCAGGTGACCTAGTTTCCCACACTGGAATGTATACGCTGATGGACACTTTTTGAAAGACAGAAAAAAAAAGGAAAAAGAAAAACATGGATAGAGGACTGATTTTAGTTTCCAGCCAATTCACATCAAATTTCTTTGAAGGGGTTTTCTGATATCAAGAGCAGCTTTATTTAATATATGTTTCAGGTGCTGGGCTTCTCTGACTCTCAGATAACCACACAGAAAGTAGTAGCCTTGATTACTCACCATGCCTCTGACCCCAGCAGGCTCTTCTTAGGGTCTTTGAGTTTAAATAAACAAACATGAATTATGAAAAACTCTTTTGTGATCCTCAGCTGGAAGACCTATTTTCAGAGTAGCCCATAAAACAATTTCTTGTATTTCCAAAGAAAATTTTGATGTTATTCTATATGAATTCTCTTTTATGAAAGTCAAATCAGGTAGTGTACAAAGGATAGTGGGACAGAGAATAGAAAATTGAAGGACTGGCCATGGGCGTGTATCTTCCATCTTCAGCAGTGAACAAATTATCTGATCTGTTGGATCAGATGCACTGAAAAAGTGCTTCCTAAGGTTGATCATTACTACCTTCTAAATCAAGAGATTCTGAAAATGATTCATTTGCCTATTTGTGGCTCAGAATCATTGGCGTGAATGCTTATTGATTTGTTTGATAGTTTAATGATATTTTAAATGCTTTTAGCAGTGGTTAGGTGTTTTTTTTTTTATTACAATATAAATAGTAAGTAAAGCAAAACATGTATTTCGGCCCAACTCTGGGAACTTTTGAATTCCAGACTGAGAAGATACAGCCATCCTTGGTAAATGGTAGAGACTCATTGGATATGGTTATTTATTTATTTATTTTTAATTTTATGTATTTTGTACAAGGTCTCACTAGATTTGTAGTGATCCTCCTGTTTTAGTCTCCCTAGCACTAGGATTACTGGCATGCACCACCGTGTGTGCTCTCAGTGACCAGGTCAGCATACACGGGGGTGGAGCTGGTATGGCCTGTGGTGCCAGGGATCAAAACCAGGTCCTTGCATTTACCTAGGCAGGTGCTTAGACCGCTGAGCTATCTCTGCAGCCCTGATGCTGAGCATTCATAAAGGAATGATAGCCTTTATAAGGCTGCAGATTCTCTGGAGCATCAGACCTAGGCACCTGCCTAATTACTGACTTCACTAACACGATCCACAAATATAGCCAAGTCCACAACATTCCATTTTGAGGAGACAGGTGTGTTTCAGCTTTCTTGGTCTCAAGAAATGGCCATCTGCAGATTTTAGACATGTGAGTGCTTCTCCTGTCCTTTCATCCTTCTTTTTCCTTACATAAAATTAATCATTCAATCCTCTGCAAGCAGGCACCTGGACTGGGGATTCTATCCCTGGGCCTGCTGTGCTGGCCCCACCCCTGAGGCATGCTGAGAAGGCAATTGAGACTGGGTGTGGTGGTGTATGCCTGTAATCCCAGCTCTTGGGAGGCTGTAAACAGGTGGATCACTACAAGTCCTATCTAGCAATGAGACATAGAACATCCTTTAGACCCCTCCCTAAAATACAAAAAAAAAAAAAATCATTCAATCCTGCAGTTTCTACCTTCAGAATGTCTTAATAATCATTAAATTTGCTTCAACTCAAATACCACTAGATTAGTAATGGGCTCTCTCTTCTGTTACCTATTTTACTATATACTTAATCTTTCTGTAGTGCTGATATCCACTTTAGAATACACTCACAACATATCTGCCAAAATAAAGCTTCCAAACACACACTTTTGATGATAGCATTCTAATAGTTCAAGTTTCCTAGTAACCATGGCCATATTTAAACTTTAAGAAATGTCACACAAAAGCCCTCTGTCGTATGACTGCTAGACATTATCTCAATGAATGCTCTGAACAATTTTATAAGTGAAGTACAAATATATCGTAATCTTTCAAGTAAAAAATCTACATTATAGGGAGAAGGAAATTTTAGGAAATCCGGACAGCTGAGAGTGAGGGATCCACAGTTGCAACCCAGCTAGAGTGTGACCTCACATGTCCCACTCAAAACCTTGAGATTTTTTATTTTATTTTATTTTTTAATTTTTTTATTTTTTATTTATTTGAGAGAGAGAGAGAGAGAGAGAGAGAGAGAGAGAGAGAGAGAGAGTGTGTGTGTGTGGTGTGTGTGTGTGGCCAGCTCAGCCCACCAGGGGGCGGGGCTGGCTGGCATGTGGTGCTGGGGGATTGAACCGCGGTCCCTGATGCTTTGCCAAGCTTGTTCTAAGTAGGTGCCTTAGACCACTGAGCCATCTCTCCAGCCCCAAAAACCTTGAGATTTAATGCTTAGCTTCAAAAGTGAATCAACATCTTTAACCTAAAGTCTATTATTCAACCACGCTAAAGCTTTTCTAAGTTTTTTTTTTAAGTGTTTTTATTGACCGTAGTTCTTTCTCAGGGCAATGAGTATTTCCATTTCTTTATTGTGTCTTTATTTTTATTAATGTATATTTCCTTTCTTGATATTCCTACATGCATACAATGGACTTTGATAATGTATACCTTTTCGTTGTCCCCACTTATCTTTTTACTACCCTTCACATTATTACCTTCCTCTTCTCTAAAAGTATCCCTTCATATTTTCTCTCTTCTTTTTGAACCTCACTCATTTTTCTTAACATGCTGATCTTCAATTGCATGTGTTTTCCTACAAGTGAAATTATTTTATTCATCTTTATGGCTGAATGATACTCTGCTATGTATATATACAATGTCTTTTATTTGTTCACCCATTGATGGATACTTAGGATGATTCCGTAGCTTACCTACTCTCAAATGTGCTACAATAACCAGTTATACTGGTATTTCTATAATGTTCTGGCTCTAACATGCAGGTATATATGAAAGAATGGAAATGGGTGGATCAAATGTTAGCTCAGTTTCTAGATGTTTTTAAGAAACTTACACACTCATCTCTACAGTGTCTTTACTAATTTATATGGCATAAACAGGATAGAGGGTTCCTTTTTCTGACATCCTTGCCAGCAATTATTGTTGTTTGTATTCCTGATGATGGTGATTTTAACTGGGGTGGTATGGAATCTCAATGTAGATGTAGTTTTGATTTGCATTCCCTTGCAAATCAAAGATGTTGGTCATATGTTTAAATATTTATTGTATATCTGTTTATTTATAGCTTTCATTTTCTTTTTCCTTCTTTCTCTGTATTTAAGGCAGGGTCTACAGGGTCTCACTATGTAGATAGGACTCATAGTGATTCTCCTGTTTTCAGCATCACAAGTGCTGGGATTACAGGCACATGCCACCATGCCCAGTCTCAATTGCCATCTCAGCCCACCCCGCAGGTGGGGCGGGCAAGGCACGCAGGGATGGAACTCCAGCACAGAGCTCTTCTTAAGCAGGCACTTTAGTCTGCTGAGCTATTAGGCTGGCCTCCATTCTTGTTTTTTTGTTTTGTTCTTTTTGTTTTGTTTTGTTTTGTTTTGCGGTACTTGGGTTTGAGCTCAGGACCTTGCACTTGCCAGGCAAGCACTTATTCTACTGAGCTATCTCCCCAGCTCCTCCTTTTGTTTTGCTTCTCATTAACTGAAAATTTGATGCTACTTCTTCCAAGAAACATTTCTTGAGTTCCCAAGTATAAACAGGATGTAAGATTGATATCTTCCAAAATTGTCTTTTCTCTGTGCAGTGGAATGAAACCAGAAATCAGCAGTACATGGAATATTGAAAGACTTAAACATATGTGGAAATTAAGAAATGCCATTCACGCCACCAGTACATCAAAGTAAAAATCATGAGGCCAATTAGAAGCACTTAGAATTGAAATAAAGTAAAACACAGCACTCCAAAATTTTTAAGATGCAGCATATCATTGTCAGGTACAGAGGCTCACATATAAAGTAATGAGACAGAAAAGAAAACAAAGGAAAAGAAAGGAAAAGAGGAGAGAAGGAAAGATTTTTAATCAGGAAGGTAGTTCATAAAATGGCAGGATAGGAGTTTCCTCACAATATTCTCCCTCAGCCATGATAATTTGGCAGCCATTGGTGGATGGCTTTGAGGGAGAGTGGAGAATGAAGTTCTTTGCCTCCAGTGGAGGCTACAATCAAACGTGGAAGCTTTAGGATGTCAGGCTGATGCCCAGGTAGCTGGATCTCTCAACTTGGTAACAGCTACAGATCCAAAACAGCCCTGCTTCTCCAAGGGCTCGGTCCCATTTACGTATGTTGGCCATCACCACCGTTGCCAAGGGGCATGGGAAGGATCCACATCCCTTTGGGCTCTCTTTGAGCTTAGTGCTGACTCAGACTGTTAAGAAGCCCAGTGTGGTTCCTAACACTCTTTGTCATAGTTAACAGGTATACGAAAATGCTTGATTTCATTTTTCATTGGGGAACTACAGATAAAAACTGCAATGAGATACCTCTCATGCCTAGTAAATGTCTACAACAAAAATAAAATAAACATGTGTTGGTAAAAAAAAAAGTTATAAAATCAATATCCCCATACTTTGCTAATAGGAATGTAAATTTTTTCAGAAAAAGTTTGGTCAGTTTCAAAAAAAACTTACATATGGAATTAATATGGGTATCACCAATTCCACTGCAAGAAACATACACAGAATAACAATTTTTAAAACGTGTGTTTGTATGTGAATGTCCATGTCTTTTGATATTCACAAGAATTGCAATATGCAAGCAATCTGACTATATATAAATAACAATGATTAAAGAAAAGAAAAAGTACATGAGTAATGAGATATTATCCAATTATATAAAGATGATGATTCCTTACGTATAGTATGATTCCAAATGAATTGTGATATTCTTTGCTTGCTCCACCACATCCTTCCTTCCTTCCTTTCCTACTTGTCCATTCTTCTTGCCTGCCTTCCTGCCTGCCTGCCTTCCTTCATTTTCTTTTCTGAGAAACCATCTTTCTAAGTTCACCAGGATCACCTTGAATTTTTAACATTTTATTAAGATCCCTTAACCCCTAAAACAGATGGAATTACAAGAATCGGTCATCATGTTTAGCTGACTACAATATTCTTTATATGCAAAATGAAAGAAATCAGACACAAATTATGTTATGATAGTAATTAGGTGAAATTTATTTTGATTAGAAATTTTAGGGATAGGGATGGGGAGATCCCTCAGTGGAATAAGCACTTGCCTGGCAAGCACAAGGACCTGCGTTCAATCCCCGGTTTCTCCAAAAAAGAAAAAAAGAAATGTTAGGGCTGGCCAAATGCTCAGCGGATTAAAGCACCTGCAAGCAGGCACAGGGGTTTGATCCCCAGGCCTGGTGTTCCAGCCCTGCCCCTGAGGTGTGCTGAGACAGCAATTGAGACGGCGTGGTGGCGCACGCATATTATCCCAGCACTTGGGAGGCTGTAAACAGGCGGATCACTACAAGTCC
>NW_004524579.1:19773043-19804057 GCF_000260255.1 Octodon degus | reverse complement strand
GCTGGTTCCACTGAGCCATCTCCCCGGCCCCTTGATGCTGCTTTATACAGAGGTGATTTAGTGAATGCTTTTAGTTTATTCATTCTTAGTTTACAGAAATACATTTATTTCTTTCATGAAGTTTATATTCTTCAACTTAGTTGAATCCATTTACTCTGTGTGTATGTGTCAGAGTGTGTGTCATCTCTGGAATTTTTTACACATAAGGTAACGTTGTTTGTGAATCTAATTCAAGCATACTTTACTTCTTTTTCTCGCCTAGTGTATGCTAAGATTTCCCATAATGGGTTAAATAAAATTGGTGAAAAAGGCAATCTTTTCCAAACTGTTGGTCTTTTAGGGAAAACTTTCAGTGATTTACCATTACCACATTAAGATATGAATTTTGTGCTGCATGGTTAGAAGGTAAATGATAATTTTACCGTAAGTTTTCTTAATGTAAATCACTAGGGCATTGCAGATCATGAAATCCATCTGATGAATGGAAATCCTACCCTATTTCACTTTAAAGAGAAATCCTTTTCCCTGTATTTCTTGAATTATATTCATCTTTATTTGCATGCCTTTATTTGAATAATGTGTATGCTAGTCTTTGTGTAATTTATTTAGAAATTCGGCATTGTGATGAATCTAAAAATTAATCATGCCTTTTGTGCTGACTATGAACATCTTATATTTTTCAGAAGATGCTTATAAGACTCAGGTTAGGATTGACAATGAACCAGCATACTTGGACATCCTGGACACTGCTGGGCAGGTATGTGCTCTTTAAACCCAGTGTCTGGGACTATTTTATTCTTTAATTTCATACTGTAAGCACAAAAATGAGCTTTAACTTTTCAAGCAGAACATATCTGACATAATAGTGAATAAATTTGAAAAGAAATGGCATGAAAAATATGATGTATTTCTCATTATCAACCAGAATATTGTAAAATTTACTGAATTTAGTAAGCATTGAAGTGTAAGTAAAATCTTGCTTGAAAATTTGAAATTAATAAATATTCTATCATTCTTCTTGAGATCTTCACAATACTCTGCCCTACACCCAAAAGTGAAAATTAATTCTATTAAAGACTTTCTAGTGATATAAAAAGGAAGTTCTGGTTATCATATGTATTCAAAGAACCAAGGCTAAAGAGACATTTTAATGGAATAAGTGAAATAACCAAGATTTAGCATAATCTAATATTTCAATTTGCAAAGATGAAGGAAAGGCTGGAAAAAAAAACAGGATAAATAATTTACTTGAGATATAAATACATACAGAATAAAGACTACACAATTACTGTAAAATATTAAGAAGGCTGTCATAGTTATGACATTTCAAAGTCTTTGGTGTATTTAAAAGAGTAGGTGTTTACTTCAATTAATAGTTTTAAAAATCCCATTAAAATAACATATATTAAGTGTCGAATATATGCCATATCACTTAAAATAAGTAAATATGGGCTGGAGAGATGGCTCAGTGGTCTAAAGCACCTACTTGGAACTAGCTTGGCAAAGCATCAGGGACCGCGGTTCGATCCCCCAGCACCACATGCCAGCCAGCCCCGCCCCCTGGTGGGCTGAGCTGGCCACACACACACACACCACACACACACTCTCTCTCTCTCTCTCTCTCTCTCTCTCTCTCTCAAATAAATAAAAAAAAAATTTAAAATAAGTAAATAAATAGGAGGAATAAATAAAAACTTTTATTGTAACATAAGACCAAAGAAAGAAAACAGAAAAATAAGAAAAAAAGAAATTTTATGTTTATAATATAAGGGTATTGTGAATGAAAATGAAACTGCCTTTCCTGGAATATATAAGTATTCTCAGTGGAATATTAAATGAAAGAGAAAACTGATCTTTGCTAGGCTTAAAAGAATCCTAAAGATACAAAAAGGAAATAAATCAAAAACTAAAACGTGACAAAAATTAGCTCAGTGGTAGTATACTTACTTAGCATTAAAATGCCCTCAGTTTGATTTCTCATAAATATATATTTATATATATTAAGCATGATTTATTTTTCATCTTTATATGCCACTACTAAAAATAACTAGTAATTGAAATATTGATTTGCAAAATCACTAGAAATAGGCAGTCAATTTCCACACTTATGAGTTGCATAAAGACTATTTGAAATCTATATATTAACAAACTCATTTGTTTCTAGGGACATTTGGACAATGAACTTATGATGGAAAACTGTTATGTCATTGGTGATATTTAGAATAGAAAACTATTTCGATCATTTGTAAGGACTATTTTATCTAAGGCAAAGTCCTCTTGGTTTCCAGGGAAAATAAAGGACCACTTAGAACACTGAGGCTATTCAACTGCAACCAACACAATAAGGCCCCTTTTTTAAGATACTAAAATCTTTGAACTAGAAAGGCTAAATAGTAAAGTTGAATTACAGAAAATACTCATATAAATTATACCTTCAGAGAAACTGGAACTCTTGATTTGTTGAATTAATTCAGTTTACACTCTGCAGCACTTTTGTTACATAGTCCCGTCTATGAAGTTGATGTAACAATAAATAGCCGGTATATTTATCTTCCTCATTATTATAAGTTTGAGCTTGTCATCACTCACATTAAGGGGTTGTAGGCCAAGGAGACAACATGCTTCTTCTGACCCACAGCCTGTAGAAGTACAACTATTCTGCTATCTTCCAAGAAAAAAACGTTTCGGGTAGCCCCTGGACTTTGGAAAATGCAGAAATAAGAAGAGCAGAATTAAGCTCATAGCTAGGCAAGGAGGAAAGCCTACACTTTGTAAACCTGAAGTAGATCTTCCCTTGCTGCCACACTGATTTAGGGTGTGGAAAAACCCAACAACACTACTTGCTTTAAAATATTAAGTTTAAAGTTGTTTGCCATATTATTATTTTGGCAAGCACTGATCAATGCAAAATAATAAAGGAACAGTTTTAGTCCAATGTAGTTGGAGATGGAAAATAATATTTATGTAATGGTAAGGTAGTAATTGATGAAAGACAAATCTGAGATTTTATGCTCTGGTAATACACCAAAGTACAGAAGGATAAACAGATGGTGATATGGTGGCTCCCAGACGGTTATTAAATCTGCACGTGTAGGGTGTGGGCTGCACAGCTGTATTAACAGAACTTACATCCTAGTAGGTGACAGGTGAGAAGGCCATTGAAATATTTTTTTAAATATCACCTGCTGTTTTCAGCACTATTACTATTCACATTTGTTGAAATTTTCCATTCTTACACTAAGTCTATAGGACACACAGATTGTTCATGTTATCACATAGCAATTATTATTTACACAAAGAAGTGAAGTCACTATCTTCTTTGAGGCTGTGCTAAAGGCCAGGACCCCACCTGTTTTATGTTTAGGCTCATAGGAGATAAAAGGTACTATGTCTTCCACCCATGAAGCTTCATTGTTGACATTCCTATGATATAAAACAGATTTTTTTAAAACAGCAATGTTATTTACCTGAAGATTTATGAAACTCACCAGCTGTACAAGACATAGACCTGAAACTAGCTTTGGGAACCGAAGGGTGGCTAGCACAACCATGATTGAAAAAGGGGGAGACACCAACTAATGGAATGAATGAGGGTGGATTTATCCAGGCTGTTTGTTCAGATTTCTTTTGCCCTATCTGTGTCACATTTATTCTTTCTGAGTATAGTACAGAATCCCTGCCACATATAAGTTTTCAAGAGAAGAGAAACAAAATCTTTATTCTGTGGGTTTTGTAGTTTCTAAGTTATAGTTAAGGACAGCATATCCTGTACCACATTAAGCCACACCTATAGCTTACAGTGCCACAATAAGTCCACGGAGGGAAGGATGGACCAGCATCAAGTACAGTATCAAATGGAAAGGACTTGTACCCTACAATGTTGTGGGGGTTCTCCTGTTTTCACTTTGTTTTATTTTCAAAGTGCCATTTATCCACCAAGTACTTTCTAAGATTGATGTTTTCCTTTGTTCAAGCATTCTATTTCTGAAAGGGGGAAACATTGAGAAAGATTTAATTATTAGAAAGCATTTCTTGCCAGGAGCTAAACATTATTTTCCTCCCTAGGTTCCTATTGATCCTCAACCAATCCCTTGATAAATTATATTACTAATTTTATAAGTGGTAAATTTTAGGCTCATAAAATTTAAGTGATTCACCAAACACAAAGCTCTAGAGCCAGATCCCGCTAGCAATCACCCACACTCCCTTAGAACCCTTTCTTACTTTACTTTTTTTTTAATGATATCCCTTTGCTTATATCAAAAATTGCCATAGATCAAGACAGTGTAAAATACAACCAAACACAATGTTTCCAAAATTCTTAATATTTAGGGTACTGAGCATATGCTAATAAAGATTTGTAGAAGCTGGACATGGTGGCCCTGCCTCCAGTCCCAGCACTATGAAAGGATAGGCAGGAGAATTCCAAATTCAAGCCCAGTTTGGTCAATTTAGTAGTTTAGAGAGAACTTGTCTTCAAATTTCCAATGAAAAGGAAAGCAGCTGGGAATGGAACCCATGTAGGGCAGTGCAGAGACCCTGTTCCATCCAGAACTGTAGCAAATTGTGATAAAGACTATATTAAAAATATATAAATTTGCTAATAGGTTATCTTTGAGCCCTTAAACACCTGAATCAAAAATCAAAGAGCAGACTTATACTTTTTTAAAGAATGAAACTCTAATAATAAAATTTGTCTAAGAAATTCAGTTTAATTTAAATGTATTCAAACTCATCCTTACAAATAATAGTAAAGGTACTTTTCCTTCAAATAACTTAGATTTATTTTTTTTTTGATGAGCCATTGTGCACGTAACTGAAACATGCTAGACTTATGCCTTGCCTCAAACCTGTTTTCTCTCCTGATTAAGACATCCTAGAATAATGAACATGGTGGAAATGTGTCATTTCATCTATCCCCTAAACAGCTCTGCAGTTAAAGTAAGTCCCTTAGCTAAACTGAACCCAATTCACTCATCTGTGAAATGAGAGAATTAGACTTGATCTCTAAGGTGCCTTCCAGATTTAAAACCCTGTGATTCTGTGCATTACTATTGGCCTGATTTGTAGATAATTCTTTCCTGAAAGCTTTAATTGCTTTCATTCCTTTAACTTTGATTTTTCCCGATGTTCAGGGCTTATGTGTAGAGAGAATATTTTAAGACCTAATCCTTTCTTCAGGACTCACTATATTCCACATATGGTCATAAATATTTTAGAGTCTGAGAAACAAAATTCAGCTATCGTTATGGCAAATAATGTATAAAATTCTGAGATTATCAAACAGTACTTTCACCGGGGTATTTAAGACAGCACCTCACTAACTATATCCGGCTGTCTGTGCATGGTATCAACTCTTTAGTCAGATTTTACTGCATTGTGATAGTTTTGATTATTTCATAGGTGCTGATTAATTTATCGGATTAGTTCAAGAAATTTCACACATGAAACAAAATGTATAGGAAGGTGGATTTTAATAAAGCACCTGATCTTCAGTTTGCCAAGAATTTTCTTCAGTTAGATGTTTATTTTAATGGAGTGCTAAGGAAAGACAGAGGATCTATTCCCCTACTGCTTCCCACTCAAGCAAATTTCTCATATCGATCCCTACCCAACACTGAGCTCTAATATAGGTCTTTCACAACTATAATTTTTACATATATATTCCTTTCATGTCAAGTTGTATTATGCATATATTACCTCTAAAAGTAAGGTGCAATTAGGGTCAAGGAGATGGCTCAATGGAATAAGCGCTTCCCCGGCAAGTGCAAGGGCCCAAGTTCAATCCCCAGTTCAAAAAAAAGAAACAAAAAAAAAACCCAAAAAGTAAGGTGCAATTGAAAAAAATATTCTAAACTTAGAACTTAGCTTTTTTATGTATTTGGTACAGGGTCTGCAGGGTCTCATTACTATAGATCATACTCGTAGTGATCTTCCTGTTACAGCCTCCCAAGTGCTGGGATTACAGGTGTGTGCCAGCACCATCAGTCTCAATTGCCATCTCAGGGTGCCTTGGTGGTGGGATGGCCCAGGGATTGAACCCGTGATCCCTGCATCTGCCTAAGCAGGTGCTTTAATCTGCTGAGCTATTTGGCTGGCCCTTCTAGAACTTACCTTTATCTGAATGTCTTGCCATGTATTCATCATGACATTTTAAATTAAAAGTGTATCTATTCATTCAAGGGGAGAAATTTAACTGCCCATTACCTGTGGAAGGCTTACAGAAGTCAATAATGATTTTATTAGTAATTCAATGTACTCGGGGGTAAACTAGGTGAGATTATAGATCTACATATATATGTTTGTGTGTGTGTGAGTGTGCATGTATATATGTATTTCACATTGATAACACAATGAAATAGATATACATAAGTCTGCAATGCAATATTTATTTTTTCATATACATACAAAAAGAAGTAAAATCACTGTTTTTCCAGACATAATGAATTTATGCTTTTAATTTTACATGTGTACAAAAATAATTCAGGGCTGAGGAGGTAGCTCAGTTTCATAAATGCCTGCATGGTATGTGTAAGTTTGAGAGTTTGATCCCCAACACAAAAAAAAAAAAAAAAAAAAAAAAAAAAAGAAGAAAAAGAAAAAAGAAAAAACTCAGACCCAAAGAGAAATGTTATATTTCATTATCACATTTTAAACCATATCATCTTTCTAATTATTTCATAGTGAATTTCATTATCAAACCATGTTTAAACATTTAATTTCTTGTGTGTGAAGAACATTAACATGTATGTTTATTATGCATATTTTTAGCTGAAGCTTAGCAGTTTTTGAGACTAAACCTGTCAAATTAAAAAGAATTGATTTATACTTGACGTTTAAGTACTGAGTCAAATGAGTACCAAGATTCTCTGAAGTATATTTTTATAGAAATAGTGAAAAACTAGAATGGCACTGCATGACTTCATCATTTATTTCTCACTTTCCTGGTTGCTATCAATTCCACTATTTGATGGACAATCGCAGAGCTTTCCATTTTATAATTACTGCTGGGACACTGTGCAAAAGGTCCTCACACTAAGCATAGTCTTCAGCAGAAGGTCTGTAATAGATTTATAAATGTTTCCTACTTAATATTTATTGAAATAACTATACATAAAATTTAAAGGTGCTCCTGAATTTCACATATTGCAGCTTGTTTGATTTACAAATAAAAATATGGATCTCAGCAAAAGTAAGAGTTATATACCAGGCCACATGGCTTCTAAATGTCACATTTGGCATCATCTTTGCACTATGCCTCTGGGTCATCCTTGAAATTCTACATTGAAGTAGTTAAATTACCTTTCTTAAAAGCTATCTCTATGAAAATGAATAGCGTTGAACTATTTATAAGTGGCAGTGTTCAGCATTTGTGTATTATTTGGGGAGAATAGCAATGATAGGATTAAAAGAGATGCAGTTGGAAGTCAGGAAAGAATACTGGCAAGAAAAAACGAACCAAAATTCAGAATAATAAGTCAAAGAAAATTCTGAAAAGCAGAAAAGAAGTACTGCCAGTATAAAAACTTTGTTAACACCATCCTTTTTCTTTCTTACATCCTTTATAATATTTTGAATCAAAGACTTTATCTTTCTTGTTTTTATATGAAGTATATTGTCTGAATATTGATTAATTGTTACACAATGTTGTATTCTGGTTGACATCTACAAAAGCAATTGAGTTACCAAGAACAATAACATGTTAGCTAGCCCCAGTATTTATTTCATGAAGGAGGGACATACTGAACAATAATTTTCAATAAAAATGAGTAAAACATATAGATCATATATTCTCTTTTTGTCATATCTGATACAAATTGGATATATAACATTAAACAAAATGTTTATTATTTCTGTAATTTACTTTTTCCTTATGTTAAAATAAATAGCCTTGATTAAATGTTATTTAAAACATTTTTTACACTAATGTTCTGTCATTATCAAAGCTAGCTACTTTTTCTTTGACAACTGCATTATTCTGTATTGGACAGCAATTATGTTCATCGAACAATATCAATAGATGATAAATTGAAGCAAGTTTCAAAATATTTCTCATTGTTAAAAAGTTTGAGGCTATGAAGAAGTCATGATGTCAACATCTTCCTTAATAAAACATGTCATTAACATATTGTTTTCACTTACATTTTACCAATGAAAACCGTCTATATTCACTCAGATATGATAACCCAAAAAAGAGTAAATCCAGAGGGCTTTCTCCCAAAATGGCTCATATCACAGAGGAAGTATATTTGTGTACGAATCTTCCAATTTCTGAGTCTGTCAAAATAAAGATGTAGCTGGAATGGTGGATCATGCCTGTTAAACCCAGTACGTGGGGGACTGAAACAGGACGATGTTTCAGTGAGTTCCAGACCGGCTTGTGTTACATAGTGAGTTGAAGGCCTGCCTAACCTATATAACATGATCTTGCCTTAAAAAAAGTTGATAATAATGCATCAACACCATCCTACAAACTTTCAAGAAATAGGATATTTTGATTGCAAATCAAAAGTTTTATAAGAACTTTTCCTTGGATTACTGTTTTTAGTTCTTTTATGAGTACAGCAATACTATGATGCTAATTGTTATTATTATTATTATTATTATTATTATTATTATTTATTCTTTTCAGGGTAATAGAGGGTAAAAGAGACTTAGAGTGATTTTGGAAATCCTGGTCTTGAAAGAAAGCTACAAGGGGTCAGGGAGGATTTAGAGGAAAGGAAGTGAAAAGCTGGGCTCTTGGTACTATCTTTCGTTTTTTCTGGGGGGGACTATTTTTGTAATTGAAGAAGTTGAGTGCTTCTTTCTAAATACTATTTTATTTTTTGCATTTTACAACCTAGATAAATGGAAGAATGAAAAAATGTATGTTGATATGATTTGATTGTACTTTGAGAAGCTCTCAAAGTTTCATGGGTTGTAGTTTGTCCTCAGAGTCATGATACTGAGAAGTAGTGAAAACTTTAGCAGGAGGATCCTACTAGGAAGTAACTATGTTATTAGGACAATGACTTCAGAAGATATTAGTAGTAGGCAAGCATTTAGTTCTCCTGACAGTGAGTTGTAATCAAGGAGCAAAGCGGTACCCTCAAAATTCCTGAATCTGGCTTCCTTTCTTGCTATGTGATTCTCCTTTTCTTATACTCTCCTACCACTCTGCTGTCCACCATGTTGTGATGGAGCCAGAAGGCCCTCACCTGAGACACTCACTGACCTCACTGAGCAGTTAATGCCAGTGCCATGCTGCAGGGCCTCTAAATCTGTGAGCTAAATAAAAGTTTCATTTAATAAAGTGGATGGCTCCAGGTATTTTGTAATAGCAGCAGAAAATGGACTAAGATCTAGGGTATGAGAGATGAGAACCTTATCCAGAAATGAATTTGACTGAAGTAATGTATAGAACTTGAATTAGGTATAGAGGATGTGGTAGAAACTTACATGGGAAATACCAATACCTCCATGTCTGGCCTATTACTAGATGTATTATGAGTGCTTCTTAATTATGTAATTTTTCAATCAATAGTGAAAAAATGCCTAAGCTTTTGTCTCATTTATTTTTTATTTTGTTTATTCATTAGGTTAAGACTGCTATTGAATGGACTTCTACTAAATCATTGATCATTCTTAAAATCTTCAAAGGGTTTAGAAAACAACTGTTTTTTCACTTTGAATCTAGAAGCAGATGTAATTTGAGAAACCTAACTTGTCCATTAGAAGTCCATTCTCCAATTAGAGAGCAGAGTTTATTGCCCACATTCTTGGGAACTGTTTTACTTTTTGTACTAACTAGTCCTAAATAGAATGGTCCTGTTTACTGAAGTGAGTAACTGCAGACAAACTACAAACAAAAGATTTAAGATGTATTCTTCCCCAGAGCAATTAAATGTCTTCAGAGAAATTTTCTTTAATCAATAGAATTTGACAAAGAGTTTTTATAGGACTGTACTGGAAACTGGTCATTACATTTACTTTTATATTTATATCCTCTGAATTTTAAACTATTTTTAAGGAAAATAAAATCAATAATGAACATCTCTTCAAGGGACTTCTATCACTAATAAGGAGGTGTACTTCAGAACATTTTGATGGTAAATGATAGATCCACCAACTAGGCTATCAAGAATTTTGTACACATTAAAAAATCAGAAAGTGAGTTTTCTTGGTGAGCTTCTGAGATAAACTTGTGCCCTGATTTCTACTTTGAAGCAAATCAGGTGGACTGTCAGAGGTTCTTCGGGTAAGAATGCTTTCATGCCATAGCCTAGTACTTCTGTGGGTGGCTGTTGAATTTTTCTGGTGTTCAACTTGTTATCAAAAAATATATGTATTCCATACTGAATTCAAATTTAAAATAAAGATT
This sequence comes from Octodon degus, assembly GCF_000260255.1. Classification (NCBI taxonomy): domain Eukaryota; kingdom Metazoa; phylum Chordata; class Mammalia; order Rodentia; family Octodontidae; genus Octodon; species Octodon degus. The sequence continues at coordinate 19,793,694 of NW_004524579.1, read as the reverse complement.
ATAAATACCTTATATAATGGAAATTTGAAATGCATTTATATCAGTAGTATTTTAATAGGTCTATAAACTAAGTCTTTAAAGGATGAAAATAGTCTTAAAATGATTTTCAGTGGGTTTTATCACATTAGTTTATCATTTTTGTAAGCTTTCTTCTACAGTATAATACAGGAAAGCCCCATTTAGAGTAAAACACAAAGTGCTATAATTTTTTCATTGCAGATACATATCCAACTTTGACGTCAAAATCAAATTGCTGTTCTGGGAAGCTCAAAGTGCTTCCTGGTAGAAAAACTGTTTCATTTCAGCTAGGTTTCATACATAAGTATGAGAAAGGTCTGCTTTTATAGCTACCATGGTTTTGCTCATGAACATTTCTCTCTTACATCCTTTTACCCGAAATTTCAGAGAAATGTTGAGTTATGCAGAACTAAAAAATCAAAATACAAGTGAGATTGCCTTTTTCATTCTTTCTATAAATCTATAATGAGCTAACTGAAGCCAATCATCTCATTTTGCTACAAAAAGCCAATAGAAAGACCACATTTCCAAGAACTCTAGAGACAGCATTATGTAAATATGTATCAGATGTATTCCCTAGGCTGAATGTCCCCAGCTTAGTCTTGATTAGAATTCACATTATGATTATAATTATATTAGGGAGGCAGGGACCCTTTGTTGAACCCGAATTGATAAATACAACAGTAAGGTGAACAAATGAACTTCTCAATCATTTCCACAACATCACTTCTAGTAACAAATTTAATAATATTATTTGCCAATTATTAAACTTGCAAAAATCAAAGGGGGAAAAACAACTGCAGAATTTGAATCAGTTTTAGAACACTGAATTTCTTGCCTCACTTTTTAGTGTACCATCAGGGTAAATGCTAGCTGAAAATGTAGAGACAATAACATTTAAGGTTTTCCATTTTTTATTCAAAATGTTTATGTATAAATTCTTTAAGTCAGAGGGATTTACAGATTAAACCCCAAAACTATATCCTTCCCTCATTAACATTTTACCCCATGATTAATAGTTCTTGAAATATGAAACCACATTCTTAAGTCTACAAATCACACTTTTCAAGATGCAAGCAGAAATTTAGCAGCATAAATAATAAATTAAAACGTTATAGAAATTAATTCTAAAAGATAATTGATGAAAATATGGAAATACATGAGGTGATTAAAGCATGTTTAATAACAAGAAAGTGATTTTTATTCTAAGCTGCAGTAATGATGAACCCTAACATCTATGACAAACAAGCAAAGAAAACAACATATTCTCTGGGAATACTTCATTCTATAAAATGTTATTTTTTATTTTATTGTTTATTTTTATTTTATTATTACTATTGTGTGTGTGTGTGTGTGTGTGTGTGTGTGTGTGTGTGTGTGTAACTGGGGATTGAAGTCAGGCCCTTGTAATAATGTCAGCAAGAGTTACAATTGGACCCATTAACACTTGAGGCAATGAACCTCTTCTTCTAAAGGAGATGTTTAGGAGGCAGTTCAAATGCCTCATTAATGTAATGCAACAAGGCACCTGGTGAAAATTGAGTTCATGTTGCCACACTGGCTTCCCAGGTGCAAAGGCATCTGCATCTCTTCTCACCACAGAGGGGTGCCAGCCAGCTCCTTCCAGATGTAGAGTAAGGTGCATCAGGAGTCCATCTTCAGGGACAGGCTTGAATCTCCTGCCAGCTTCGCCTCTACACAGTCTCTCCTTTGTTGTTAAATCAAGGGGGGGGGTGGCACAAAACCTGGAGGCAATTTCACCCTTGAGCTCAGAGGTCACAGAAATGTTGCATCATGTGTACCTTTCTGGGCTGCAAGAGAATGGTGGCTGTGGAAGCAGCCACACAGCCTGGCAGGACATGATGGCAACTAAAAAGTCAAGCAAAATAAGGGTGTACATATGATTTGATCCCTGACGTGCAGGACTGAACAACAGAAGCCTCACATGTTGTCTGTTTCTCCTAAATAAATGAATCTGGCTCATTCATTATTTCACAGGAAAAAAAAAAAAAAAGAATGTCACAATTTTTTTTTTCGGTACCAGGGATTGAACTCAGGACCTTGTGCTTGCCAGGCAAGTGCTTATTCTACTGAGTTATCTTCCCAACCCCTCATTCTATGAAATGTTGATGGACACAAACTAGTATACATCCTCTTATAGATATTCTTAAGAAAATTTAAGATAATACCTTTTTGATAGTTTATTATAAGGCTCATATTAACATGCAGCTTAGACTCATGATCTTTTATGAGTCCTACTGTAAGCACTGAAACTACTCAAAGAACCTTCTCTGAGTCTTCTCAATGGTATCTGCCTTTTAGTAGTGTTGCCCCTGTAGATACGCTAATTATGTTTGTGAATGTACCTTTCTGTAATAGTTTTTAAATTTCCTTCTGAAGTGAAGCTTAGCACAGCAGACCTTCATGAAGATTCAGTATCCTTGAAAATCTTCCATAGATACATGCAAAATTGGAAGAAAAAAGAAAATAGAAACAAATATATAAGAAATTAAGAAGAGAAAAAGGAGAAACAATTTAAAAAGGAGACAAAACAAATTAAGCATCATCTACATATCTGGTCATATGAATAACTGATTTGAAGACAACACTATACATTACAACAAATACTATTAAATTCATATTACTTTCTTAAGTGAAATTCTGTATCACTTGTAATTTTTCTATTTTAATACTATTTTGTACTCTCTTTAACAAGTTAAAAAATTATAAAAAGAGAAAGTTTACCACAGAAAAATGAAGCACAGAAATAGCTAGAGCCCTTCTAGTTCACCTATAAATATTAAATTGCTAGTTGTTATTGATAAAATTTATTTTTAAAATACTTTGTTTTACCTCACTACATGCTTGGTAGTATATGTCACATTAATCCTTTCTGGAAATATTGCCGTATTTAATTGGAAGAGTTAGCAAGTGATGCTTTCACTCACGCTCCACAAATGTGGTGATCTGCCTTGTCATCGCCTCAGAAATTTCTCATAGTCAGACACAGGTAAGCCACTTTGTTATTTCGCACAGCTACAGTGTCCTCAGTAGGCTCTTGGCTCCTGAAGTTAAGGGTTAAACCCTAAGCAATGGTTTATAGTCCAAAGAAACTATGAACTTTTATGAATGCAACAGTTTCATCACATGAGTTAGTCTAAATGGAGGGTAGTGACCTAAATCTAACAAAAAATTGGTCCCCAGGCCTCTTAAGATAAAAGCAACAGTCTAGCCTGAATCTTCAATTAAGTTTGCTTCAAGGCAGAATAAACTTTTCTTGCTGTGCGAACTCTAGAAAACACTAATGCATCAAAATTTTCAATAAGCCACGAGGATTTCCTTTTAAAGTTAGTGTCTGATTAAGATATGGAATAGAAGCCATGACTTTTAATTTTAGGATTTTAGAGTGATGGCATAATATTGGTCAAACTGATTTTTGCATATATGTTAGTCATGGAACTCAGAAAAGAAGTTTTACTTTTTTAAAGCTGTATAATGCTTTTTATTTATTATCATAAAAGGATCGTTTTAATACTGACAAAATTTCTATAATTTTTAACTCTAGCATTTTAAAGGCAAATAACACCATAGGCCCCAATGTTATTAATTTTTGTAAGGCATGATGTATTTCAGTATAAAAACCCTTTGAAGTGGAAGATAAGCTAATTTGTTTTAAATCAAATACTTGAGTGAGGATCACTATTTAAGACCAAATTTTTTCCAACCAATGTTATTTTATAAACAGTAAATATAACTAATTTAGTTATTAGCCTTTATAAAGAACCTCTAACATTTACACATGAAACTGGCTATAAAAGCTATTCTGATTAAGTTAAACAGGGTATGCCTTATGCACCTGGCCTAGCAGAGAAGGTAGATAGAAAGCCACACAGAAGCATGATAAATGAACACTTGTAATTGTGCATAAAGACCCCATCCTAATATATAAGATGAAGGTAACTAAAGTTTGTAAGGTGAGATGGGATCTTGAGTTCCTAAAGCAGCTAGAAAGGATAATAAAGTATTGAACGTGGCATGTGTATATGTTTGCAGCCAGAGCGAGATTGGTAATTTTGCAAATTTAGAGACACCTGGTACCTGCTCCGTTAGGAACTTTGTGGGGGTCAGGGGCCATACAGGGCCACAGGGTTGAGTCTAATCTTGGAATAAGGTTAATCAATTTGAGTTTTATTCCAGGAATAATATGACAGAGTAAATAAAATTTGAGGTTGTATCATAAAGAGTATCACTCTGGGACAACTGTGGCAACCCTATGGCATGCATGCCGCAGCTGGCTGTGTGTATCATGAAAAGCTCTAGAAGGCTCACCAAGATGATGCTGAGAAAGAACAGTGGGGAGACAGTAACTAGGGAGATTGCTGAGCTGGTGCAGAGTTCCCTGTGGAGGATGACAGACGGGAGAAGCATTGCTCTCTAGGCTCGTCGTAGATGAAGAAATAAGACCAGGGGGGCTGTTCCAGGGTCCCAAGGGATCATGTCATGTGGTCTAGTCATGGTTGACATCTGAGCTTTGTCATCCAATTATATACTATGTGTGGTAAAATTATTTTGTTATAAAACAAATTTTCCCTCTGAAAAACTTGCCTTTATTTACAGACCATTTTTGTGGGCTGTTTTGTGAATTAGCTCACTTTTGAGTGGTCAATGTTTCTACAACAATCAGAACACACTGGAGGTTGTGGCGCAGGCCTGTAATCCCAGCATTTGATAGGATGAGGCAGGAGGGTTGTTGTGAATTCAAGACCAGGCTGTACTGTAGAGCAAGACTGCCTCTAAAAAACAAACAAACAAACAAAAAATTCAATCAGAATTGATACCATTTTTAACCCAGCACTTGGAACCAGATAACTTGTCAATTCTAATTTCTCAATGCATCCAAAGGTTCAATACCCTACTTACTAAGAACAGCAAATCAAGAAGAACACGAAGAACAATAAATAGGAATTTTGAGATATTGTTACAAAATGCATTTAAAATGGTCTTTTTTTACATACTGAGTTTACAAACTTGGGAAATATTTGAACAGCTAGTATTAAAATCAATTCTTTATAAGAAACTTATTTTTTATAGATTATTTTCTTGTCTTACAAAAACTGGGTATTCCTGGTTCCCAAAGTTTTTGGAATGCCATATTCTCTTCATTTTACTTATTGTACTTAAGTTTCAGCTCTTCCTAAAATGCTTACTAAGAGTCAGACATGTTTGACATCTCCAAATATTTAATACCATGTACATAATTTTATAAGAATTTAAATTAATTAGGTTGCCTGCACTGATAAAGCAGGACTCAGCCCTGTGCTAAGTGTTTAAACTGGTTTGTTAACCACAATTTCTTTCACCTCCCAAACTGTTGTTAAAATAGCGATTGGCAAGACTGCTTCAAAACTTGGTATTTAAAAATCTAACTCTTATAGATTCACAAGTGTCTTAAATTCTTGTTCTACTTTAATGATACCAAAACTGTAAGCATGAAGAATGCATTATGGATATTTTATGCAAAAATATAGCTCCATTTGGCAGATTAATTTTAAAAAGGGGGCATATTGGCTCACCATCAAAAATTGGAAGATAAATATACATTTGTATGTTTGAAGTGAAGATAAAACATTTAATATATATATTATATATATATCATTCATAATGATTCTTTTTAAGTGATTTTGCTTAATAGTATGAGGCCAGACCTCCTCCTCCTCCTCCTCCTCCTTCTCCTTCTCCTCCTCCTCCTTCTTCTCATCCTTCTCTTCCTTTTCCTCCTTCTTCCTCTTCCGTCTTTTTCTGCAGTGTGACTTTGCTTAATTGAAGTACAGCTTTCATGATTTGCAACCAAAGGAGCTCCTCTACTCTCTGAGCATCCTTCGGTGACCAAGATTCCACTGTGATGTGTGGTACATATTAGGACCAAATCCTTTGCCTCTGTCTTTCAATGCTTCTTGTGAGCTGTGAGACAGTGAGTGCAGTATCTTTGATTATTTCCTGTGCTAGGTACCAGGAGGGTTATAAGCCAGATAGCACCAGGTGCAAGCAAACCCTCATCAGAGAGACTGCTCACTGCCTGCGGCCTGCTGCCTGTTGAAAGTGCAGCCCTTCGGAATAATTAAAGCAGGCAATTTGACCACAGATGCATTTCTCTTGTTAATCATCAGGTCATTAGCCTTAATAAGATCGATCTGTGATTAGATTCAGTGTATCTCAAACTGATGGAATGGAACAGAGAGGAAATCAAATTTCAAGTACATGTTTCATTTGGCTCTAACCTTCATCTTATGCCACAAAGCCCAAATAGGCTGTAGAGGTTACAGATGTACTCTTTCCACGCTCAAGTGATCCAAGATTCAAAAGAATGTCAGCAGAAAAGGAAAACAACAAGAAACAAAAGCTCTAATTTAATGATCGTCACTTATTCCTGAGACACTGAACCATGGTTGATTGAATATTGGAGATTTGACCTATTTCTCTCAATCATTAGCGTCTTCCAGCAGAGAAGTGAGGTGTGGGTCAAAATTAGCAGTGCTTTTCGGGTTCCAGAAGACATTTATCTGTATTTAGATGGCTTTCAAAAGACTTTCAAAATCCGAAGTCTTCACACGCCATCATGGTATCTGCCTTCCTGATAACTTGGTGTCACTTTTGTATTTGTTTTTTTCTCTTGCTCATCCACCTTCTTGATCCCTTTTTTAGAGCCCTTGGTCTCTCCAGCCTCTGCCTCTGTTCTGCATGCAGCATGCCTTGCAGCAACAGTAACTCCTGGTAGAAACTGTGAAAATAGCCTTGAACTGTTTCAGCTTGTGGTGTAGGGCATGGGGTCTCTAACTTTAAACATCTTGAATTATTCTATCCAGACATTTTGGTAATATTTTAGTCATTATAGGACTTCTTTAGAAATATGTTAAAATGTGTCCCCATTTTTCCTTCATATCTAAGATGGAGATAGCAGTATATCTTTCCAGCCTTTCAGAATGGTATGCATGATAGATTGCCTGAAATCTATCATGGTATAAATGCCTTGAAATTCTCAATAATATCAGAGTTATTAAGCAACGTAGAACCAATGCTTTCAAATTTACTGAAACTTAAATCTTCCATACAGAAAAGGAGAAAATAATGTATTGAGGATGGCAAGAGTGTTGATGAATATAAAGTATTATATATTTTGAAAAGATGAGACTGAATAAAAAGATGGTAAAAATCTTCACGTTAATGAAAAATGGTAATGGAAAAATATGTAGAGAATTTGTTTAAAGTTTTCTTTTAATACAAGGCAGATGACAATAGTCACTGCTCCATCCTCCCATGAACCTCCCATAAAGTCTAAACTAGAAAAGATTGTCTAGTACATAAAATAGAGAAATTCCTATGTCACTCATGAGTTAGAAATCAAGGACTTCAAAACACACTGGGCAAGCTAATAGGCTATATGGCTGCATATCTTAGTATCTCACTAAGATTAACTTCTTTTAAAAAATAGTAAAAGGAGTGGAAACTCTAGCATGCGCTTAACCTCAAGGCCAAGATGTCTCAAAAGGAACAATTAATATACTCTACATTAGATGGAACTTCTTGTGGATTCTGCATCCTGAATGAGAAGGCATATGCCGCCAAAGCACCACGCATTATACCAAAAGGAGAACATTTGTCACTCCAGTTTCTTCTGGAAGTTGGTACTTTCTGAAAACCTTCTCATACTTGAACATAAAATCACTTGTATTGATGGTTCTCCTTTCATGCTCTTCTATACATGATATTTTCTTGTGACCTTCACGCCTTTAAGAAACATAAACTCTGTAGATTGCAGGAAATCCGATCTGACAAATTTAAGATGATTTCTTTTCTAATCTTAAATCAGGACTCTAATGCCTTTTAGATGATTAGGAAAGCGAAATCTCTGCTTAGCCTGGAACGTTGTAAGCTACAAGAACTTTGGATATCCCCTGATCTCTACTACTACTCATTATTTTCTGTAGAAGTCATACAGGTACTTTATAATACTTCTTTTAAATATTTATTCATAGATAAGGAAAATACTGGCCTTCTCAATCGAATTTTAAGGAACTTGGTTGGTGTCGTACACAGCAGGATGAGTACTGAGGTTCAACATAGTTGTTTAGGAGGATAACAGGACCTTACATGGTAATACCCTGCTGAGTCCACTGAAGCCAGTGGTGTGCAGTAAACGTGGGATCCTAGTTTCACATTAAGGCTTCCTTCCCTTGTACCACATTCAGTGAATCATGTGAATCCAGCTACCTCTACATACGCCTCCCACTTATTGATAGTGTCCTTTAATAATATCATAACACATTCCCAGGTGAAAACTATGTTTGGTCTCATCTAGGTGTCATCTATTTTTAAATGGCTCTGAAATGGCTCACCATCCTGGGAAATATCTTTCCCGTCTGGTTTTTTTTTTCCTGCCTAAATTGTCATTCTTCATATTAGGACAAATTTCTATATTTTATGTAATTTTCATATCAAAGAAATAAGCCACTTCTGTCTCATCAAGTAGTTATCATTTATACATGTTAGGAACCTTCAGACATTTCTAGTTATTTCAAAATGTACCACAGATTATTACAATCAAAACTTACCATGCTAGGGCTGCTGGGCTTGGTGGTGCAAGCCTGTTATCTTAGTGTGGGAGGCTGATACAGGAGGATCACTATGAGTCTGAGCTGAGTAGCAAGATCCTGTACCAAATAAAAAGTAAACACAGAACAAAATACCTTAACATGCTATACCATTGAAAGCAAAAATGATTCCTACGACCTCTGTCTTATTGTCTCTTATCTAAACTCTTTCTCTTTCCCTTGCCTTTTGTCCTTCCGATTTAGTGAAAACTATTTAACCCCATTTTTCTATCATAGCAATTTTTAGTTTCCACAACTGAATGAGACTATGTAGCAATTTATTTTTTTAATTTCTGTGTCTGGCCTATTTTGCTTCTCAAAATGATGCCCAGTTACATTTATATTTTTATAAATAGTGAACTCCTATCTTCCTTTTTTAATTTTTACAAAAAATACTATTTTGTTGTTTGCATGCATCACATTGTTGATCCACTGTTCAGTGGATGCACATTTATATTGTTTTTGTTTCCTGGTTATTATGACTAATTCTACAATAAACATGGGAATTCACATGGATCTTTAATATACATTTCCTTTCTACAGCTATCTCCGCAGAAGTGAGATTCCAAAATCATGCAGTGGATCTGTTCTTAACTGTTCTTAGTTTTTGCAGAATCACCATCACCATCTTATTTTTCATGATGGTTGATTATGTTTATGTTCTCACCAACAATGTGCAAGAAGTTCTTTTTCCCAATACCTTTACAAGCACTAGCTATCTTTTTTTTTTTTTTTTTTTTTTTTGGTGGAACCTGGAGTTGAACTCAGATCCTTTTGCTTGCCAGGGAAGTGCATATTCTACTGAGCCATCTCCCGCCCCCCCCCTTTTAAACTTTTTGATAATAACTATTTTTACTAAAGATATCTTGTTGCTTTGATTTGTGTTTCTTGATACGTAATGATCCTTTTCTTTAAAATTCCCGTTGGCCACTTATATTTCTTCTTTTGAGAAATATCTCCTTAAGTATATTTCCTTTTTGAAAGAATAAGATTATCTCAGGGACAGCCAAATAGTTCAGTGGATTAAAGTACCTGACAGCAGGCGCAGGGGCCAAGGGTTCCATCCTTGGACCTGCTTGCCGGCCCCACCCGTGTGATACACTGAAAAGGCAAATGAGACTGGGCGTGGTGGCAGGTGCCTGTAATCCCAGCTCGGGGGAGGCTATAAACAGGAGAATCACTATGAGTCTGATCTAGTAGTGAGACCCTGACCACCCTGTAGATCCTTCCCTAAAATTACAATAATAGTAATAATAGTAATAATAATAATACTATCTCAGAGTTGTCTTATTGAGTTTTTAAAGCTCTTTATTTATTCTGTGCATTATTTCTTTGTCGAATGCATAATTTTTAGATATTTCCCTTCACACTTTAGGGTATCTTCCTACTCTTTACATTACTTCCTGTGCTGTACATCTTTTAAGGTTAAAAGAATCCCATTTATGTAATTTCAGTGTTGTTTCTTGTATTTATATAATCTTGTCCCAAAAGTCTTTGCCCATTGCAATATCCTGAAATTTTACACTGTATTTTTTCCTAGTGGTTCCATAATTCCAGAGCTTATAATTAAATCCTTAATTAAGAGTTGACATTTGTAACTGGTAAGAGATAGGGTTTAGTTTCACCCTTAAATTATATTTTGAAATTAAATAGTATGAGGTCTTCTTCTTTGCTTTTTGTTGCTTAAGGTGATTTGGTGATTCAAGGAGCGCGTGTGTGTGTGTGTGCGCACGCGTGCGTGCGTGTACGTGCATGCGCACGCATGCTTTCCTACAATATTTTTGATTTTTTTCTTGTTCTGTGAAGAATGTCATTAATATTCAGATAAGGGTTGCAATAAAATGTACATTACTCTGGGTAATAAGAATATTCCGATGATATTGATTTGTATTATTCAGCATTCCCATCGAGAATGCAAAAATACTTGGCACCCCACAACTAAAAGAGAAAAGATTTGATTTGGCTCATAACTACAGGAGTTTGGTCCATGGTCAAGTAGCTCCAAGACAGAAGCATCCTGATGGAAAGGCACAGCAGACAAAGTCTGCTCACCTCGTCAGAAAGGAAAAGGAAGATTCAGGAACAATGGGACACTCCTGGTCATGCCACACAGCCGATCCCTTCAACCACACCGCAGCTCCTAACAGCTCATGAACTCATTAAGGGATAAATCCAATGATAAGTAAGGTACTGTATGATCCAATTGCCATATAAAAGCCAACCTCTGAAGGCTAGAACTTGAGGGAACATTCTAGGTCTAAACAATAACGTGATTCATTTTTCCAAACCATGAACATAGAATGTCTTTCTCTCTTATTTATCCTCCTCAACTTCCTTTACCAATGATTGATAGTATTCAATGTAGATTTTTTTCATTTATTTGGTTAAACATATATTTTATGTACAGGAGTTGCTACAGATTTTTCTACAGGGATATTTGCATCAAGAATCAGATCCTTGGAATAGGGATTTTAATTCACTGTTGAGAGTAGTTGCTTTACATCCTTGAGACTGTGAGTTATACTCCAAGCATTACAAAAAGAAAGAAGGATAGGAAGAAAGACAGAAAGGGAGGGTGAGAGAGAGAGAGAGAGAGAGAGAGAGAGAGAGAGAGAGAGAGAGAGAGAAAGCCTTAATTTTAAGGAGACATTTAAAAGAGGTATTTGTATTACTTGTAATATTTTATTTTTTAGAATGTTAGTAGCCTATATCATATGAAATTTGTCTGTTTACATGTGTATAATTTTGCACATAATGAAGTTATAAAAATATTTTTATCAATAAATGATAGGCAGCATTGACTTATAGAGCAATAGACTAAAATTTTATACAAGGGAATAAAGTATTAGAAAAAGTAGTAGTATAGGTGACAGTCATTCATTTTTTTACAGAAATCTTGTAAAGTGATTTAAATTTTTCATCTTGTATATGAGTTGTTTTAATTTAAAAGAATCTTAGAGCTGTGAAGAGACAATTCTTTCATTGTATGCATGCGATTAGCAAATACTTACATTTTCTTTCTTCTGTATGTATAGCGCTTAAAAAGGTGTTCCCTTCAGGAACAAATTAATATATACAACAACTGAAATGAAGATTAAGTATTATATTTTCCTTTTGTCAACTTTATTATCTATGTACTCTTACCACCACAGAGACCCTCCTGAGATACTTAAATCCAAAGCCCCATTTAGCTCCTTTCCTCTACGCATTCCCCTCAGATCTGCCGGGAATGATTCCCCCTTGTTTGGATACCTCACACCACACACACACCTTGTGGAATGATGCACTGTGTATAGTTGTCCTCTATGACGCGGAAGGCCTTGGTCTATACAGCGCGACTCCTAATTAGAGCTCCTGCTTGGGAGCATGGCGGCAGCAATCTCTATTTTAATCTCTCCCCAGCTGCGAAACTGGCTGAAACACAGACGGGAAGTAGAGCTGTGGGAAATCAGAAGGATTGAAAAGTGAGTTGAAAAACCAATGAAGCTTTAACAGGAGCAGAGTTGCTTTGAGAGTTCTAAGCTCCCAGGGTGGGCAGGATTGTCTGAATTTTTCATTTCTTTTCCTGTTCTTAGGGATTTAACTTACATGTTGAGATAAGCTGGAGAGAGCAATATGAACAGCTAGAGGGTGACTAAAGGGAAGAGTCCTGCTCCGAGGATATTTTGGTTACCCTGGGTTTACACCAGCCGAAGGAGCCATGCCATGGATTCAGGCATTTTCCCCTGGATTTCCTCTTAGTAGAATGACCACACACTTTATTATCTTAGCCGCACATGTCTTAGAATATAAATGGTGTACAAATCCATAACCGAGACACAGGTGGCATCATCCTGGACTCACACAGTACATTGAGATGTTCCCCAGTTTACTTTCTGTCCAGTGCCAGAGGCCAGAACACACATACACTTCTCAGAAGTTTACTTTGTGTCCCAACTTTCGTTCTTCTCCCACTTGACATTTGCTATCCTTAGACTGATAATTAAACCGTAAAACCCTGCTCATCATAGGTCTAAGTTCTCCCATCTTGTTTCTTATCCAAAATTTCAAGCCTCCTATGCTCCCAGAAATTCTAGAATGCAGTGATAAAGGATCAAATATCAAAGATCAAGCAAGGAGACTAAAACTATAACTCCGAAACATTTCTCTCTCCTCACTAAATAAGCTCATTAATGCTTTTGCATACTTAAAATGAGTGGGGATTTTTACTTCACAAAATCATTTCCATCTTTTGTTTTTCCATCCTTTCCTTTACACTTAAATGTCATAAATCCTTCAATATTTTATGCATAAGATTAAATGTAATTTATTCTAATTAAAAGCAGAATGCCACATTTAGCATGGTAGGAGGTATGGCATATCATATAGAGACAGAAATAAATCTGTTAAAAACTGCATTATGTAAGTAGTTCTGCTAACGTGTTTATTTAGGTACAACCCATGTAATTCATGTAGACATGTACCTATATATGTATAAAGTATCTGGACTAATTATTTAGCTGAAATCTTCAGTATGGGGTGCATAATATAGCAAAAGTAATGGCAGGGTGTGCAACAAAACATGTGTTAAAAGTGACAGCATTTATTCCCTTAGAAAAAGCTACATTCATTGTATTCTTTTACTGATGTAAGATTATTTTATGTGTCGCCGCCATGAACATAGGGTGTTCTGTATCGGTTCCCAATTTCTCTGCACATCCCTGTGCTGACCCACTTTAGGCTGTCCGTGGTCCATATCTCATGAACCCACTTTTAGTTCCTAACTGTTTTGCCTGTTTCTGCTCACCGAGCTAGGGTAATAAAGCCGTGTTCATTCACGGCCTTATTCACTACATAGAAAATTCTCCATTTCTATATCTGTAGGCTTTAAAGTTAGTATTAACATGAGCCATATTCCATGATGTCTACAGAGATTTGTTCCTTCTAATATGTCATGCAAAATTGCAGTCATAAAATGGCACAGGAAGGAACCAATGTTAATACAGGAAATCCAAAACTAACCTCTGAAGAAACTGAATTCTGTTTTCTTAATGTGCTCAGCCCAGGGCGATGAGAAATCTGCTTGCTGAATTGTAAATAATCAACTGGTCTCAACATCCACAAACAATTTGACCTGATCTCCACAAATGAATTAATCAATCCAGCTGTCAACTTTGTTTTCAAGGCAAAATAATTCAGCTTGCTTTCATTTAAGACTTCTGTCTAAATGGAATCACAGCTCTCCACCATTCCTGCATATCAATTTCCAACATCTTTCCTTTGCTCCTACTCTTTTCTGTTCCTGAAGGGGCCCTTTTCCTGTAGACCACACATCTGAATTCCATCCTTGAATCAAGAAGTAGCATCACTGTTACATTCAGGTGAATCATTCCTTATTTGATTTCCTGGAAATTCTGCAGTATCTCTTCATATTCACAGTCCTATTTTTCATACTGGGAAATATAACACCAAGGAGAATAATATCCTTTTTTGATCTATCTTTCTTCTTTAATTTTTTTAAATCTTTATTTATTTGGTACAGAATCTTTCTACGCAGGTTGGACTCGGAGTGATCCTCCTATCTTGTCTCCACTTCCCCAGCTGGGATTATAGGCGGGTGCCACCACAACCAGAATCGAGGTTGGCACAGTGTGCCCAGGGTTTGGGGGCTCCTAGGATCACATGGCATGAGGTACTGGGGTCATACCTGGGTGCTTGAGCTTGCCAGCCAAGCACTAGTGCTGCTGGGCAACATCCATGGCCCTCTTCTTCAATTATTTTTTTACCCCCTTTCCCTCCCCTCCCTAAACTTTCTGCAGGAAGAATGATGTTTGAGATTTTAGATGACCACAGTTACATAATTCCTTGTCCCTAATTCTATCACAGATCTCTTCACAGGAACAATGCTGGCAAGATCCAGATTGTAGAACTTCCTACTCTGATTAGAGAAAATACTCCTTTCTGTCCCTAGAAAGATATTTCTATGAGCAATAAAATAAATAGCTTGATCATTGAAATTCCTTTATATTGTACATGCTTTATATTATTAAATAGAATATTTAAATATTATAAACTAGTTAAATAGCTTTACTTGCCTACAAGAAACTAGAATTTAGGCCGGGGAGATGGCTCAGTAGAATAAGTGCTTGCCTGGCAAACACAGGGTCCTGAGTTCAATCCCTGACAAAAAAAAAAAAAAAAAAAAAAAAAAAAAAAAAAAAAAAAAACTAGAATTTAAAAGAATTAATCATTATTGAGCTCCAGAATTTTGTGTTGTGTTTGCTTAACTTTCAAAAGACCTGGCAAAAGGGGCTGTTGAAAAAGATGAGCTACATCAGTGTTTTCAAAGCCTACTCCTGAGCGAGCAATATCAATTATAAACTTGGAGCTTAGCAGAAATGCAAATTCTGGACCTCAGCAAGCTGTGAAAGAAGTCCTCCAGATGTTCATAACCACTGGTCTACATCAAGGATCTGCTGCCAGCTCAGATTTTTTATAACAATGTCATATTAATTTATAAACTTTTATACTTTACTATTTCTTTCATGGTGTCTACTATCTCAGTCAGGTTGGTTAATTAATATTTGAATGATTTAAATTTATTTTAAAAGATACATAAGATAAGCAATTACATAAGATAAGCACCCAATGTATTCATAACCTTCAAAATTATCCTTTAACAAATTTCTCAAAAAGATCTATAAATTAAAGAGTAAAAATTTTTAGCAGATAAGTACTTATAACCACTCTAGGTATTTTATATTCTTCCATTTTATACTTTTCCAATGAAAATATTTCAAATGATGTATCTCAGCTTTTTATTCTCTGACTGAGATAAGCGACTTACAAAGATCTTGGCAGCTTCAGACGTGTCCGTCCATAGAGTGCTGTCTCTGTGTTGGATCCCCCGGCAAAGCAGCACTTTATAGTAGAGTATGTGACAGAGGATGCTACACATCTCATGGAAGCCGAGAAGCAAAGAAGAGGAAGGGGAGAGTTTGGGTTCCCAATACACCCATGGGGCATGCCCCTTACTGGCCTAACTTCCACAAGCCATGATCTTCTAAAGTTTCTGCCAAATGTCAGTGACACCACAGGCTGCAGACAAATGAACACGTAGGCTTTGGGGTGACACTTACGTAAGCTACAACATGCCTCAGATAATGTTTGAACTATCTTTTACCTCATATTTTTGATAAACAGATGAAATTTGACTACTGGACTTGTTGTGCACGGCTTATACATCTATTTGATAAACAGAAATCTCAGTGAATATCATTGCAACGTCTGAGAAAGAAAATTATTATACACATTTTAGAAAGGATAGTAGAGCAGAAATCTTGTGAGTACACTTTTATAAAATAATTGTAGCAGTGATCAAATTGAATGTTACCTATCCACTGTCTAATTGACATATTGCTTCTCTTTGTCTTGAGGAAACCCGGGAGAGAAAACACAAACATTTGCCCCGGCAGGTCATCTGCAGCAAAAATCTCTCAATTGATGCATTTGTGCCTACATTCTTTTTGTTTCTTTCTTTTTTTAAATGATTTGGTACAGGGTCTCACTACGTATCTTGGGTTCGTAATGATCCTCCTGTTTTCAGCCTCCCCAGCGCTGGGATAACAGGCCTGCACCACCACATCCCATTTTGGTGGCAGGCTCAGTATGCCTGGGGGCAGGGCTGGTGAAGCATGTGGTGCTGGGATTGAACCCTGGTCCCCGCACTTGCCTAAGTAGGTGCTTAGTCCACTGAGCTATCTTGCCTACATTCTAAGAGGC
This sequence comes from Octodon degus, assembly GCF_000260255.1. Lineage (NCBI taxonomy): Eukaryota > Metazoa > Chordata > Mammalia > Rodentia > Octodontidae > Octodon > Octodon degus. Next base: position 19,777,267 of record NW_004524579.1, on the reverse strand, counting down.
AATTTTTAAAGCCTGTGAAGTACTAGCCGGATAAATTTTTTAATCTTTGTTTGTTTGGTACAGGCTCTCCCTGCACAGCTTGGACTCATAGTAATCTTCCTGTCTCAGCCACACCAGTGCTGGGATTATAGGCTTGTGCCACCAAGCCCGGTCTCTATAGTTGGCTCAGTGCACCCAGGATTCCAGGATCAACACAGTATGCAGTACTAGGGATTGAACCCTGGTCCTTGCACTACTCTGGCAGGTGTTCAGACCACAGACCTATCTCCTCTGCCCATAGCAGAATAATTTTTTCCAATCTGTATCTTTCTCACTTTGAAGAAGGACTCTCTGGACTGGGGAGATAGTTCAGCAGCTTAAGCAGCTGCCTGACCAGAGCAAGGTGCTCGGTTCAATCCCTGGAACTGAAAGAAAAAAAAAAAAAAAGGAAGAAGGACACTCTCTTTACACTCAAATGAGTGTAAAACTAGTATCTTAATATTTCATCTCCCATAGAACAAACACTCAAAACAAAAGGTAGATTCATTTATTGACTATTCGTTTTTGGAATGGAATTACTCATTACAGAAATCCTCTTATGGAACCAGTATCAACGAGCAATTAGGTTACATTAGTATTAAGTTTACAGGGGCATAAACATGCCTATAAGAGAGCCTACAAAGTATAAGTGCTAACGTTGTTAGACATAAAGAAATAATATTTGAGCAAAAAATGAAATTAATATGAAATCTGTCATAGTCTTGATGTAATTATTGAGAAAAATGTTGAAAATATTATTTTGTAAATAAATGTAAAGGTTAGGGAGATATCTCAGCAGATTAAACACCTGCTTAGGCACCTGCTTCAGTCCCTGGCACCACATGCCACTCTGGACCTGCCTTTGGGTGCCCTGAGCCCACCATGGAGATGCTGAGTGGTGGCACATGCCTGTAATCCTGGGCTGTGGAGGCTGCAAACAGGAGGATCACTATGAGTCCGAGATGCATAGTGAAACCATGTACCAAATACATTAAAAAATAAGAAAGAGAGAGAGAGAGAGAGAGAGAGAGAGAGAGAGAGAGAGAGAGAGATCTAGGTCTTAGAAATTTTACATTTTCTTAAAGATAAGTGTGATGCACTCAGTCTGTGTTAGGTAGAATCTCTGACTATAGAAACAGAAAGATTAAGGAAAGCTCAAGGCAGAGCCACAGAGCTATAAACCTGTTCCCACCAACATTTTTGATTTGGTTTGAAGAACTGAAAACAAAAGAAAAAATACCAAACGTAAGTGAAATTTTTTCTTGATCTTAATACTAGAATTTAACTCATCAAAAACAATGTTTCTGTCTTCCCTCCCACGTGAGAATGGTGTATTGCTGAGGGAGGAGGCGTGACCTTGCCCTTCATCTCTGCTGTCCAAAATACCACCTGACCTTGCACGTTGTTCTTAGACTCAGTGATTGCCTATCCTACGTCATGCAATGCCTGGGACATCAGGGATACAGCTAGAAACAAAAAAGACAAGATAAGTGATCTCTCTCATGAAAGTTGTATTGTAGTGGTAGGAACAAAGTACAAACAATTGGCATGAATAACTATGAATAAATTACAACTATAGATAAAACAGTAAACAGGAAATGTAAAACTTTGCCTAGTGTGTTTCAGCCGCAGAACAAATGCCTGTGACTGTGAATGGTAAGCGAGAGAGGTGGAGTAAGACACTGAATCAGAGAGGTAAATTATGGGAAGGAGATACATAGACAGACAGACAGACAGACAGAGGGAGAGAGGGGGCGGGGAGAATAATATTACTGCATTACTCCTAGGGAAAGAGGAATAGCTGCATTCTGGAGATACCATGAATGCAGAACTGACAGAATTCACTGTTAGGTTTAGTATGAAGTGAAGAAAAGATCAAGGGTGACTCCATAATTTCTAAACGAAACAAAGAAAGAAAGGTAGGGCAAGATTAAAGCAGGACGAAGACTGCCCAGGACTGTGAAGTCCAATTTAGTATTAAACATGAGCAAGCGAACGAGTGGTTTGCAGCAGGACATGCCAGTGCTCAGTCTTCGGTTCTTGCATTGTCTGAGGGTAAGACACACATGCCAGCTACTGACAGAAAAATTAGAGAAACCACATTCTGGCAGCAACAGCAAACATGTGTGGCAAAGATAAACAGTCCATCTGCTGAGCTCCATCAGGACGTTGTGCGGTCATCAGTTTTTAGTCCTGTTTTCAGAATTATCATTTTTTCTTTGGATATGGAAAAGAAAATTCAGTCTGGAGTATGATCACAATGCACTGGGTAAATATTTCAATTCAAAATATTTATCACAATAGAAGGGACATTGCGCTTAATCCTCCTTAGAAAACTCCCTGTCCCTCTCCCTGAAACACACTTATCCCACCATTATCGCCCCTTCCTGAAGCAGTTCTAAGCACTTCTTTTGTGTCTTTGCAAGTTGTGTTCAAAAACATCATGAATGCTGCTGCCGAGCGCCATCAAATTCACCAGTACGCTCAACAGTATTACAGTGTGTCCTCATCCACTTTTTAAAAACCCACTGGAGGCTTGAGACCTCAGTTTCTTCTCCAAATCAAAAAGACTGTCAAAAGCCAATGTTTCCAGTTGGTTCAGGCCAACTAAAGCCACTCAGAAAGAGAAATTTCAAAAGTTCTTCAGCAAGTGGTAAGAAGGATGCCGTAATTGTGTTCAAAATGAAAGGAACGTTTTGAGGAAGATTAATGGCAAGATATTTTTAGCTACAGCAACAACAACAACAAAAAATAAGTAACAGAAACAATAAAGTGATGTCTAATGGTTTATACACAGATGTCTCCCAAAGTCTCAAACATGCACTGGTGGGATTTAGGGGAGGTCAGGGGGTCATGGTTATATAACACTCATTGGAGGATTATTCCACTGCTGAGTTCATAGCTGGATGTGCTGTTGGGAGGAGGTGGTTCCTGCGAGTGTGGGCTGGAAGTGTCTATCTCCCTCCGTCCTCCTTTGATCTGTTTCTCAGTTACACTCTGTCTCTCTTTGTCTCTGTCTCGTGCTTGCCTTCTTTCCTGCCATACTATGAAAAATTCGCCACTGCTAAGCCTCCTTGCCTTGGAGCTACTAAACTATGGACTAAAGCCTACACAAACTATGAGCTCAAATAAGCACTTTATACTTTAAATTTCAGGTATCAGGCATTGTGTAGCAGCAATAAGAAACTAAGACACGGTGGAAAGATGCCTTTAGCGAATGTGTTTACATTACTTATTCAGGATGTATTTACACTATTCAGGAATATATTAAACTTTACTAATTTATTCAATCACTTCATTTTATGCCTATAGAAAGCCAACAATAAAAGTTTCATCCTTCCAGGGAAGCAGTCTTAGCTGTGAAGAGAAACTTTTGATGTCCTGAATCTAAGAAAAAAATAAGTAATAGCAGGGTGGCTAGGTCAACAGGGAAACTGTTCTTAGGCAAAGAATGGCTTTTAGCATGTCGCAAATCATATCATCTTGACAGTTTCCTAAGCTGATTCCATGCACAGCCACTTTATTTTCTTCCATGACAGTAGTTCTTGGCTCCAGTCATGCAAATATGCTGAAAATGATACACACCATTTGCTCACTTCTCTCCTGCTTCTGTGAAGGCTCAGACTGGATATCCCTTCCCCACATTCAGAATCAAACTACTCTTTCCTTCCTTTAATTTCTGTTTAAAACTTCCTTCTGCTGCACAGTGTCAATAAGTCAGAGAACATGCAATAAAAGGTTGAGTGTCAAGCCTGACAGGATGAACGCAGTTTTCTGAGATATAAACTAGGCATAAATGGGACCTTGGTATATAGCAGTTGCATTTAAAGTCTTAGAGCATTGCACTAAAATAAATAGCATCATGCTCAAATAGCTAAAAAAAAAAAAATCACGCCAGCATGACATGATGAGGCGTATAACACAATTAGAGTCAACGTGACAGGATATTAAGATATAAATCTCCATATTCGCTAGCCTTGTGACTTTGGCCAAAACACTGTTTCTGAGATTCATTTTCTAATTTATAAAGTGCAATTCTTGATATACCTTTGATAATTTTTTTTCTCTTTTAAAACTAGTTTTACTAAAAACAAATTTGGAAAGGATATACCACTAGTCATAATTATTGTCAAGGTATAGTTCATTAACATTTAATTTATACATATTTTTAATTTTAATTAATTTTATTGAGAAAGAAATAGCAAT
>NW_004524579.1:19772110-19772890 GCF_000260255.1 Octodon degus | reverse complement strand
TGGTCCTTCATTTATGTCTTCCCTTTTGTTTAGTTTTGTCAAAGATGGGTGTTCCACTGACATTCAAATATTGTAAGTGCATGAATTCAGCAAAATTATCAGATCATATGAAAAATATTGTAAACTTTTACTTGAAATGTAATTCTCTCTTCAGTTTTTCAATATTTGTGAAAGATCTAGTAAGTGCCATATGCAACACTCTACTGTGCATTGTTGCTTTGATAAATATGATTTAGCGCCTAACCTAGGTGGCCATGCAATAGAATGGAGCTAGGATCAGCAATAGTTCAAATGAGAATGACAAAGGAACTGAAGGCATAGAAAAAGAAATCATGCAAGAAAATGTGCAGGGAATTCAATTATGCCTTTCTAAGACCATTATTATTCAGCTTTGGCCAAATTAACTTGCACAGATGCATTAAGTAGGGTTGGCTTCTTCTCAAAGTGTTAACCTGTGTGGTTTGTACCTGTGTGTAAGACCTCCATTCAAGTAGACAATAAGGGAATGGTCAGATTAATGCAAATTGCCATGAAAGTGTATGAAGCTCTCCCAAGCTGATCCATCTGGTGCTAGTCATAATTTTAGAACTATAATAGTTATGAAAACCGAAGAAAAAACTAAAGTGTTTTTATTTTGTTTTCTCTATAATATGATGTGCCAAGAGCTATCAAAGGTGATGTTGTCCTCCAGGGTAGTGTGGTAAAGGAGAATTGTACTTGTAACTAGGTTACAGTTCTTGTACTAGAAATGAATACTATTGTTACATGAATAGATTTTAT
>NW_004524579.1:19750644-19771980 GCF_000260255.1 Octodon degus | reverse complement strand
TAAGCTTACAAACATGTTCAGACTAAAGCACCTGCTTAAGTAGGTACAGAGACTGGGATTCGATCCCAGGTATGTAGTGCTGGCCTCTCGTCTGGGGCATGCTGAGACAAAGACTGAGAGAGGATATGGTGGCGCACCTGTGATCCAAGCACGTAGGAAGGTGAAAACAGGAGGATCACTACTAATGCAGATCTGTGTAGTGAGACCCTGTAGACCTGGTACTAAATACAAAATAATAATAATAATAATAATAATAATAATAACAACAACAACTAATTTTTTAAAATTAACAATAGATTAAGAATTAGTGAACCATCTAGAGGAAAATGTAGTTTTCTCCTGCAGGATATTTTCTTTAACTTTAGGCTCATTTGTAACTCTGTCAGTTTAACAACAGGTGATGAAAATGGGCAAATTTCCAAACTGAAAACTCCACATCACATTCCCCACCCCAAGAAAAATAGAGCTAGTTCTACCCTGGGCTAAGTAGAAGAAACAGACACAATAGGCAAGAAATACTATAGTAATAGCTTCCAAAATGAAAGCACGTCTATGCTCAATGGTCTGGAAAGGTCTGTACAGGAAGCAACCTTCGCAAAGCTTCTGTTGTAAAAACTCACTCGCCCCCCACAAGTTACGTGGTGGGTACTCTTACCGATCCCATTCTGTATAAGGAAAAGCAAGTCCCATGGCAGGTCTCATACAGTGGCAGAGAGAAAATCCAAACCACTCACCCTTAACCTGCTTCTTCTTGCTAATATATTTGTGGAAGTTTTAACATTTTGAAATCACTTGTTTTGTTCTGTACTCAGTAATCACATGATGAACCTTATATTAAGTTGTTTTAGTTCTTTTAATCAAATCAATGGTCTAGTGTGTGTGTTATAGGTTTGTCAATATATCTAGTGATTCTTTTGCCTAAACTTAAATGACATTTTTTTCATATTTGAGTCTTTCTTCAATTAACAATCATAAATTCTAATACTGGAATATGCAGTTTGCTATTTGAGAGGCACAATCATCTCTTAAAATTGTTTTAAAGTTATGACGCGACTTACATTGTTATCCTTGTCATCTTTGAGGGACAGGAATTTGGGAGTCAGGAAGAAAATGAATATCAAATTTTGGAAGTATTCATGTCAAGGTGTTCATTTGGATAAGTATTAATTTCCATTAATACTAAAGAATTCCATGACAAAGAATTAATGTATATGATCATCTTTTAGCCAAATACAATTTGTCCACAAAACCTATAAATTATGCCAAGTGATGGAGTGAAAAGATTTATTACTTACAGTAAGTAAGTACAGCACTAGAGATAAGCCTTGAAGCCATGTCTGTTCAAACAGAAAGAAGCAAAAAGCAAAATAATTTTATTGGGGAAATATATGCATCTTCATTGTGGAGAGGCTTGCTATTGAATGTAGACATAGGCACTGTCCTGAGTGCTGTTTGAGATTATGGTGCTCAGTATAATTTATTGAAAAATGGCATATAGGGACACCTTGGGAGCTGAGACTCTCAAAGAGCCATGGTGACTGCACTGGTTTCTATTGATTCCTTGTGATATGCTTCTTGAGAGCTTTATCAAAAAACTAAAAATAAGCAAAGGAAACAATTTGCAGGTACCACTATGTCAGCAGTAAACACCTTTTCCCCCAAAACTCAGGTATCTAAACCAAAATGTTCCCACCTAGAAATTATCAATCATGTTCTTCCCATCATAAGTAGAAATTTTAGGAAATAGATGAGCTAAAATTTGCTCAATCTCATTGCATATAACTCGAGCTAGCATTTTTGCCATCAGATTTTTTTTTCTGCATATAGTATTTAAAAGAGTTTTGTGTTTTTCCCTTATTTTCTTTCCTCATAGTCAATTTTGGCCACTTTTGTATACTATTTTCATGTACTGGAGTTTAAACATCTATGCAAGTAAGTGCAACGTAATTGCCCGTCCTCCCCACTCCCTCCCATCAATCATGTCTGCTCCATTAAATATTGAACCCTTGAAATACGTGAGTATTTCATATCAAAATCAGTCCTCTGCCTCATATGGAGGCTGCATCCATAGTACTTAGAGTCTTCATTCTAGACAGAGAAATCTGGATGTGCTAGCCCCATTTTTCAGGTTCCTCTCTAATAACTTTAGCCAGTTCTCTGCATTATAAAGGGTTTTACCTTATTACCTCCATGAAACACTTGCAATTCCTGTTTGCTGACTTCTTTGACCTGATAAAATAAGGGTAGCTGTATTTTCCTTCAATGCGCTTTTATCATTTTGCAAATTCGTGTTGACTCCTTGAAATATTCCATCGATGTCTTTTTGAATTTCTCTTCCAGTCAATCTAAATGTGAAGAAATTAGATCCAATCCTGAGATGATGGAGAACAGGAAGCTTTGTGGTGAGGTGATAGCAAAACTGGCCTTGCAGATGAGCTTGATGTTTTCCAGAGCACACCACTTATTTATTTTTGTTTCTTGCATATTTGCCTCACGGTGCAGGTTTGCCAGGCGATTCGCCACACAGGCAGAAGATTGGCAATCTTTATCCCCTTCATCAGTTTCTCTGATGCTCAAGTAGCATGACACATAAATGTTGAGTCACATGAGCACTTCTCATGAGCCCAAACAGTTTATGGGACTTTTGTAAAGAGAGTTGGTAATCAAAGTGTTCAATAATAAAATCTGAAATTACTACTTTAATGAATTTTATGAGACCAGAAAAAAAATGATAGTAAGTAAACAGTTGATCCTTCATGTTTAGTTTCCACATCTACTACTTCAACTAACCATGAATCAAACATATTCAGAACAAAATAAATAAAAGAACAAGTACAGCCACACAATAAAACATATCAATTAACTAGTACAATGTAACAACTGTTTACACAATGCATTGTATTCGCTATTATACATAATCTAGAGAGTATTTAAATCACGGAGGAGGGAGTATGTAGATATAAGGAAAGCAGCTTTGAAGCGCCTCAGCATCTCCTCTGCTCTCTCTTGAAGCATGTCACTCATACCAGGATGTTTTCCCAGCTACATCCTCTTGCTTCCTTAATAGAATGTGGGGTTTTGACCACGACTTTGAGCAGTAGCTGCTACACTGAGGTAAAGGGGGATTTGCTCCAGCTGGTACCCTATTTAACTTGAATCACTGCCACGTGGTCCACTCTTATATTTTTTATTTGTTTTTAATGCTATGTTGGAGTATTTCAAAGATTTCATTAGGGACAATGAATAATCTTTCCACAGCTTCCATCTTTAATTTTTCCTGAACTGGTGTGGCAATGTTGCCTTCTATTGTTTCTTAAAATGTGATTGGAGATATTAAATAATAATCACCATTTTCTGTGATTTTGAAGGTTGGGGGAAGGAGAAATAATCCACCCACTGGAACAGAGAAATTCCAATTTTTTAAATATTACAATGCAAATATTTTCAAAAAAGATTTCTCTGAGATGCTCATGTGTAGCAAGTAGTACACAGTACAATAAAATATATCTATTCATCATAAAACACTATGTGTATTTATATGGGGAGAATATTGTATTATGATATACTAATTTATATCCTACATATCAATATATATTTATATGCAAACACTTCTAATTTTGTATGCAATATACTGAAACTTATTAGTAATTCACAAGAATTATTACCCTTACCATTTGGGGACATCTCATAAGCAATAAACTAACATTGATATTTTTTTAAAAACAATCATTATTCATCATCCTCATATTTTTCCTGGTTTTAACATAATTCTGAAGACCAATTTCTTGCCCTAAAGTTCAATATGCAGTTTTAAACTTATTATACTCTAAAGAGCAGAAGAAAATGATTCTAAAAATACCAAATTTAGTACAATTGTATTTTAATGATTTTTTTCTTATGAAGTAGGTTACCTGAGAGCAAATGGAATGGAACAAAGCTGCATCTGTGTAGCCAAATTATTTAGTGAATGCAGTTCCTAAGGATGTTGAAGTAATGAGGAACAAGATTTTTTTTTTTTTTTTCCAGACCCGGGGATTGAACTCAGACCATTGCGCTTGCCAGGGAAGTGTTTATTCTACTGAGCCATCTCCCCAGCCCCAACTAAATTTTTTTATGTTGAAATTTTAAATAAGTATATAGGTCTCTAGATTTGTTTTAAAATGAGAAAGATGATCAACTTCACAATTGTGCTAAATTTACTTATGCAGAAATGTCCCTTAAAAATACAAATTGTTAAAATGTTTTAGTTTTAGATTGTGTTAAAGGAATTATCTGACAAAATGTATCTTTTTAAAACATCACTTATTTATTTATTTATTTATTTACTTTGTACAGGGATTTTCTATGCAGCTTGGACTCCTATTGGTCCTCCTGTCTCAGCCTCCCCAGCACTGGAATTATAGGCATGTGGCACTATACTTATTTTTGGTGGCCAGCTCAGCAGTACCAGTATTTGAACCTGGGTTCTTGATCTTTCCAGGCAGGTGCTTAGACCATTGAGCCATCTCTTCAGCCCAAAATATATCTTATAAATGTCTACAAACTATTAAAATTTAGAAACTTGTTCATTATGTCTGCTCTAGAGTATATACATTCTCTGTAGAGTGAATAAATTAATTTTCTTCTATGAAATTATGTTTACCTATTCAAATGAAAGTCAATAGGGCCAGGGAGATAGCTCAGTGAAATAAATGCTTTCCTGGCAAGTGCAAGGGACTGAGTTCAGTCCCAAGTTCCACCAATTAAAAAAAAAAAAAAGAAAGAAAGAAAAAGAAAGTAGTTAAGTGAGACTTTTGTATACTTACGATCAAAATGTGTTGGACAATATTTATGACTTAAATGCAATTTAGACAAATATCTCAACTCTTAAAATTTTTTAAATCTCAACTCTTAAAATAACTTTCATAAATCTACTTGGTGAAGGGCAGGGGAGATAGCTCAGTAGAATAAGTGCCTGCCTGGCAAGCACAGGGTCCTGAGTTCAATCCCCTGTACCAAAAACAAAACAACAACAACAACAACAACAACAACAACAAAATCTACTTGGTGACATGAATCTAATTCTTTATTAACAAAATCAGAAAGACATAATTGCTAATTTTGACTTTGAAAAGTAATGAAAAATTTCAGTAAAGGATTATCTGTGAGGGCTGTGTTGATTACATGTAGATTCATAAAATAGTATAATTAATTAATAATTCCACTTTCCACTCAATTCCCCATCAAGAGCATAAAAGGATAGCAAGTCAAAAAATCTATGGAAAAGACAGATTTAGAAGATAGGCTATCACATCGGCTGTTATTAAATTTGTGATAAGAAAATTATGTCATCATGACCTTTCTGGACCTGGATTTTCTCATCTACAGAGTAAAAGGATTGCATGCTAGGGTTGCTAAAATTCATTTGGCTAAAAAAAAAGTTAAAGTACAGGGAAGAACATGCAGAAGGCACCCAGGTGAGAGGTATCAGCTTTGTGGATCAAGCCTTGAGGAAGTGACCTCACAAGAGAGTGTGCCTGTTCAGGACGAACTGCAGGCGAGGCTGTGTGCATAGCCCATTGTCAAGTCGTACAGGGTCTTAAGTCAGGAAACAAGTCAGGATTTGACATGAAGCAAATGGGTATCCGTCAGATCTCAGAAAGCGGGAGAGCTCCGTAATAAATGCAGGGCTTGAAAATTAATCTGACACAAACAGATAGATTGATTAAAATGAGAGATGTAGAGGTCATGATGGCCACCTGTGGCGCGTGACTAAACAGACACAAAACGAGAGGTGGTACTTTCCTGTGCTCAGGATAGATGTGGTCTCTTCTTGGCTGTATTTCTGACATTACAAAGATAAAATTTACCTTCCCTAAGTATGACTTTTCTCATTTTTATGTTGAGGTGTGTTGGTTTCTTAATACAACTCTGAAAATTTAGGATTATCTGGAGATAAATATTCTAAATATTGCAAGAGATGATGACTTGGTTTTTACCTGAGGAAAAGCTTATTTATATTTCCATCTGGCTTTTAGATATATGAATTATGCTTTAAAATGGAAAGGTGTTTTTAAGCATGTGTCCTCCATATCAACTTATTAAGAGAAGAATCCTAGCTTGCATTCTGAATCAATTAATAGCTACAATTTTGTCAAGTAAACTTCATTTCTCACTGTATTTTTATTGAGATGATCCTTGCAGTATCCCATGAGCACTGACTGAAATTCAGTGGAGAACTCTTTTCATAACACAGTTATATTGGCTTCTTCTAAGATGCATTCCTTTCGTTTTTATCAGCAGGAAAACGGCTCCCTGTATGAGTGACCTCCAGGATAAACAGAAAACCAGCTGTGATTAGAAATATCTTTTAGTGGATTTGTACCACCCAGGGGCAGCCATGGAATCTTAAGTCTTTGGCAAAGTACAATTCATACAAAGAAGGGAAAAGCAAACAGACTTTTATAGCAAAGAAATTTTGATTCATCCAAATGAAGATTTATCTTTCCTGTCTTTTTAGAATAAGACAAATGACAAGAAACTAGAAATAAGAAATATTAAATTGCTTTTAATAATGCAGACTTAGGGGAGTATTTATTTTACCTACAAATTAAACTAGACGACCTCCTATACACTGAAATAAGTAACTAAATGCTTTATTCATTTAAAATTTTGATTCCCTTTTGCTTTTATCTCCGTCCTCCAGCCTCCAAATGTCACTCCCCTTAAAGTCTATGCCATCTATTGAATGATAAGATACTTAAAACATTTAGTTTAAACTAAGTAATTAACTAAAGTATAACATAATTATCTTTTGGGCTTGAGTCCAAGCATTTTCCCTAGTGCTTTGGAGCATACGATATGCAGGTAGTTTAGATTTTAGTGATTGTAATGAGAGGCAAGCACAGGCTATTACATTGCAAAGAAAGTTAAGGGCCTGCCAAATAGCTCAGCAGATTAAAGTACCCACAAGCAGGTGTAGGGCCCAGGGTTCTGGATGGCGCACTGAGACGACAATTGACACTGGGTGTGGTGGCGCACACATGTAATCCCAGTTCTTGGGGGGCTGTAAACAGTCAAATCACTACAAGTCCAATCTAGTAGTGAGACTCTGAACATCCTGTAGACCCTTCCTTAAAATACAAAAGAAATAAAAAATAAAAATAAATAAATAAAATGTTATAATTACCAGGGAGGAACTAATGTCTGATCATGTGTGGAAGAGGGAACAAAACTGGAAGATGCCTGTCACAACCATTTTCATAAAATCTCCTTTCAAGTAGCTATAATGGATTTTCAGTGTGAAAAATTCTCAACTCTGAAGAAAAAGAACAATCACCATTCTCTGCCCCAAACTGATCTGGATTAGGTAAATACACATTATAGTTTTTGACCTTATACTTCCTTCAAGATATTGACCCTCATGTGACTCTCTCTTCTTTCTCATTCAGATGTTAAACTTTCACACAAACTACATTTCCACATTTTTATGAGTATTCCTGTTAGTTCTATAGTATCCTCTTTGACCGCAGGAGTATAAATCTGTGTAAGATATCAAGCCCTTAAGAATTTACTTTCTCAAGCAGCCTGCTACTGCTAGTTTTCAGAATCAGAGCTGCAAAACCTGAAGCCATATTTTATTTCATTCTGTGTTCCTTAGAAAGACCATGTGGTACTAATGAGACTTAGATTTCTCACAATTTGTCCAAGTTACAGGACTTTGATTAAATCATGTAAAACTTCTGTGTTTGATCATTTTCATGTGTATGTGGGCGTTAATAAGTATGGATCATTGAAGTTGGACTTGAAGAAAAAGCCTAATTATTTACCTTCAATAATTAATTTTACCTCCAATAAAATTATTTTCATTCTCTGTCTTTCATCTCCCCAAAGTGGTTGATTTCAAGACCTTCTTCCCTAAAATATCTGGTGTATTTTTTCTCCCTATGTTCTTTTGTTGTGAACTCAAGTATTCTTGGCAGTATTTATTCATTCTGTTTCTCTTCTAAGGGTCATCACTTCATTTTGTCTTCAATAGGCTATCTTAGTTATTTATTTTGACTTTTATTAGTGCATGTTTTCAGTACAGAATGATTGCATTCACTGTAGGAAATTGGTACATGTACATATTTCATTTTCCATTGATCTCTTTTTACAAAGTACTATAGTTTTCAATGAACAGTCTTTTACTTCCTTTGTTAGACTGATTCCTCAGTATTTCAATTTTTAGCTGCCACTGTGAAAGATGTTGTTTCCTTATTTCTCTTCTAATGAGTTCCTTATTGAGTGCAGAAATGTTCTTGATTTTTGAGTGTTGAGTTTATATCAAGCCATGTGAGTGAACTTAGTTATTAAGTGTAGAAATCTTTCTGTAAAGTTTTATGAATCTTCTATGTAAAGTATCATGTCATCTGAAAACAATAATAACTTTTTATCTTTCTTTCTTTCTCTTATTTAATTGTTCTGGCTAATGTTTATAATTATTACAAAAGTTTTTAATTCTTTCCCTGCCTTTATAGCCTTCCCTCCCATTATCACTTCCACTACCTCCCTACTGTAAGAGATGCCTGTTTGTAACTTTCTGACTTTCGGGAATTCCTGGAATTCTCTCAGCTCAATCGCAAATCTTTTCCTTCAAGGTTTTTAATTTTCTGATTTTATTGTGCAACAGGAGCCACTCATCACTTCACAGAAGCCAAAATTATGCCTCCTTTTGCAGCTTTGTTTCCCATTTGAAATGCACCTCATTTTCTGTCACTCTCTGACCTCAGTGTCCTTTAACTGCACCCTCATAGCTTCTTCAAATCCCATCACTGTATGACTTTGGGTCCTGCCTCAGGATCCACATGCTTCTAAGGGACCCTGCCACTGAGAAAAGTCACCATTGCTTCTTCTGCAGACATACTGCACATGCAGCTCTCCGAAGTTCTCATTCTGCTCTCAGCTGCTAGTTTGCCTTTTATCAATGCAATGAGCATAATAGCTTTGGGTGCCTGTGATTTGTAAAATCGCCTGGCCCTCCACCTTAGAAGGCTCTGCACTTGGCTTACTGTCTTTTTGCTCTTCTTGGCTTGAATTCCTAATTCTGGCTAACTTTAAACACGACTCCACATTTCCCTTTGCACTTGCCCCACAAGTTACCTTACAGGTCCTACATTATAAGCTGAGAGTTTCTTCCAACTTATATTTAAATAAGAATTTTTCCAGGACCTGTATTCTTGATAGGTTAACTCTAGTCATGTTTCAATGCCATGTTCCAGGCTAACATTGTATTTAAGTGTTTTTCGTATTATTTTTAGGCACTAAAATCAAAAGAGTTTAACCATTATAATCCATTTTAGTATACTGTTTTACATTCTAAGAAGTGTTTTTTAACCTTACTTCAACACCATACCAGTATCATTAAGTATGCCTATGAAAGTGTTTGACAGTGCTTATGCTGAGAACAGGTCCCAGGAACCTGCTACTGCAGATCATGTTTACATTGAGAATGTTGCCCTTCGATTCAACTCCACAAGAGAAATTGCCTTTTGCTCTAAGTGGTTAGGGATTTGTGCTGTACTAATATGTTGTTATTGATCCAAATGTGATTCAACTGACTATGTTTCCATTATAGAATTGATTGTCTAGAAAAATCTACTAAAATTTTAGATTATACTCTCTGCTTTTACTGTATCCCATTTTAAAGTTCTAATTTCTATTTGTTCACTTCCATAATTATGTATCCATATTTTTGTTTTATTATATATGTATAGTGTATAATATATACATTCTTTATAGTCACGTCCAATTTTACATGCCTGATATACATAAGTGCTCAGTCAGTGTTTGCTGAATGAATTAGGCAAAGTACATGCAGTATTCCATAACATAATGCATTGCTAGAAATATAGTCATTGAATATTGAGAGATAAATAGTTTCTTTACACAAACTGTCAGATAGTATTTTAATTGTATTTTTTATTTAGTCACAACATCTGATGACATATTACCAGCATTTATAAAAGTCCTTCGCTCAGCTTACAATATACATAGAGATTTAAAAAACAATACTCCTGTTGATTTCAATCTTTGTTTTTTTCCATAATTTTATTGATAAACAAATAGCAATGAGACAGTTTCAAACCAAATTGGTAGGGCAGTTTCAATAATTACCACATTGCATACATTCTTCCTAGTGCTTAATTGCTGTACAAGATGCAGACTTGATATCCTATTTACAAACACCATTAGAACAAATCACTCTATTCATTAAGAGAATGTAACTATATATCTATCCTAACCACTTTGAATACACAGATACAAAATGGACATACATCTGTATACCCTTTTATGTTAAGTTCCATTATTTGAATATTATAGGTATGTAAACTCAGCAAAATATTCTAAAAGAGTCCAGTAGCCCATAATAGTATTGGGTCTTCTGCTTGACTGGCAATGTCAGAAATTGTTGATCTGAGTCCCCTACAGTTCAACATAACAACATGGCTTTGCTTCTTATATTTCGTTTTTCTGCTGGATGGGTAAGACCAAGGTAAAGCAGGACCTATGCAACAAGAGTTGTAAATCTTTGTACTTTGTGTAAATTATAATAAATTAAATATACCTAGACTATTACTATTTTTAATATTTTATTTTTAACTCTTTCCTCTTTGAAAAATGAACAAAATGAACATTAAGTAAACTGATACTTTGACATCCTACCACAAGTGGACTCGTCTCTAGTAAACACAACCTGTGAGTTTAACTGTCTTGCAAATGCTGAATTTCAACCATGAGAAGTTATTTAAGGATGCTAACAGATAGTCCTAGAAAGTGGGATTCCATACCTCTTGAAGAGCTCGTGCATACCATAAAGTCAAGAGAAAGCATCACATTTTAGTCACCCAAGAAGCTGCCTCAGTTTCTTCTTTGTAGCTGCTTTGCTCCTTCTCTCAAGCTCCGGTGGTTCATCTATCCCTTAATTGTTCTTCATTTATTTTATCTTGGCTATGCTGTGTCTCTTTAAAATTCTTATAAATCATACCTTTGATCATACCATTAATTGCATTTCAAAGGTGTTTCCTTTACTTTTCCATTTTAGGACAACCCCTGTAGTGTGAGGTGTGGCTATCATGATGGGTAAAGAGTTTCTTACAAGTATAGATGCCGGCATGCGTCTCTTGCACTAGACAGAGCACAAGTGAAATGCTGATAGAGAAATAGTACTACTGTGCACTAGGAAGAGGGAGACATCCTGCAGTACTACCAGAAAGATGACACAGGACAGTTATTCCCCATTTCATAGCATGTGCTCAAACTGCTTCACTCTGCCAATCTGAGAAGCTAGCATATGAGACTCATCAGAAATTATTTATTTTCAGAATTGAGAAATCTTGAATTATTATAATATAAAAGGATATATCAGAGAGAAATGATCAGACTGTGGTGTTATACTCAGAACTTTGATGATCTTTGAAATGCTTGAATTTTAGCATTTTCTAGAGTAGGTCTACTGCATAGATATTTTGCTACTTATGGATAGCAAATGGAATCTAGTAATGTTTCTGAATAATTAACTGACAAGTTTCATTTATCGCAGGAAGCCAGTGAAGAGGATATTAATATTCAGGATACATAGAACATAAAGCACTGGGATCTTTAATTCATGGGTGAATGAAGACGGAAGCAACATGTTGAACATAACATTTCCCATCTAAAGTGATTTCCGTGTCATATATTATTAAGTTTATACATAACTACAGAGCTCCTGCTCAGCTTTCTGGCCCCATCAGCCTCCAGCTTACCTTTAAATAACACACAAGCATGCCCCTCTGCTTTATGAGAGTTGAAATGGATAAGGTCAGCAGAGAGGGTGTGCCCTACCCCCATCACTGTGATGACCTCATTAAACCAGCTTTGTTGGTGGAAAGAATCTCCCTTTTGAAATCTTAATACTTTTCTGATGAACATATTTGAAATACTGCCGCATTTATATTTAATGCTGCTCAAAGAGGATTTCATGCTTATCCCCACAGTGAAAGGTTCTGTTCTGCCGGATTTGTACCAAAGATAATAATAGGCTTAAATTGTATTGTATTTTAAAAATTCATCAAAGCATTTTCACATCTGTTCTCTCATTTGATTCTTTCTTCAGCCCAGTAAGATGAATTAAGTGTTTCCTAATCCCTGTTTGACATGGGAGGAATTGGGGTTCTGAGTTGTTAGAAGATTTGTCAGAAGACACAGATTAAATGAGTAACAGGCCTAGAAGTTACGTACTAGGACCCCCTTTCCATTTCCAGCTCATCAAGACCGCTTTAGAGCATAAACACTGTTGCACACTAGTGTACATGAGTGCAAACAAAATCCACCCACTGTTGCACACTACTACACATAGGTAGTAAACTAAATCCACCAAGGAGCTTTCTAAAAATACAGTGCTGGAACTGCATACCTGGAGATTCCACCTGAGATCAGATGCAAGGCCTGGTCTGCTCAACATGTTTTACATAGAATTCTGGTTAGTAAGCTCTCCTGGCCAGACCCATTCATGCAATATTGCTCTGGGCATATGCTGTTTTTATATGCTTTATTGTTCTTAATAGATTATTATGTTTCTCAAATTTACTAGCCTTTTTATGTCATAGTTATTATTGAAGTGGTCAAATTTATTGGTCTTTTTTTAAGTCTCACAAAAGTCTTTCTCTAATCTAAATCACCCCCAAAGTACTTCCAGTTAGACAAAAATTCCTTCATTCCTAACAACATTATAAAATCCACAGATAAAAGGAAATATATCCATAAATAATGAAAATGGAAGATATCCTAGATAGCTAATAAATAATAAATTAATGATGCATAATTGTTTTAAACTCTAAAATTGATAAAAAGTGGGAAAATTTGCTTAAAAGTGTGTTTGTAAGAGAAGAAACAGGTCTGGGGAGATGGCTTGGTGATCTAAATGCCTGCCTGGAAAGCACAAGGACCCAAGTTAGATCCCCAGTACCTCATGCTGTGCCAGCCACTGAGACCCGGTGTGCTGGCACATGCCTGTTATCCCAGTGCTGGGGAGGCTGAGACAGGAGGATTGCTATGAGTCATAGCTGTGTAGCAATACCCTGTACCAAATAAATAAATAAATGATTAAAAAATTAAGAAATAGCAAATTTATATAGAATACTATTATTGAGAGAATGTCTTTGGCATTCAAATTGACACTGTTTTTTCAAAAAATACATACTATCTCTGACATATCATATCTCCTCACATATACATAAAGCTTTGAAATATGGATGTTAAAAATGGATACTGCATCATTATTTATAATGGAAATTAGTTCATTTAAGTGATCATGTATAGGCAAATATCTGAATATATTATTATAAATGAATAAAAGTAATTAATGTATGGAAAATAGTAAGCATTATACACATATGATTATATGGTATCAGCTCCAAGTAATTTCCAGGCTAGTAAAATTTAAAACTAAATAAAAAACCATACAAATTATGTTCCTATTTGTGCATAAACATATAAATGTAGAATTATGTACATGTTTGCAAAAAACCAAATATTTCTGTAAGAAAAACCTAGAAATCATTATGCATTTGAAGAAAAGCCTGGGGGCCAGCCTGATAGCTCAGTGGACTAAAGCGCTTGCTGAGGCAGAGCGCAGCAGCCAGGGTTCCATCCCAGGCAGGCCTTGCTGGCCCAGCCACCAGTGTGTGATGAGACTGTGATTGAGATTCGGTGTGGTGGCTGCACCTGTAATCCCAGCACCTGGGAGACTGAACACACGAGAATCACTACAAGTCCCATCTACGTAGTGAGATCCTATAAACCCCACACTCTCTGTCCTAAATACAGGGGGATAAAAAAAGAAAGAAAAGCCTGGAAATTTTGGAAAGAACAGTTAAAATGATATGATTTCATGCCACTTAAGTATTTTATAGATGGTTTGTTAATTTTTAAAACACAAAGCAATTAAAGCAAAGACTTTTATTGGATAAAATAATAACTGGAAAATAGAATAAGCTTTAAACTAACTGTAAAATAGATATTTCTGACTTAGTTTGCATTTTATGAAGTTTAAGTCATTGAAATTATTCATATTTCATAATACCACTGGTGGAAAATGATGCAACAGTCCATCCACTGCTGATGTAACACGTGTACTGATATTTTCCTAAAAGTCAAATACATTTTCATGATGATTCTATCATTTATCTGAAAAATGTCATCACATATTTGGGCAACATCAATAGAGATTTTCTGCCCATAATTCTTTATTCAATTAATTATGAATTTCTATAATATTTCTATACATAGTTTAACAATAAAAAAACTGTTGGAAATACAGACAGAAGTCAAAGACTTTATAGGACTTTTTCCTCCCATATCTGTACATTCCCCTCACATAGTAAGGCTTAGTTACAGTAAAATTTAATCCTAAATTAACAGATATAATCAGTAAAGGAAAATAAAGGTCTTAAAAATCTGTACAGGACTTGGGATGTAGCTCAGCAGCATAAGCGCCTCCCTGGCAAGTGCAAAGTTCTCAGTTCGGTCATCAATACCACAAAAACAAAAACAAATAACAACAGTATAAAGTCTGTGCACTATGTGGTTGTTTCTTTGGACCATTTCTTCTTTTCTCTAGCACTCAGTTACTGCACCATTGAAATGACTGGTTAAAGCAACCCAGTGGTACTGTGGGCAATTATTTACTATTTATTGGCAATGACTGAAGAAATTTGTTCATTGACTCAGGATTAATTTCATCCCAATCTCCAAGCTTGTAAACAAGAGTCTTGTCCAGGTTTCCAAAGTTCCTGTGTCCTTTTAAAGTCTCCTGTGTTTCCAACATGTTAAATTAGATTAATATGTGTTTAAACACATACCCAAACAGTGCATTTTAATTCTTGTAAATACTCGATTAGGTAAAGAAGTGGCTTAGTCTTCACATCCGACTGGAGTCTACTTAGTTTCCTTCCATTGATGACTTATAACACAGCTCGGCCTAGAGAAATTGTTTCATGGTCTCTTCTGACCTAAACCACCTTGTTCCACAGTCAGGGTCCACGCTGTGCGTTTCCCACTGCTTGGACCTCACTGCCCCATGTAGTGGATCAGTAGATTTAGAGAAGAGCAAGTGGAAAACGGATGGGTCAGATTGCAGAAACATTTCAGACAAAAATTTACACTGCTGAGTTTCAGATGCTGGGAGGTGGTGTTACAATGAAGTGCCACGTGAAAGGCTGATAGAGCCAGCCTGCCAGGTTGGGTACTGACACCATCTGCAGTGAGACACTGCCCCTCCCTTTGGGGAGACATAAAGGTGAGCAAGCCAGCAGAGTGTGGGAAGGCATCCATCCTTCAGCAATCTGGCCCCTGCTGTGTGTGTGCCTCGGTGAAATGTCTATCAGCACGCAAATAGGTACTCTTTCAGGAATTTTCTATGTACTTAAAACCTTCAACTGTCAAAGATAAACAGTTAATTATTTTTTACTTTGAGGTTGAAAATTAGTTCATTTCTCCTTCTCCCTTGAAGGAGCTGTAGTAGATTTTCAAAATATAGTAACTATTACTTGCAGAATGAAGTCAAACTCTAATACCATGCTGTCTTTTCTTCAATTATTTATTTAAACATAGTGTGAAGGGATAGTTAGTGCATAAAATGCTTAAATATACAGTGTAAAGAATATCTATCCTAGGTTGAAATAATTTTAATGTTTGAAATATATAAGTTTAAATTCACTTCCTTAAAGGTAAATCATTAAAGATAACAAAATTATTATCTATTAATAATCTCCATGAGTCTGTGAGTAAAATTTGCTATCCACCCTATCTATCTTTGCAATATGTTTCAAATAAACCTACTATGAGTAAATATCAATGTTCTCTTATTTTAAAATATTCAAATTTCATAGTAATATATATTGAAATTTCTGCTTCTATTAATCAAAGGCCCACGAATGTTTTTTCTTTCCCCACAGGCAGAATTTACAGCCATGAGGGAGCAGTACATGCGAGGTGGAGAGGGCTTCGTCATCTGTTACTCTGTCACAGACCGCCAATCATTCCAGGAGGCTGCCAAGTTTAAAGAGCTCATTTTTCAGGTCCGTCACACCTATGAAATTCCCCTGGTGCTGGTGGGTAACAAAATTGACCTGGAACAGTTCCGCCAGGTAAGTGCCAATTTCATCTGTTAGTTTCTGTCCTCCCCCTGAAGATACATGGGACCAAGTATGGCAGTTCTCCAAGGATCACAAGGAGAGCTAGAAAGAATGATGCAAATGATTTTTCTAAGAAATCCATACAGGCCTCTGGCAAAATGTGCACTTCCACCATGTAATCAATTTCACATATGATTTTACTGTCTTTTCCACTCCCCCACACCCTTGGTCCTGAATTACATACGGGCTTTGCTTTGCGTGGTGGAATATAGAAGTGATTCTATGCAACATTTTTTTTTTTTAGTACAAGGTCTACAGGGTCTCTCTATGTCTATTGGACTCATAGTGATTCTCCTGTTTTCAGCCTCCTAAGCTCTGGGATTACAGGCGCGCACCACCAGGCCCAGTGTCAATCACCATCTCAACTCATCCTGGGGATGGGGCCAGCACAGCATGCTTGGGCTTGAGCCCTGACCTCTGGGATCTGCCTAAGCAAACGCTATAGTTCCTTGAGCTATCTAGCCAGACCTTCTATGTAATTTTTGAGTTTGGCTTTTAAAGTTTCTCCAGGATCAGCCTTTCTTATCTAAAACACTCAGTATTAAAATTTGGGCACCTTGGCAAAAATTTCAAGCAATGTATGTGAAAAGCATCATGTAGACAAACAAATCCAATCTTACAGCTTTCCCTGCCAAGTTACCATATGCGTGCAAAGCCATTTTGCATGCGGCAGGACAAGCCAGTCCTCATGGGGCAGAAGTATCTCTCAGTTCAGCCTTATCTAGATTACTGACCTATAGAATCAACAGAACGCAAACTGGAATTGTTTCACATACTATATTTTAGAGTAATTTTTCAAGTGGGAATACATAAAACATGATGCTCCCTAGGCATGATAGACCACGCCTGTAATCCCAGTACTTAGGAAACTAAGGCATGATTATTGTTTGAGTTTGAATTCAGTCTTGGAGTAGAAAGAGTTCAAAGCCAGCCTGGACTACACAGAGAGTATAATGAAACCTTCTTTTAAAAGCCTCCCTATCTTCTAACAGAATTAAAGCAAACCTCTACTCAGGTTGAATTAGAAATCATTATGATACTCTATCTCTTGAAAGCCACTCCTGCTTCACCAGTGATCTTCAGAAGTTCTTTAGTTTCTCCGTATAAATTGTATCCACAGGGCAGGTACCACCCACAATTTAGACTGGGATCACTGTAGCGGAAGTCAACAAGTTTACTATATGGGCAGTCATTACTTGTTGGGCAGTACCTGGTGGGCAAATAATAGTGATTTTCTCCCTGAGAAGTCTACTCAGTGATGATACCTCAGCCACCATGGCTCAGGGACCAAGAAAATCATCCTGATTCCCTTGCTGAGACTCACTTTGGATGACAACACTATTGAAAACCTGCATGCAAATCAAATTTTTACAAATCAAATTCTCTAAATTGAGTTACTGAATTAGAATTTGAGATAGCTCATTTTCATTTTCATTGACCTTGAATTTGAACTGGCTTTTAATAGTTTACATTATTCCACTTTATAACTTCTAACTTCTAACCCATTTAATGCAGTCTGCTAATGAGACCTTTTGTTAAGTTGGGAATCTTGGAAGCAAATAGAATTTTCTTGTATTTTATTTGCTTTATTAATCCTAATTTTACTTTTAATACATTTTATTATTTTAAAAGTAAAATGGTTCTCAAATTTAGCTAGTATTTATACAGTTATTCTTAACAAAGGACCGTATTCCTATAATTTGTTCCAATATATTTTGTTGAGATTTTATATATTTTACTGGGGAATCTAGGAATCCTAAGGTGTCAGGCAACTATTGTACTGGAGGCTACAATATTTTCTGTATTATCTGCTTGTCTCCTCTGCACCTGTTCCATTGGCTTAGTCTTTCTGTTCTCCCAAACATCCTTTAGTATGATATATGTGCCTTTCTATAGGTTATGAATTCAAGTTCATCTCAGCAGTTAAATATAAATCTGTTCTCAGGCACTCTGCCGAAAGCAGGGCTAGGCTTAGAGGCTGTACCTTTCAAATACTCCTTTGAAGAGTTGTAATGTTTTACTTTGCTTGGGGCTTCTAGAAAGAAGCATGAAACAGCACTGTAACCAGTGAACCATTAGTGATCGGAGGGCCAATTTTATTGCAATTCTAAGAATTCCTGAGAAGTAAATCTCTGGTTGATCTCTATTCAGTGACCAAGAAAGCTAGTGAAAGTGAGGACATTAAGGAAATGTTTTCAGTTTAGCTTCTCTCTAGAAGGATCATTCTTTATAATTCAAAAATCTGGTGACATTTGCATTCCCCAGACTCTCCAAGCTCTGTATGCCTGAGCTCGGCTGTAACCCTTGGGATCTCATAGAAGTATGCCCAATGGGAGCCCTAGTCCAGCCTCTATAATGAGAAGGTCTTATTATCTGTGAAGTGAATCACAGGCATCAAAAATGTCACTGGAACAAATACCAAGAATAAGGCATTAGACTAAGTAATTTTTCATATTTGACAAACATTTCTTTAGATAAAGGAAAGTAAACTTGATAGTCACAGAAAGTGCAAACACCATGAAAACATAAATTACATCCTTTGTAAAAATGTTCACTCAGTAATGAAGTGTTGATGTGCAAATTTGGCTTCTGGCTCTGGTGTTTTGATGGAAATAATTATTCTTAAAATTGCAGAGTGATTTCATTTTGCAAAATGATTTTGATTCTCAGTGTGCTTTGATGTTAGAACTGCCATGTGTAGTTGTAAGGCAAGCATATGAAGAAGGGTATTTGAGAAATGAATAAATTGATAGAAAATGACTTTATGAAACTATGGCAGTTAGTGACTAAATTAAGACTAAAACATAGATCACGTGTTCTCTGTTCATTACAGGAATATTTGAAAGATTATGACTCTGTTTCTTTATGTAAAGAAACAAATAAAAACAAAGAAGCTGACATGGGCATGGTTTACAGCTGCAAGCAATTCTATAAGGCTCTCTAGAATACTAAGATTAACTGCCTAACGCCCTGAATGAAACTATGCTTGTGCTTTTGTTCAGTGGTGAGAGATAGAGTATAGGATTATCATTATGCAATCTTCAGTCTACACAGACAGCAGAAAACAGAGTCCTAGTGATTAAAGCTCTTTCTCGGCATATTTGGTAGAGTAGGTACTTGGATCTCTAATTCACTGTGGTGCCTATCACAGCCTTTCAGCCTAAATAAATAAATAAGCAATGAATATGCAGGGACTCTATTTTAATGCATATTTTTTTCAGTCTGGAAATATTTCTTTTGATTATAATGACACCAATGATGTTTTGCAAAGCTATGACCAGCTACTTTACATGTTAACTTACTGAATTCTTCCCACAGATCAGGCTCTTCTCTGATATTTATTCACTTCCAAGTCAATGTGCTCACAGTTCACAGGACTCATGCTGGTTAAAAGACAAAATCCTATGTGTTTCAATTCAGAATCTCACTATGTTGTTCTCTAGGCTTTCCAAGTCTTACTTTGTGATTTTGTTTTGTATCAGGTTCTGGAATTTAACCTTCTCCTCAAAGACTGTGATGTAACCAATATCATTTGACTGCCAAGTAGTTGCAGTAAGGGTCAGAGTGATAATTTGTTGCTGTTCTTGGTAGTGGTGGTGGTGGAAGTCAGCAGTTGGATACCCCAGACAAGCTAGTTAGTGGTACCAGAAATTGAAAAGAAGATTATGAGAGAAAGTAAGATCAAGGAAAAGTTGCTCTGACCAGCTGAGTTGTTTTTTTTTTTTTGTGGAGTACATCCAAAAATTCTTAATTCCTTTCTTAATTCCTAGACAACTTTAGGGCTCTGAGCTTCTGTTATCTTTGTCCCTATGTTTTGTTTCTTGGGCCATCACACTAGGGAGCAGCATAGGAGATTCTTGGGTTTGAAAAACACTGACCAACTGCTTAAAAAATGGTTTATAAATGGAATGAATTCCCAAGATTGAGGAGTTACATCTCAAAAGATTTAACATCAGTCAAAAACAGTAAATTGTTTTATCCTAGTACTGTGACAAACCTCTTACTCTTGAAAGTCTCACCAGACCTTAATACTCACTTTGAGACCTTCAATTTCTACTCCCTTAATCTAGTAACTAAGTGCTGAGTTAGGAATATGAAACATTTGTTCTCTATTCTTTAGAGAGATACTTAATGGACATGATTTAATCCTTTACTGAGAAGGCTGTTCAGACCTGTGAGGATTAGGAACTGCTGCAGTAAAAACTCCATGTAGTTACATCAAAAATCTACTCACTTTTCAAAATGTGACTGCTGTGGAATATAGTGAAGAAGTGAGGACTCAAGAGCTTTCTCCTGAAGAGCTGTTCATAGGCTCATGCCCAAGGCCATATTAAATATCACCATTAAGTACTGAACAATATGACAGCATCTAAAACTCCAGTAGTGTTGAGGAGTACGAGGGATCCATGTGGAAAGACTATTTGATGAAGATACCAATGCACAACTATTCTGTTCAGGTAGAAAAGATCAAATAAGTGGTCGCAGTTACTTTAAGAGCAGAAAAAAAATCTTTAAGGAGAAAAATGCATCTTGGACCTATAATTGTTCACAAGTAGTGCTGAGCATTTAGTGGAGAGTTGGAAGGGCAGCCTGCCTAGTAAGACAGCAAGCAACATCAGAATAATCTCAAATAAAATGCTTGCCTTGAAGATACATTTCATAAAAGATAGCGCACAAGTATGAACCAGGATGTAGTTGATGTTCTGTGATGGGGAACTTAACTGCAAATACTACTTAAACTTTAAAAACAAAAGAGTACCACTACATTATCTTTCATTATCAGTATATTAGATAATTCATAAAAACAAATTTTCTAAATAATGAAGATTTCTATTCTGAGGGGAAAGAGTTATGAAAGTTTACTCATTACTATCAGGATAGGCAGGCAAATTGAACTAAATTTTTTTTTCTTATCAAAGTTTTATTGATAAACATATAGCAATGAGACAGTTTCAAATCAAATCGAAAATACAGTTTCAACAAATAATACACTGCATATATTCTTCTTAGTGGTTCGTTGCTGTACAAGATGCAGACTTGTGATCCTACTTACAAACACCATTAGAACAAATCATTCTATTCATTAAGAGAATGCAACTATATATCTATCCCAACCACTTTGAATACACAGATACAAAAT
>NW_004524579.1:19725208-19744051 GCF_000260255.1 Octodon degus | reverse complement strand
CTGCGCCTGGGCTGGGACTGGTCCCGCTGGCTCAAGGTAGCAGGAATCTCTCCACTCACTCACCGGACCTGGGCTAGGACTGGGTCTGTGGGTTCCAGGAAGTCGGCAGAAATTCCTACTCAGCGGGAGGGGTGGGGAGATACGGCGGAGTGGTGGGGGGCAGCCCGAGGGGGTGGGAGAGGGTCCGGCCCATGCTGCGCCTGAGCTGGGACTGGTCCCGCTGGCGCAGGGTAGCAGGAAGCTCTCCACACACTCACCGGACCTGGGCTAGGACTGTGAACTAAAAATTTTTAGCTGTAGCTATTCTTTCCTCACATATTCTTGATAAGTTATTCTACTTATTAAGCAAATAAGAATATATTAATTCCAATTGAAATGGAAAATAAAGGAAGCATATCACTTTATGCAATGTATTCAAATGTGGTCGGATTTAGAAGTAAAGCTAAACTTAAATCAGCAGTTTTCTCTCTTTTTCCCTCTCAGACACATAAAACCTATGCATAAAATATATGAACTATATATAGACTATACTTCTGATATGGTACTGGGGATTGAACTCAGGACCTCATGCTTTCCAGGCAGGTGC
Organism: Octodon degus; assembly: GCF_000260255.1. Classification (NCBI taxonomy): domain Eukaryota; kingdom Metazoa; phylum Chordata; class Mammalia; order Rodentia; family Octodontidae; genus Octodon; species Octodon degus. Next base: position 19,743,465 of record NW_004524579.1, on the reverse strand, counting down.
ATGTGCTGCAGAGCCATATCCCCAGCCCTATATGTTTCTGATATATAAATATAAGCCACTGCTTTTCCATTCCATTTACTTATCAAACATTTAAATATCTAGATAGATAGATAGATAGATAGATAGATAGATATCCTTTTGTGACATATTAAAGCATTATTTTTTCATTTAATTCATTTACAAATACTTAATCACTTGATGGCAGCAGGCATTCTTTTAGAATCAGTCTTTTATAATGTGTGTGTTCAAGAAAGAGCAAAACAAATTAAACCTCTGAGAATGTCAAATTACAGTGGAGAAGACAGATCAGAAACTATGAGTATGTATTGTACCTGTACATATGAAGTGCATAATATGAAAATAATGTTAGGACTAAAAATACACACACACACACACACACACACACACACACACACACACCTTCTGGTAGGGAGATGAGTAAGGAAAAAAAGTGGGAAAAGAGAGTGGATAGTTGAGTAGGTGAGAGAGAAACCTAGGGTCACGCAATTGTTATGGTCTTTTAAGTGTCATTGGGTAGAAGCCTAGAGTTCAGGGAAGATTTGGGAGAAATGATCCAGAAAGATGCAGGATGATTTGTAAAGTTTTCAAAGTGTGACTTAGTTCAGAATTCCTCCCCTAGCCATGAAGGTCACCATGGCTCAGATGAATGCAACATTCGATTATATAGTGACTTGAAAAGACGATGGTAAGAGAACTTTTGCATGTAGAGAGCCAGTTTTTCCAGCACGATTTGATAAAGAGGCTATCTTTCTTCCAGTAAGCATATTTGGCCACTTTGTCAAAGATAAGGTGGCTGAGTGTGTTTGTAGAGGCTTCTGTGTCTTCTAATCTACTCCATTGATCCTCAGGTCTATTTTGTTGCCAGTACCATGCTGATTTTATCACAGTAGCTTTGTAGTATAATTTTAAGTCAGGAATTGTATTGCCTCCTGCCTTGTTTTTGTTGCCCAAGATAGCCTTTGCTATTTTAGGTCTTTTCTGATTCCAAATAAATTTTAGGAATGATTTATCTAGGTCTGTGAGGACTATTGGACTATATTGGGATATTTTGCTGAATTCATGTACCTACAGTATTTAAATGTCAATGGAATACCCTTCTCTGACAAAACTAACCAAAAAAGGGGGATACAAAGGAGCTATCTTGTATCTGTATATGCAAAGTAGTTAGGATAGACATACAGCTCCATTATCTTAAATCAATGAATAGAGGTTTGTTCTGATAATGTTTGAGACAGGATATCATGTCTGCATCTTGTACAATGAATAACCACTAAGACAACAATACGGAATGTATTAATTATTGAAAATGTGTTAATAATCAGTTGTAAAACTCTCTCATTGCTATTTGGTTCTCAATAAAAAGATATAAAAAAAGAAAACTTTTGCTATGTGAGAAAAAGAAGTGTCCAAAAATCTTGAGCAGAGTTGTGGCATGGGTAGATTTTCATCACATAAGTTTAGCTATTGAATAAGGCAACAAAGATACAGGAAAACTAGTTATAAGATTGCACTGTCACGATGGGAAATGATGGACGCTCAGGTGAAAACAACAGCAGAATGCACATTGCATGCTACACCCTAACTGGATGGCAAGTGACAAAATATGTGATGTTCAGAGAGACTTTATAATAAGGGCAAACTGCTGCATTCCCCAGTGGTACCTGGTCATCAATGCATTATCACTCAGCAGAGTGCATCTGTGATGGAGTTGTCAAGACCCAGTTAAGATATATTCTTATGACTTACATTTCAAAACAAAGAATAGACTATGGCCAAAAGGATGAGATGGTCCAGAGATTTGCATCTTTACTCAATTACTTTGTCACTGCAAATAATGGTGACCAGCACAAGATGTGCACCTAAGTTCTTTTTAAATATTTCCTGTCCAGCATAATGGAGAATATAGTTAGTATAAATCTTCCTGTGTCAAAGCTTCAAGGTCAGCCTTAGCTACAGAAAGATTACAGACTTTAGATCATATCAACTTGGAGAAACCCATTTCTAGTGAAGTATAGAATAAATATCCACCCATTTTAGCCCAATGTGCAACATTCTGATTGATAAACCCTTCTCTGTGCCCCTCTCCTTCCTCTACCCACTACTCCCATGGGAGAAACACTATTAGACTTGCATTAATGTTCAACTTATCCATCTGTGCATTCTGTCCTCTGAGACTTTTTTCTGCTAGATTTGATGAAATAATATAAGTAAATTATCTAGCATGGTGCTTGGTATAAAATATAGACTTAATAAATTCTAATTACTATCATCTGCATACCTCATTTATTGTTTCTTATCTGACACTACAGCTTGGATTTGAAATATCTTACAAAACCCATGTGGATGGCTTGGTTGCCAGTCTGCAGTACTGGTAGTAAGTGGTGAAATCTTTCAGAAGTATGGCCTAAAGGAAATTAGGTCATGAGGAGTGTGAAATAGATCTAAGAACCCTGATGTTTGTCTTTACTCTTTGCTTCCCAATTGCTGTGATGTTGTAGCAGAATATGTCTCCTGCCCCCAGACAGTATACTTCAGTTTGGTAGTTGCCAGGTTATAATTATGGTAACAGTTCCTGATGATTTATTAGAAATAGCTTGTCACTGTGATAAACAGCTGGTTGCTATGATGTTTATTGTAAGAACTGATCCCCAACTGACAAGCCATTCTGTCTCTATTCTTCCTTCTTCTTATCTTATGTAGGCTCTAAAGCACCAGAGATTAGGGCCTGATATTATGGGAATGATACCATTTAGTGTCTTTCGACATAAAATAAATCTGCCTCCAAATCCTAGGTATTGTTTCAGTATGTTTGCTCGTCATTGCTTCTGGTACCTCTGCTGGGAAGACTGACCATGCTAATTTCTTCACCAGTAATGATCCTTTCATAGAACAAGAACCTCTCCACGTTCTTCTGGGAACTTCCTTCAGATTTCTTGAGTCTCCTCAGGGGTCTGCAGGAAGTTTACCGGCTTCCTGCTAGAATAACTCACATTGGACTCCAAAGGGAGGAGGATGCAATTTATCTGCCTGGCTGGCTGGCTGGCTGATTCTTGTAAGACCTCTGGAGGCACACCAGGTAGTCTTCTGCCAGTCCTCTTCAGCTTAAGCAGGAGAGTCTGATCAACTCTCATTAGTCAGAACCACCCTTAAGGGAAAGGGCTTGGAATGTTTGATCTCTCAGTGCCTGTTAAATGAATGTGTGAGTGAGTGGAATGGATAGCACAAGCAATAGGCTGCTTGGTCTGTGCACCAAGACTCAAAAGCACTGGTTTTGGTGGCTGATTGGGCCCTCACCTGAATTTATATGGGGATCTCCATATGGCATAATGGAGGCCTTGCATGCCTCCTCCTAGCTAAATTTCACCTAAGTCCCCAAAAGTGGCAGAACCAAGTGAACATATGAGTGCGCTTTCTCTCTCTCTCTCTCTCTCTCTCTTTCTGTCTCTCTCTCTCTGTCTCTCTCTTTCTGGAACTCTCTCTCTCTGGAGCTCTCTCTGAAGCTCTCTGGAGCTTTTACCCTTTGCTTGTTATGCCATTGTCAAGTTAACACAACACATATGTAGGAAGTCGGAGATGTGAACTAATTCATTAAACCCCTTTTCTCTGACTGGGGGAGAGGGATATTTTGAGATTATGGATTTAAAAATAACCAAACTGTTCAAAGGAGAAGAGAACCCCTCTTCCTGAGAATTCCTTCTTGGAAACCTCATCAGCACCTACAGTTCCTCCCAATACTGTTGCTTTACTCCCTGCTCCCAATGCATCTACTTCCACCCTACTGGACAGTTCCAGCTTGCAATTGCCTGGATTCAGCCACAGAAGTCTCCATCCAGAGCCACCTTCTATCCTGGTCAGATGGTATCATCTAATACTCACTTGAGATGAATGTCAGCAATTCCTTCTGAGTGCACATTTTGACTAAGGAAAAATTGAACTGTCAGCCCTGACAAACGAGTTGCCATGGCCTTTCCCAAAGGTCATCCTGCCTAGAAACTTAAAATCAGTCATGCACTTCTCAAAGACATCAAAAAGAGGGAACAAAAAGACCTCATCTTTATGTCAAAAACTGTAATTGTTACCCAGAAACTTGACATAAGGATTATAGACACTAAAACTTAAATGTCTCTCAACTTAAAAGATAAGGACATCTCACCCAACCACAGTTACTGTCTGGGAAGAGACCTCCTCTTTAAGTTAAAGGCACTAAGCTAGTCAGCCTCTCAATCATTTAACCCTGCTTGTAGAATTTTTATTGTTCCTTGAGGAAGATGCCATTTGCATCAGCCTGAGACAGATAACCACAATACTGAAGTTCTAGAAACTCTCATCTCAGAGGTATGAGCTAAAGACTTGCCTCCTGGCCTGGCAATCAACCATGCCACTTTACTATGAGCCCACTGCTACCAGATGCCATGAGAGGCACAAGCAAGCATCCAGCCACACACCAGCCTGATGCACTGTTCATTGCCTTAGGCATGACTTCTGTGCCATCAACAACGCAGCCATCACCTTGCATTCTGTGGTTCCCAACCTATGCGTGTTTCTTTGGACTGCTACTCTACTGCTACAGGGGTTTGGCATCTCTTCCACTATTTCCACAGAGGCCCTAGTAACAGATTTGGCCAAGTTCCCATCACGTTCTCTCTGGGATGTTTTGTTTCTCTGTACCTTCTAGATCTGCAATAAATGGAAGCAATCAACTGTCACAAGAGTTTGAGAAATCTCCCGGTATTTGTGGGGAGGCTGTAGCAATAGGCTTGGCCGAGTTCTCATCATCTTTCTCTGGGGAAGCCTATTTCCCTGCCCCTTCCTACTCCACAATTACCCTGAGCCCTGAGATTGGGCCATTAGCCACCTGCCTCTGATTGTGCCATCCCAGGACACCCCTCCACGTGCATCAAACAGTATCCTGTGACAGAAGAAACTCAAATAGAAATTCAACCATGAATCCAGAAGTTTCAAAACTGCAAAGTGTTTGTAGACTGTCAAACTCCTGGAATACATCTCCCCTGCCTGTTGAGCCAGTTAAGAGTAAGAAGCTGCCAATGCCACGGTGATTGCTAAGGCTTGACTTCCCCCTTTGCCTTTGTACTCTAATATTCACTGTCCTGATCAAGATAGATGACAAACTCTCTTTAGGCCAAGACCTGCCTGTCCAGATGCTGTGTGCTACTCTAGAACTCCAGAGGCCTAAGCCCATGCCCTGGAATTGATTGACTGAAGTATCAGCCCTGTCACAATAACTTTACCCAGTACTTTTGGAAGATCTATCTTAATCAGAACCAGACCTGTTTGGTCTATATGTTCTGCAAGCTCAAGACACAGCACTAAACCCACCCCCCTTCAGCTAGCTCAGGCTTCAGCATCTGACCTCCACCTGGCATGACTGAGTGCTTGTCTGTGCCTACTCAGGCTGGCTAAGACAACAGAAGTTTATAGGGTCCTGCTGTGAGAAATCTTCCCTAGACATTGCCCACCCTTGATTCCTGGCAATGATAAGGGGCTTGCACTTATAGAAGAGATAGTTCAAATATAGATAGAGCTATTAAAGATTAAATAAAAACCACATGCAACTCACAGGCAAAAAGCTCTAAAAAGTTGAGAAAATAAAATATAACTCTATAGGAACAGTTTGTAATTAGAGCCACAAAATTTTAGCTAAAAAATAAAAAAAGAATTAGCTAAAAGTTCAGCTATATCTGTAGGCACAACTGCCCATACATATAACCCAGGCACATAGTAACTACCTCTACAAGTTCCAGAAATCCAGCATTAGATCCACAATTCCAGCATTCTGGAGAATTGACCTGGGCTGCACGGCTCCTCTTGGGCTCACTCTGAAGAGGCAATGAACTGAAAGCCCTGCTGTGGTCACCCTGGATGCTGATGAGTCCATGCATGACTCAAGCCTGAGGATACTGTTCACAGGATTGTTCCACACCTTGATGAATTACTACACTTGATTTTTGTGCCTTTTTAGGCTGCTTACTCAGTCCTTGTTTTGTGTTAGTTTTATGGATGATTGTACTGAGAGAATAAAAATTAACCAGTAAGGCCCTTAGAAATGACTAAGTTTGATGAATATCCAAGGGACATTAAACACCCTCCTGGATCAGATTAACTCCTTCACTCCCTTGTCAAAGTCAAGTTAAGGAGAAACCCTATGATAAGGAAAACAAACCACAAACTGTTGGTGAGAATTTTCAGTCCTGAGGACATTCATTAGAGACAATCCTAGGACTACTGACAACCTCATCTTTATTGATTTTAGTTAGGAATTGTTTCAGAAGATCAGACGTACCATGCCCAACAAGGATTTTCTGGGCAAACTAAAAGGGAAGAAATGTCACAGAAAATGGCCCTCCAACCATAATATTTCAGCCTATTAGTTGCACAAGAAATAGTTCTGGTTGCAATTACTGTTAGTTTCTTAGAAACAGCTGGTCACTATGAAGCACAGCTGGTCACAATGATGCACATTGTATGAGTCAATCCCCAATTGACAAGCCACTCGGCCTCTATGCTTCCTGGTTGCTTATTTCATATAATTCCTAGGCCATCAGAGATCAGGGTCTGATATCTTGGGAATGATCCTGATCAGTGCCCATCCACACAAAATAAATCTGCCTCCAAATCCTGTCAATGGCTGTCATTTTGGTGTCTCTGCTTGCCCTTGTGATGAGAACAGACCTCTTCTGCCGTGGCTTCTGCTGTGATGTACTGTGTAGAGCAGGCCCAAAGGAACAGAGAGAAGAGACGATACACAGAAATCTCTGAAGCTGGGAGTTGACTAACACACCTGGACTGCTGAGAGTCTGTGGATTATTGTTGTTGTTCCAATGGGATAATTTAAAAGTCAGAAACCAGTTATTAAGTTGTATTAGGACTGTGCAATGAAGAAGATTAATTAAATCTGGCTGAAGGCCTAAGAAACTTCTGACAATGAAAGCTGTGGTGCAGATTAAGAAAAACCACTCTGGAGAGTAATTTTCTAATTTTCAGGATTGAAATATAGAGCAGAAATACTATAAAATATAAAGTAACCAAGTGTTATGGTTGTAAAATCTTTTTATTTTATTATTTTAAAAAAGTATACTTAGCACAATTATAGTCCTTTAAAATTTATATAAAATTGATTTAAAGTACTCTAGAGTACTAACTTTCACTATAGTTGTAAGCATTTTTGATAAGAATATGTGTGTATGTGTTAGGTGAGCATTTAACTGCTCTCTGAAGGTACTCTGCAGCACACCTCTCCAAGCATACCTTCCCATTCCAATAGTATTCTTGTGTGTAGTCTTACATAAGAGTAACCTGAGGTCCTACTAAGACTTTCTTGCTCCTTGCTATTAGTTGTGAACTAAGTGAAACTGGGAAATCTGCAGATAGACAGGGAACACATAAAACGATAATTGTTCATTACAAAAAAGTTGAGCCATAGAATAGTAGGACAAGGATGGGCTCTGTGGAAGTTGATAGGTCGTATCAACTTGGCAGTGCCAGGCATGGGGGCTTCCCAACCCTGCAGTCAGGCAAGGGCAAGGCCCAACCTGAGGTGTGATTGGTTCCACCATGGGGCCATGGGCCACCCCAGAGTGAAACATAACATGGAAATCATCTGAGATGAAACCTCTCATCTCCAAATGTGGTCGATAAACCACATTTGAATCCCCTCTGATCTTTGCTTTCTGCTCAGGTTCTGTCCTAGTTACTTTTCATTCATTGTTGGGACAAATACCCAACACTCAAAATGAAGGAAGGAAAAGTTTATTTAGCTTATAGTTTGTGTAGGTTTCAGTTCATACTCAGCTGGCTCCAGTGCAAAGGATAGCAGTTCATGGCGGCAGAAAACAATGAAGAGCAGAGGAGGAGCAGCAGCTGTGGCGTCTATCAAGCCTCTAAAGACTGGCGCTCTTCCTAGGATCATAGCAAAGATCATAGCTCCTCCGAAGACTGGAACTTCTCCAAGGAAGCCGGGCAGGGCAGCCAGGAAACCTTTCTTAACTTCTTTATATACACTCATGCTGAGTCACTCTGGGGTGGCCCATGGCTCTATGATAGAACCAGTCACACCTCATGTTGGGTCTTGCCCTTGCCTGCCTGCAGGGTAGGGAAGCCCCCATGTCCAGGACTGCCAAGTTGACATGACCTATCAACTTCCACAGAGCCCATCCTTGTCCTACTAAGACAAAAACTTTGGGATTAGGGCTCAGCAATTTGAGCTACTTTTTTGGGTGATTCTTAAGCATCCTAAAAACACAGAACTAGTCAACTAGAATATAATGAAAGGGCCTGCTATGGTTTACGTCTAGTTGTCCCCCCATGTAGGTCATGGGGCAGATTCAGCTGGAGGAGCAGCAAGTGGCTTGAGGAGTGGGGCCAGAGGACCAGAGCGGAGCTTGAGGGGAGGGGCAGAGAGGTGTGAACGCTTAAACTGACAGCCCGCACTGTCCTCCCCTCACCAGCCATTGGACTCCCTTGGAGATATGGAAGGGTGGTCCTAGACAAGGCAGCATCCCACCCTCTCCTTCAGACCCTGTAGAGTGGGGGCAGAGTCTTGAAACCTCCAGTTACTGTGAGCTAAATAAACCTTTCCTTCCCTCATTTTGAGTGTCGGCTATTTGTCCCTGCAATGAGAGAAGAGTAAGACAGGGCCTTACATTAATTTGGAGTTTGAGACACTAAAAGAAAAATCCTAAAACCTGTAATTGCCAAATGAAACATTTGAGATGAAAAAGAAAGAAAAAACACATATACCCAGCTTTTAAATATAAAAGTTATTATTGATCATAAAATTAATGCTTACATCAAAACAACATCGGTAAAAGTATTATGGATAGAAATATTTTCTTCTTCAATTCATCGTAAAATTTAACTATTGTGGTTTAAATCACAAACCTATAATAAATGATTTTTCCATTTAGCAGTTTGATTGGAACACAGATTTTCTACTCAGAGTACTCCTTATTTAAAAGAATGTGTTATAATGAATTGTTTGGTTTACACAGATGCTGCAGACATTTGGAAAATTGACAAGTCACTAAAGGTTTATATGAGTAAGCTTATTCCTTTAGACAGGGAAAGAGAGGTGGAGAGAGAGAGAGAGAGAGAGAGAGAGAGAGAGAGAGAGAGAGAGAGAGAGAGAGGAAACTATTTGGAGAATCAGATTGGGTTTTTGCAAGGAAATCCAAGATTACACAAATAATGTTCTAATGACTTATTAAATCAATCACTTAAGAAATCTGTTCAAAAGCAAACAAATAAGCAGTAGATGAAGTTTTACATTTTCTTGTATCCTATCTCAGATTTCCATTCTGCTTTGCAACAAGTATCCTGGGCTGCTCAACCTGTGACATTGGTGAATATTTTCTCACACCCAAGCAGTCAGGCCCCTGGCTGTTCCCAGTATCTCTCTCTGTGTGGTGCTATGTGCACATTAGACACAAGGTAATCCTAGAAATCCAAACCAATGACATCAATAGGTTGAATAAAAGTCTTAAAAATAAACATTTCTTTTTGTATACTGGGAGCTGTTTCTCATTTCCTTCAAGCATTATTAAAAAAAAATTCAGTTTTGTTTTTGATTTTTTCTTCCTATTTTTGGAGTCTTAACTCAAGCCCTTCTCATTGTGTAACATTTCACCTTTCGTGTGTGTGTGTGTGTGTGTGTGTGTGTGTGTGTGTGTGTGTGTGTTTAAGATAAGTTATTACCAAACTTCTACATTTCCGAGGTTGTACTGAAGCTTGTCATGTCTCTGCCTCACCTTCCAAGACTGCTGTAATGTGTATCACAATGCCTGGCTTGCATAATCCATTTTATGATATTCTTTCTAAATAATTAAAAATGCACAAAGAGTTTCAGGCCATTTCATAAGGAAGATTCATGACTCCTTCTCTTGGCACCCCCCATGTGAACATCCACAATTATAGGATACTACTTAAAAGAAGAAATTAACATTGATTCAAGCTGTCACTCTTTTTCAAAGTTTTCAGGCTATCATGTACTCATCAATTTGTGTGTGTGTACGAATCTGTGTCCTCCTATCATCTATGCTGATTATGAAACTCCTACTGCAGGTGACATACTCAGCTGTGCTATTAACGTAGCACTCTCAAGTGTACTTTTTAAATAACACCTGACCCTCTCCAATCCATTGTCTAATTTTAGACACCACTAATTCCCTAGATCCTTCCCCATCTCTCTAAATTTTTGGTTTTTAAATAAAGAAAATGACTTACTACCCATTCTCTTAATACTAACTTCATTCATTCAGTATTATTTTTGAAGTATACCCAAAATTTTGTGTTTATCATTAATATATTTGACATTGTTCCTTAACAGTATTATGATGCAAATGTATCCTACTAGGCTTATCCATCTATCTTTTTATTTGAAAATTTCTTCTTTCTGATTTGTGAAATTGTAGTTTGCTATTTTGTTTTTGAATACTTAAAATGAATATGTAGCACCTTTATTTAAATCTACTTTACCTCACTGATTTATTTATTTACAATTACAGTTATCCTGCTTTGGAAGAGCTTAGCTGTTTAACTTTATGAAAATTTGTACTTACTGTGTTTTATTGTTTAACTGAACATATTCTCTAATTTCAATTTTGATTTCTTTTTGAAGATGTCAATTTTTATAAATGTATTTTATATGTTTATGAGCATGTGGCAAATTATTATTTATCCCCTGTTACTTATTTCCTTATTTTCTAACATCTTAAAAGAATACACTCTACATAACATTAATAATTTACCATATTTCATCAAATTACAAATCACATTCCATTTTTTCGGTTGCCCACTGATTAAGTTAAAGTTAGATAAACAGGCTGGGGAGATGGTTCAGTAGAATAAGTGCTTGCCTGGCAAGTGCAAGGATCTGAGTTCAATCCCTGGTTCCACAAAAAGAAAAAGAAAAAAAAAGTTAGATAAATGTTTATCTCTTACTTTGAAGTCGTTCATTGCCTCATTTCATGTGCCATAAATCACCACATGTGACATCTTTGTCTCTCTCTCTCCTTCTTCCCACTACTTCTGATTTTTCTCCTCTGTATCTGTCTCCGTCTCTCTGTCTCTGTCTCTGTCTTTCTCTCCTCAACACCCACCCCTTTTGATATTTGCTACTATCTGTGATGCATATTAAGTTACTGCACCTTTTTTGTCCAGAGTTTGAATACTGTTAGATATTATCTGTTCAAATGTTGCTTTTACTTCATTCTTTATGCTCCTTCTTGGATTCAAATTAGAACTATATTAAGCATACTAATAATTTCTAAATTGCATTTAAACCCTTTGTCTATTTTCTATCATTTTATGTATTTGAGCTTTATTCTATTCCTTTTCTTCTGAACTTTCTTCTTACATAGTATATGTTTCTCCCTTCATACTTATTGTGCTTTAAATTTACCCAATGAATTCTTCATTTCAGTGGCTCTATGTTTTTAATTCTAAAAATTCTAATTTCTCTGTTTCCTCATGTTTTTAAAAATTGCAATCTTTTACTTTCTCACAATACTAAAGATAATTAATGAAACTTATGATACCTTTTTAAGATTTCACTTAGTATCACAACCTTTGTTTAGTAAAAAATTTTCTTGTTTTTGTGAAATAAGAAATTTAATGAATTTTTCAATTTGATTAAAAAAATTACATCAGCCATTATGAAATTTAATGAATTTTTCAATTTGATAAAAAAATTACATCATCCATTATGACTTCTAAGGATTACTCCTCAAAAGTACCAAGGAGACTAAACTTCCCCTCTCTCTCTAATTCAGTCAAAAGCAGAGACGATGGGAAGCCAGAGAGCAGATGCGGCAGGGTCCCACGGATTTCTTCTTTGTAGCACGCGGATGTTTGGATCCCAGCCTTCTTTCAGGAGGGGTTACTTTTCAGTAAGCTCTCATTTTGGCAGACTCTGAGCTACCATTTTCTTGACACTTCTGTGAGGATAAGGGCTCTTCTGAGTTTCTGAGCAGCAGGGTTTGTGCCTGTGCTGGCACAGCGGCTCCATTCTGGTTCGCATTTTGTACTTTCCTTTTGTCTTTTGTCTCTCAGATTCTTCAGTCTTATTAACTCCTAATACATTCAACTAGATTACTGTGTGTCCTTCCAGTACAAAATGTCCTAATACAAAATATGGTACTAATTTGTAATAGGAGGGAGTTGTTCAAAATTATCTGCTGGCCAGTATCAGAAGTGGAACTCACCCCCAAAATTTAATGACATACTTTATCCTTGTCCAGATTACTCTGCTAAATTGGTTATAGAGCTTGTAGGGCTTGCCTGCACAGTTAACTATTCCAAATTGAAAGTGAATTAATTTACATGCAATTAGTATGATTGGACTTTAAGTATATTTTTAAAAAGATCTGTGAGTTGGTTGACCCAGATCTTAACCTCTGACAACCTGCTATTCTGGAAGAATCAGAAATACATCCATTCAGACTGTAGAAGGAATTATGAATGTAGTGACCACTTTTAATATGGTTTAAGAGGAAGGTTTGCCAGTAAATTACATATAGGTTATGTCATACTTGTCCTAGATTTTCCTCAGACAAAACATTCTCAGTGAGTATTGTGCCTTGAATTTTGTGGAGTTATTTTTCCAAATGCATGTTCAGTAATTCATAAGATCTCATCCCTCAAGCTCAACTCCACAGAGAGTCTGCAGATTAATTGCCAAAGCCCCTTCCCATCTATGTATGAGCCTGGTCCACCTCTGCCATGCTATTTCCCACTTCCTGTTCTTTGCAATTTTCCATTATCAGTACAATAAATATATTTTGTTCATTGACCATTGTGCATAGATAGGTCTTTGTATTAGCTTTCCCATTACTGGGATACAACACCCAGCACCCATATACTAAATGAGGACAGATTGAATTAGGCTCCAGCAAGTAAAAGCCATTGCAGAAGGGAGTGGCAGGCACATAAGCTCAGAGCATGGCAGCTGAAAAGCAAAACAGGAAACAGCACTGAAGACAGAAGTGAACAGATTCAGGCAGAGGCTTAATGGCCATGCTTCTGGGACTCACCCAGACACGGCTGATCCCAGGCAGCAAGGGATAAGTTGGGGTGTTTCATTAGCCCTCTACATGGCTCTCAAGCCAGTCAGGGTGAGCACTAAGCTTAACCTCACAATGCTCTTACTGTGACCTCCACTATGTTCAGTATTTTGGTTCTTTCTTTCTTTCTTTCTTTCTTTCTTTCTTTCTTTCTTTCTTTCTTTCTTTCTTTCTTTTTCTTCCTTCCTTCCTTCCTTCCTTCCTTCCTTCCTTCCTTTCTCTTTTTTTTCTTTCTTTTGTTTTTTTCTTTTTGTATTTTAGGGAAGGGTTTACAGGTTGTTCAGGGTCTCACTACTAGATAGGACTCATAGTGATCCGCCTGTTTACAGCCTCCCAAGAGCTGGGATTACAGGCGTGCGCCACCTCTCCCAGTCTCAGTTGTCCTCTCAGCACCCCCTGGGGTCAGGGCCAGCATGGCAGCACATTGATTCTTTCATGCTGCATTCATGTGTTTGTACATCTGCCTACACAATTAGCTGTGCACTCAGCTAAGGGAGGAGAAATGCTACGCGATGTCAGAAAAAGTCTTATTCACGATGACATCATTAAAAACAAGAATAAAAGAAGAGACAAATTTTGCATTTCAAAATGCAAATCTCAATACATAAAAGTTTTGGAAAACAAAGATTTCTTCCAAGAGTCAGTGGTTAAAATGAAAAGACTTCTGGTGGAAGATATGAAGAAACAGTTCTATTAATTTAAATCTGCTATAATAAAAAATTATTTATTGTTTACAAATATAAATTTCTCTTTTTCTCTATAAGATTGTATTTTCAGTTTTGCTAAAGCCAATTTCATATCAGTTTTTCTTTTTAAAAATGTATTGACAGCGCTATTAGTAAACCACCTATTTTTCAGTTCTTATGAAGTTTCTGTTTTAAAACCTGTCTTTCAAAAATACTTACAAAATGGTGAAAGATCACTAAAGCATTCATAGTGAAGTTTTCAAATAAACCACATTAATACCCACATTTTTATGGAATAATAACAGCATTACCATCATAGATACATATTTCATACCAAGAATTGAACTCAGCACCTCATGCTTCAGAGGCAGACACTGAGCTATCTCCCTGATGTGTAGAATTTGATTTTATTAAAATTAGTTCATATCAATTTTATTACATACAAACCCTGATTTTAATACAGGTACAGTCTCCCTTATCCACAATACTTGGGACCAACCAGCTGTGGAGATACTCACCTTCTTATCTCAGTGTTGCTAAGCCTGCGGCGGAAGACTGCAGCCAGCTTGAGGCCTGCGTGGGCTACCACATAGTGAGTGGTAGACCAGCCTGCACTGCATAGGGAGACTCTACCTCACCAACCACAATGCAATTTTGGAGTACATACATAATACTTCTGCATGAAATTAGCAAAATCCTGTCTCAAAATAAACAACTTAAAAAGTTACACCAAGAATGTAGCTTAGTAGAAGGACCTGGGTTCAATCACCACTACAAAAAAAAAAAAAAAAAAAATCATATTTCTATTTTGTGGTGACATAGTAGATTCTTAATATCTCTAATCCAAAAATTCAAAATGCTCTAAAATCCAAAACTTGAGGGCTGGCCTGATAGCTCAGCAGACTAAAGTGCCTGCTTAGGCAGAGCACAGTGTCCAAGGTTTGCTCCCCAGTGTGCCATGCTGGCCCCGCCCCTGGGACACACTGAGAGGACAATTGAGACTTGGTGTTGTGACACACACCTGCAATCCCAGCGCTTTGGGAGGCTGAAAACAGAAGAATCCCTATGAGTCTGATCTACACAGTGAGACATGTACACCTTGTAGACCCTGCCCTAAATACAGAAAAAAATCAAATCAAATCAAACAAAATCAAATCCAAAACTTTGAGCACCAACATGATGGTTCAGGTGGAAAATGTCACACCATGCAAATATGACTCGTAATGGTTACTGCATCCAACTGCCTTCTGGGTACATACACAGGTATATAAGAAAATCTTTTCCTTTTAATCCTATCATTTTTATGATGTCTTAGATTGCAATTGCCTTACAGTAGATACTATCAATATCACAAATGTATATCCTATACACTAATAAAACATAACTACCTGAAAATAATATGTAGTGTTCTGCCTATCATAATAGTTGAATAAATTTAATATATCATTCAATTACAAATACATGTATTTTCCTATATACAGGCATGCAATTAAGTTATACAGGTATAGTGGTATACCTATATAAGGTATATAGGTATGTCTACACACATGAAACTTGTTCCTTCTGTTCCAATGTTATGAACTTGGTAGCCATAATAATATATACAAATGTATCTCATTAATTTTAATCTCACAATAATATTTCAAAAAATAGAAATCTCTGGAACCATCATAAAGTGCTTTAAGTTATTTTAAATTATTAGCTATGTTACCAGGTACAGTTCTATGCATGTACTTTTATGTCTCCTCAAACAAGTACCTGAGCTTCCTCATTTACACGACTTTGATGCAAAATTGAATGTGGTGTAGCCATTTGGATTTTCAATTTTATGAAATATTAATAAATAGCTTTTCAGAAGAACTGCACCAATTTGCACACTCTCTGAATACATAAAAATTATTTTATTAAGGGCCAGTGAGATAGCTCAATGGACTAAGTGCCTGTTTAGTTAAGCACAAGGACCATGGATCGATCCATGGCACCACATGCCATGACTGCCGTACCCCCAGGTGTGTTAAACTGGCCACTGAGACTAGGCCTGCTTGCACATGCCTGTAAACCCTGCACTGGGAAGTCTGAAAACAGGAGGATGACTATGAGTTGGAGCTGCATAGTGATACCCTGTAACAAACAAATACATTATTAGATTTTTCTATATCTAGATTATTAGATATCTCTTTATCTATCTATATGTCTATCTCTCTATATTAGATATCCTAATTGTTTTCCTTTCATATTTTTTCTATTCTAACAAGTGTGAACTTTTATTTCAGTATTTTAATTTTTTACTGTCCATCAGTAAGGTTGAGTACTTTTTCATGCAACTCTGATGTCCATTGGAGTTGGATATTCACAAAATATGACAGTGTTTTAATTCATTTATTGGCTTTATTTATTGAGTCATTCATTCACTAATTTATTCAGTGCTGGGGATCCAGGACCTTTTCACTAAATCACTAAGCTGGTGAGTTGGGTTGCAAAATTTTCATTCACTTCTTCAGTCTCCCAGAAAGCAGGAATTACTGTTTGTGCCACCAAATCAAGGTAGTTGCCTTTTGAATGTGAATTATAGGAGTTTCTTCTATACTCTAATCTTTGTTATTTATATCATATATTTTCTACCAGCCTATTACTTTTTTCTTTACCTTATTACATAAGTTCATTTGAATGCTATATTTTCTTATTTGCTCAAAAATTCATCTTCAGCAAGAGAGGATGCTTCTGGTACAGTCTGGCATAACATAGCACACCTACTGTTAAACTAGAAAATGCCCTCAGTCACTTCAGGCCACAGGCTTCTTTCCGATTCCAGTGCCCACTTGTGCCCCCCATCTTTCATGCCCATCATAGGGATACTGTTCAAAACCATAAAGTCCAGCAGTTATGGATTAAGACCTTGCACTGCAAAGACCTGTAGAATTCAGTCCAATGTTTCCATCAGCTTCAATTCCGATTAGTGCTATTACTTCACATACTATTAAGGGTTTTAAAGGTCCACCTTGGTTGAAGTTACAGTAATATTTTGCATTTCATTCTAATTTTTTGTTTGTTTGTTTGTTTTGGCGGGACCGGGGATTGAACTCAGGTCCTTGCGCTTGCCAGGGAAGCACTTATTCTACTGAGCTATCTCCCCAGCACAAAGAAACCTTTTTTTTTTTTTTTTTTTTTTTTTTGAGCCAGGAATTGAACTCAGGCCCTTGTGCTTGCCAGGGAAGCGCTTATTCTACTGAACCATCTCCCTGGCCCCTCATTCTAATAGTCTTAAAATTTTGATTTTGATCTTTAGGCCTCTAATAAATCTGGCACTAATTTATTCATGGTTATAGCAGAGATACAGTATTTTCTCTAGTTTAGAACTCTCAAAATACATCACCATATAAAGAATCTACCCACATCTGTCCCTGTACATATCTAGGAGCCCTAATGTCCATTCCACTAAACTTCCAGTATTTTATTTTAGATAATATTGAATCGTACTCAGTGCTTTGATTTTTAGGAGAGAGCTTTTCTAATTTTTTCTCTTAATTGCCTGCTTTTTATGTTATTTGTATATATATATAGCCCTTAAAACTTTGTTATTAATACTGATATGCAATGGGTTTACGATGAAATAAAATCACAATAGGACATTTGAAAATTGAATTTTAAATTTTGAATATGGTAAATATCATATATATATATATATATATATATATCCCAGCAAACAGAACATCTTGGGGATCTGCAATAATTTTAAGAATATAAGGGTCTCTTGATAGCAACTAGCCTTTATGCTCTGGCACAAACACACATGTAAATAGTATGATGATGGCATGTAGGTGGACCCTTAGGAAAAATTCTTAAGTTCAGCAAATAATTAGGAACATAATTTCAGAAGAGGACTATAGGGAAATCTAATCAAGGACAGTTTCATAGAGAACTTTAGTATTATTAGGAATGTTTGTGATAAGTGGCATTCTTTTAAATTTTTATAAATTTCCTCAATGCGTTACATAAATTAAAGTGCTGAAATTTATACATTTTCATTTTCATTCAATTTTCAGTAAACACATTGTTTAAAGTTTAGGAAAATCATGAAAGTTTAGAGAAAGGATATATTTATACCTTTATCTGATAATTATGGATATATTTCTTAGACATTCTGGAAAATTCAACAAGTTAGATATATACCAAAAATGTTTGTGAACAAGATATCATATCTGCAGCTTGTATTATGAATGACTACTAAGAAGACGACAATAGCAATGTATTAATTACTGAAACTGTCCTACGAATCAGTTTTGAAACTGTCTCATTGCTATTTGTTTCACAAAATTATTTTAAAAATAAAATAAATAGGGCTGGAGAGATGGCTCAGTGGTCTAAAGCACCTACTTGGAACAAGCTTGGCAAAGCATCAGGGACCGCGGTTCAATCCCCCAGCACCACATGCCAGCCAGCCCCGCCCCCTGGTGGGCTGAGCTGGCCACACACA